>NC_090436.1:613920686-614226467 GCF_031143425.1 Pleurodeles waltl
TTAGTGTAGCCATCCAACTAGGCCTAGTGTCCCCGGGCCGCAAGCCCTGGAGGCTTGCAGTTCACCGCTACCGATCCCCACAAGGTAAGTTACAGCTACAGGAGCACGCAGCCTCCTTTGCCCAAGATAATAAAGACACTGTTGAATCTAGCCGCATAATGTGGGCCGCAGCCAAGGCCACGATACGTGGACAACTTATGCGGGACGCTGCGTTGGCAAATAGAGATAGGAAAGAACAACAGGCGACACTAGAACTCGATGTCCGTCATCTCACAAGACAGTATACCACGCATCCTTCTCTATCAGGATGTCGGACTCTAGAATGCGCCCAAATGGCCCTTAACGAGCTATACACCACACAGGCCGAATACGCCCTACAGAGATTACAAGGGAGGCACTACGAACAGGGAGAAAAAGGGGGACGCCTGTTGGCAGCCCAGCTTCGCCAAAGAACGGCAGCTCTTGCCATACCAGCCATCCGCGCCTCCACCGGAGAAATATTAACTCACCCGCAAGCCATTGCAAACGAAGTTGCGCTATTCTATAGACACCTCTACACCCCAGAAGTAACATTCAACCCGGCACAAGCCGCAACCTTCCTAGAAGGCTTTGACTTACCCTCCCTTTCAGACGAGGGTCGTAGTCTCCTAGAAGGGGAAATAAACAGACAGGAATTAGAGAGTGTTATCTCCAACCTTCCCTATCACAAATCGCCCGGGGAGGACGGGTTCCCAGCGGAGTTCTATAAATGGACAGGGAAAGAGGCGATAGATATCCTTCACGAGGCCCTAAATGAAGCCTGTTCCACACAGTCATTAGGCGCCATATCTAATAACGCAACTATAGCCGTCATTCCGAAACCCGGGAGGGACCCCTTGTTGTGTGGCAGCTACCGGCACACATCTCTTGCATCCTGGCAAACAGACTCCGAAAAGTTATACCGTCTCTAATCCACCATACACAAGTGGGGTTTGTACCGGGCCGCACCTCTAGGAAGCACCTGCGTACCTTATGCCATACCCTATGGACCTCAAGGGACCTGCCGGAGACAGCATTGGCCCTATCCCTAGATGCCGAAAAGGCGCTTGATCGCATCGAATGGCCCTACCTGTTCACGGCCTTAGAGAGATTTGGTCTGGGAGATAAATTCATCTCAATGGTGCGACTACTCTACGACCAGCCAGCGGCAAGAGTCAACTGCGGGGGCTTCCTT
This sequence comes from Pleurodeles waltl, assembly GCF_031143425.1. Lineage (NCBI taxonomy): Eukaryota > Metazoa > Chordata > Amphibia > Caudata > Salamandridae > Pleurodeles > Pleurodeles waltl. The sequence continues at coordinate 613,921,900 of NC_090436.1, forward strand.
TCAGATCCTTTCCCTATCCGTAGAGGCACACGACAGGGCTGCCCCCTTTCCCCTCTCCTGTTCTTACTTGCCATGGAGCCTCTAGCCGCAGCTATCCGATCCTCCCCCCTTATAACTGGCCTTGCACTTCCTGACGGCGTATCCAAAATCTACTTATACGCCGATGACATCCTGTTAACCCTTACGGACTTAGAAAACTCTATACCAGCCCTGTTGGATGTTAATGATGGATTCGCGACAATGTCCAGCTACCGCGTCAACTGGGACAAGAGTGAGGCACTTCCCCTCTCGCGGGTGACCACAAAAGCGGCACTCCTGGGTTTCCCGTTTCGGTGGACGCCGAAGCACCTTAAATACCTAGGCGTGCTAATAAACCCGGGCATGGCACACATGGTGGCAGACAATATCAGCCCCCTCATCGCAAGGATGAAACTTGATTTTGCCTAATGGACCCACCTGGGCCTGTCCATGTGGGGCCGAGTACAGGCGGTCAAGATGGTCACTGTGCCACGCTTTACCTATGTCCTAGGACTCCTCCCCCTACAAGTGCCCCTCCACACATTACGAAACATAGACTCCCTCATTAGATCGTTTGTATGGGGTCCTATGCGACCACGACTATCACCCGCCAAGCTCATAGCACGGCGCTCCCACGAGGGCATGGGACTCCCATCGGTGGAACATTACTCATTAGCACTACAGCTATCACAACTGTCCCACACCTTACTCACGGCGCCTGACCCACCACAGTGGATCGTGGTGGAAAGGCGACTACTATCCACGAACGAGGGACTTGGAGGACCGTACCGTGATGACTTCTCACCTGCTAACCCGGTGAACCCCATTCTGAAAGCGACCAGAGCAGCGTGGCGAAGGGCCCACAGACTGTTCGGGGTACACCCTCTCATCCACGCTCAGGCGCCTCTGTGGCGTAATATCGGACTCCGGATAGGTGGAGAAGTGCTCAACTGGTCTCAATGGAGGGAAGCGGGTATCCACACACTCTCTCAGATACTGGAGAACGAGGTACTTAAGTCCTTCCCAAGGTTAAGGGAAAAATTCGGTCTGCAGCCGAACCAAGAGTGGAGATACCTTCAGCTCAAACACTGCATCTCCCAAAGAGCCGAAGCCACCCGTCGAGGGTCCCAGCCCTCACCCATAGCGCGTAGCTCATAGCCCGTAGACCGTAGGATACTCCTCCCCCTTTTCCCCTTTTCCTTTCCCACTCCTCACCTTCCCCCCACATTTCTACCACTAGCCCTCCCCGCCTTCCCCCTCCTTCTCCTCTCCCTCTTCTTTAATACTGCTTTCCACCCCTCTCTTCCCATTCCCCCATCTTTCTGCATTCCCTTTCCATGCGCCGCCGATAGGATACTCATACTTAGTAGAAGCTGGCAGAGTGCAGACGAAGTGTTACAAGTCACACCCTCCCGTCATACCGACCCCCCCCCTTTTGCCAACTACGCCGCCCCACCCCGGGGGTCCTACAACCCTACAACCCTACATCTTTACAACCTTATAACCTCACAACCTTATAACCTCACAACATTACCACCTTACAATTTTAATAACCTAACAACTTCCCCTTTTTTACAACCATTACTATGAGCTATGACTTGACACCGTGCCCCCGCCCTGCTTCATAACTCTTACCCCTATCTACACCTCTCTCTCTTACTACCTCTTCCCTTTACTTCCTCTTCCCCCCCTTTTTCCCATGTGATTTGATTAGTATAACATATTTTTTCCCCAAGTTACGCTTGACAATACCCCACTGCCGCCTTCATTCTCCCCATTTCGTGTACTCACTGTATATGACTGTTGACAAATGTTGGGGCCTTGACCTCATTTGGATTTTGTACGATTTTGCAATGTTCACAATAAAACCTTAATAAAAAAAAATTAAAAAAAGGAAGGTCATATTTCGTATGGCCAGAATGGTAATACAAAATCCTGCTGACTGGTGAAGTCGGATTTAATATTACTGTTCTAGAAATGCCACTTTTAGAAAGTGAGCATTTCTTTGCACTTACATCTTTCTGTGCCTTACAATCCACGTCTGGCTGGGCTTGGTTGACAGCTCCTTGTGCATTCACTCAGACACACCCCAAACACAGGGTACTCAGCCTCACTTGCATACATCTGCATTTTGAATGGGTCTTCCTGGGCTGGGAGGGTGGAGGGCCTGCTCTCACACAAAGGACTGCCACACCCCCTACTGGGACGCTGGCAGACAGGATTGAACTGAAAGGGGACCTGGTGCACTTCTTAGCCACTCTTTGAAGTCTCCCCCACTTCAAAGGCACATTTGGGTATAAAACAGGGCCTGTGCCCTACCTCATCAGACACTTGCTGGAGAAGAAACCTGAACCAGAAACTACATCCTGCCAAGAAGAACTGCCTGGCTGCTCAAAGGACTCACCTGTCTGCTTTCTACAAAGGACTGCTGCCTTGCTGTTGGCCTGCTGCCTTGCTGAACTCTTGTCTGGCTGAGAAAGTGCTCTCCAAGGGCTTGGATCGAGCTTGCCTCCTGTTCCCTGAAGTCTCAGGACCAAAAAGACTTCTCTTTTTCACTTGGACGCTCTGTGCGCCGAAATTTTTGATGCACAGTTTGTTCCGCGGCGAGAAAAAGGCCGCACACCAATGCTGATCGGCGCGACGCCTTCGGGACGACCGGAACTTTGACGCACGGCCTCACAAGGACAACGCCGCCCGACCTCCAGAGGAGAAATCGACGCAACGCCTGCCATGAGGGCGAAAGTTCGACGCGCAGCCCCGCAGAACGACGCTTAGCCGGAAAACAAGCAGGAGAATCCACGCACAGACCCGGGACATCTGGTAATCCCCGCGATCCACAGAAAGAGACTGTCTGCGTGCTGGAAAACTACGCACGACTTCCCCGCGTGAAAAATAACGACGCAAGTCCGTGTGTGCTGGGGAGAAATCGATGCACACACCATTTTTCCACGTATCTCTTCTTCTGCAGCCCTCTGAGGAGATTTTCCACTCCAAACCAGGTACTTTGTAAGAGACTTTGTTTGCTTTTTAAAGACTTAAGACACTTTATAGCACTTTTCAGTGATATTTCTACAAATTCACATTGCATCTTTATTCGTTTTGACCTACAATTATCCTCATAAATATTATATATTTTTCTAAACACTGTGTGGTGTATTTTTGTGGTGCTATATGGTGGTATTGTATGATTTATTGCACAAATACTCTACACATTGCCTTCTAAGTTAAGCCTGACTGCTCGTGCCCAGCTACCAGAGGGTGGGCACAGGCTAATTGTGGATTGTGTGTGACTTACCCTGACTAGAGTGAAGGTTCTTGCTTGGACAGAGGGTAACCTGACTGCCAACCAAAAACCCCATTTCTAACAACATCTATTTGTCATTTCCTGATAATACACATCTGGGGAATCCCCCCAAGGCCTCCATAGCCCAGTCAGCAGAGACTGTGACTGTCTTCCCGGACCTTACCATGAATCATCTTACAGAGCTCCTCAGCACAAGAAAATCAGGGCCCCTCCTTTACCCCATCCCCCTTCATATTCTGAAAAAAGGGTTCTGATAATATACTCCTGGTATTGGCAGAGCTACTTAACCTCTCTCTCACCAGAGGGCAGGTACCCACAGACTGGAAGCATGAGGCGGTTAAGCCCCTGCTAAAAAAAAACTGGACATGACGCGCTGTATTTGAGCAGCTATAGGCCCATTTCTTTGCTGCCAGGGATCTCTAAGCAAAAAGCATGTCAATATGCACCTTTTGGCCTATTTGGAGTCCTATTGCATTCTTCATCTCACCCAAATGGGGTTTCGCCCACAGCATAGTACAGAAACGGCCCGGCTGGTAGCATCAGAGGAAGACAGACAGCTGCTGGATCAAGAAGGTTCAGCTACAATCATTTTGTTAGATCCTAGTATGGCCTTTGATATGGTGGACCATACTACTCTTCTCCGTCGCATAGCAGAAACCAGCATTGAAGGTCAAGCCTCAGAATGGCTCCCTTCTTTTTTGGAGAACATAACCTTTCAGGTTCTTGATAACACCTTTTACTTTAAGACTCTCGTTGAGATGCAGGGTCCGCCAGGGAAATTCCCTGAGCCCCACTCTCTGTAACATTTATATGTATCCACTGGCAGAGGTGATTCACTCTCATGAGCTTGCAATAGTTTCTTATGCAGAAGACACTCAGCTAGGGATTTCAGTATCCCCCCTCCTCCAAGCCCCTTCTATCCCAGTCTCTGTTAGAAATGGGGTCTCTTGTTGGCAGTCAGTTTGCACTCTGTCCAAGCATGCACCCTCATTCTATTCAGGCTAAGGGAGATACACAGCTTAGATAACCCCTGCTCCCCCCTTGGTAACTTGGCACAAGCAGTCAGGCTTATCTCAAAGGAAATGTGTAAAGTATTTGTCACAAATACACAGACAAACACAGTGAAAACACCACAAAAGGACTCCACACCAGTTTGGAAAAATAGCCAATATTTATCTAAATTAAACAAGACCAAAACAACGAAAATCCAACATACACAAGCAAAGATATAATTTTGAAAATGAAAAGATTCTTAATCCTTAGAAATCAAGGGATGCGTTGTTTTAGTACCAAGTACCTGGTATGTGTCAAGAATACAGCTGTAAGGGCGATGGTGCGTCAGAAAAGCAAGTGATGGATCGATTCCTTACTCGAAAGTGAGGCCGTGCATCGATTCTTCACTCGCACCGGAGGGCGTGCATCGATTCTTTTCTCACAAGGGAGGCCGTGCATCGATTTTGGGTGCGCAGCCTCGGGTCTGTGCGGGGATGTTGAAGACTTTGATGCCCAGGATCCGTGAATGCAAATTTCTGACACACTGTCTTGTTTCAGCTGTGCATGGATTTTGGCCCATAGGCTACCACCTTCTACTTCTAAGGGCCCTGGGATTGTATTTGGCTCCACTTAACAACTCAGGACTCCCAGTAGAAGAGCCAAGACACTGGCAGATAAAGTCTTTGACGTCTCTGAGACTTCACAATAGGGGTCAAGCTCAGTCCAAGCCCTTGGAGAAACTTCACAAACAGGATTTCAGAAAGCAAAGTCCAGTTCTTTTCTTCTTCAGGAAGAAGCCGCAGTTCAGCAAAGCAACAGGCAGAGTAACAGGTCCTCCTCAAGCATCAATCTCTTCTCCTTGGTAGGGGTTCCCCATGATCCAGAGGTCACATGAAAACCTGTGGTTAGGGGTCCACTACTTATACTCATTTCTGCCTTTGAAGTAGGAAAACTTCAAAGGAACGTCTCTGTTGTTCACAAGATCCTGCCTTGCCCAGGCCTGGCGCCCAGACACAATCCACGGGATTGGAGTCTCCATTACTGAGGACAGGCACAGTCCTTTCAGGAGTAAGTGTCAGCTCCTCCATCCCCACTCTAGCCCAGGGGACTCATCAAGATTTGCAGGACACTCCCCAGCTCCCTTTGTGTCACTATCTAGTGGGAATTCACAAACAGCCCAACTGTCAGTCTGACCCAGACATGGAATGCACAAGCAGACATAGGCACAGAATGGTTAAGCAAGAATATGCCCACTTTCTAAAAATGACATTTTCAAACAGACAATCTAAAACACAACTTTACCAAAAGATGTGTTTTTAAATTGTGAGTTCAGAGACCCCAAACTCCAAATCTCTATCTTCTCCCAATTGGAAACTGAACTTAAAAGATAGTTAAAGGCAGTCCCCTATTAACTTACAAGAGAGATAGGCCTTGCAATAGTGAAAAGCTAATTTGGCAGTATTTCACTATCAGAACATGTAAAACAGATCAGTACATGTCCTACCTTTTAAATACACTGCACCCTGCCCATGGCGATACCTAAGGCCTACCTTAGAGGTGCCTTACATGTAGTAAAAGGGAATATTTGGGCCTGGCAAGTGGGTGCACTTGCGAGGTTGAACTGGCAGTTTAAAACAGCACACAGACACTGCAGTGGCAAGTCTGCAATGTTTACAGGGCTACTCATGTGGGTGGCACAATCAGTGCTGCAGGCCCACTAGTAACATTTGATTTACAGGCCCTGGGCACCTCGAGTGCACTTTACTAGGGACTTACTAGTAAATAAAATATGCCAATCATGGATAACCAGTCAACAATAAAATTTAGAGAGAGAGCACTTGCACTTTACCACTGGTTAGCAGTGGTAAAGGGGCCAGAGTATCAAAACCAACTAAAATCAATTACAGCAAAGGATCCAAAAACAGGGCGTCAGAAGCAAAAAGTACAGGGAAACAATGCCAAAAGCAACCAGGTCTAACAGTCTCTCGCTTTGTCTACAGGAAGTCGCCAGCTGGATGGCCAATTGTAAACTCAAATTGAATGGAGACAAAACAGAGGTGATGATACCGGGTAACAATTTGAGTAGGTGGCTCCCCTCTGCTAGCTCTATTCTGCTGGAAAACTTAAACTTAACCAGCCCCAAGCCTGTTATAAAGAACCTTGGCATGTGGCTAAACAACAGACTCACAATGGATCATCAGGCAAAGTATCTCGCTGCCAGCTGCCTTGGGGTCCTGAGATTACTAAGGAAGATAGTATCTTCTGCCTTTTTTGGCAAAAAAGACATCTTTCAGGCCCTTATTAACTCTCAGATAGACTACGGAAACTTCTTGTATCTTTGTTCCCCTCAATATGTTACCATAAAACTACGTTATTCAAAACACTGAAGTACGACTTCTTATGAACCTTCCTAGAGCAGCCTTCAGTAAATACCACATTGAAAGAGCTTCATTGGCCTCCTGTGAAGCTGCAGGTGAAATTCAAGGCCTTGTGTACCTTAAACAGAGCCTTGTATAAAAATGGCCCTTCACTATTAGGCCCATTTATCATCCCCTACATGCCTGGGAGGTTATTAAGATCATCCTCATCTTTTCTGCTTCAGGTCACCTAGATTAAGTGATCCTCCTGGGACGGCCATTCCTTTTCCCGAAAATATGTAACTCTCTCTCTTTGGAACTGCGGTATAAGGCTAATGAATGTTGTTTTCGTAAGGCCCTGAAAACCTGCCTCTTTACCCATTAGTGTTTGTAATGGGGCGGGTTCACTGCAAACACCCCTAGGATTACACACCAATTCATATCAGAATGTGTCTAGAAAAGTAATCTTTTTATAAAATACTAGCTGTAAATGAAAATAGGCACAAACAATGGGCAAAAAGACATTGGCCCCCATTATGACAATGGCGGTAAAAAACGCCTACCGCCGTGGTGACGGCCGCCAAAAGACCATCACCGCGGCTACCATCCGTCTGCCATAATATGACCCCGGCCGGATTTCCACTACAAGAAGGGCAGAAATCTGGCTGTGGCCATACTGGCAGATGGCGGTAAGGTGGCACTGCTACCACCAGCAGTGCCACGGCAGTAGACCGCCGCCAGCCGTATTAAGAAAAATAATACCACAACCTGGCAGTGTTCTGCTGGCGGAAGCAGTGCCCTGTCCCCTGCCAGAAGACCCCCCTGGATCCAGGTAAGTCAGGTTTCCGACAGGGGAGGGGTTGGGAGGTGTTGTGTGTGTGTGGGGGGGTGCATGTATGTGTGTGTGTGCGTGAATGCAAGTGTGTGTTTAGTGTTGTGTGTGAGTGTGTGTATGGATGGAAATGGAAATGTGTGTCTGCGTGTATGTTTTGATCTGTGTGCAGATGTGTGTGTGAATGAATGAATGCATGCATGTATGCATGTGTGGATGAGTGTGTGTCTGCATGTGTGTGTATGGGGGTTTGGATGTATGGGGTGGGGTGTGTCTGGGGAGTGTTGAGGTGGGGGAGGGGGCCTCCTGTCAGTGACAGGGAAGGAGTTCCCTGTCACTGATAGGGCCTACCGCCAAGGTTTTCGGGGAATTATGAACGCCACGAAAACCATGGCGGTAGGCAGGGTCATGTTACCACAGGCGGGAAAATGGCGGCCGCTTGGCTGGAGATTGTTATCTCCAGCCAGGCGTCTGCTACCACCATGGTGGTCGGAGTGGTATATTGGTGGATTGGCTTCAGCCAACCCACCAATGCCATAATGTGGCAGTAAGTACCGACAGTTTGTTGGCGGTACTACTGCCACATTAGCTCCAACCGCTGGGGTCATAATGACCCGCATTGTGTGCTAGTTCCACATATAATATGAGTAATTTTAATTAATGTTGTACATATAATGCCTTCTAAACGTCAGCAACTGCCCGATGAAGAAAATTAAGGGTATGCCTCAAGTGCAAGACTCACCAAAGTCACCGCTCGTTCTGCTTTTCTATTATTGTGCAATGATAATTGTATTTACTGTTATGCAAGTTCAGCATTATGTGCATTTTCATGGCTGATGACATCATCAGTGTATGTGTTGTACGTATCGTATGGTGCAAATGTTGGATATTTTGTGCAACACAAGTATGGCACAAGGTTAGAGCACACATTTTTGCACAGGACTGTACATAAATCTTGAGATGTTTCTTCCTTGGAGAAAATAATTTCATTTATGTCCTTCAGTCATGATTTAAGGATTGTGAAGATCATTTACAATGTTTTGAGGCCCACTAGGAGCATTTATTGGTGGGTCCAGGCAATACACTTTTTCTGTGCATCTCCTCAACTGTTTTATTTTATGAATTAATCTATTCATTGCTAATTGCACCATTTTTTGGGGTTGAGCGCACAAGCACTCTAGCTTGACATAATCTCTCTGTGGGCTTTTAACCATGCACACTGCCAGCCCATCAGTTTTGTTGGTTTGTGGGCTTGCCTTTTAACTCCTCGAGCGCACTGGCCAACTGCTGAAAACATACAAGGCTCCATGTGTAGTTTCTGGACTACTTATCCTTTTTATTTGCTATGCAACGCGATCTCGCTAGGCAGTAGTTGAGAGCTTTGCATGGCATCGACCCTGTTACATGGATAATTGCACTTTTGCTGATACGCTGAACAGGGTATGAGCAAACTTCTGTTTCCTTTTGTGTGTCTCCTTCAAGCTCATGGTGGCTGTGTATTACTTGTCATTTTATGTGGCAATAAATGTCCAGTTGGGACTTTACAACACTAATAGCTCTAAGTCCAGCAAATTCAATACCCATTGCAGTGCAAATGCTTGTTTAGTTATACTGTCTGGACCCATACACCATATGTTGAAGAGGAGGTGGCATGGACCTATGTGCTGTGGACTTCAGCAGGGTCCATAGGTGGCATCTGCAAAGTTGGCGTAAGCTCCTGTGAGTAAGGGTTCCTGCTCTGAGGAACATAAAAGCATGGTGTCTTTGGCATCCACAAAGATGTAGACTAGGGATTTACGGCCTAATGTACCAAACATTTTAAGTCATAAATGGTTAAATCCAATACTTGTGACCGTTAAAATGCTGTTTCTTATTCCCTAATGCCTTTTTCAAAGGGATTCTAATTCTGTATCTATAAGGGGTATATTATAGTCAGACTTTCTGTTGGACCTGGCCCTTTTACAGGGTCATTCCCCAAACCTTTTGCCTTTTTCCTCCTTATTTTTCTGACCCTTGTTGGCTGACATTATGACTCTGAGCACCTCTTCACTACTAACCAATGCTAAGGTGCATGTGCTCTCCCTTGTAAACTTGGTATGATTGGCTTATACCTAATTGGCATATTTAGATTACCTCTAAGTCCCTTGTAAAGTGGTATCGCTATACCCAGGGCCTGTAAATTAAATTCTACTAGTGGGCCTGCAGCTCTGCTTGCGCCACCCACTGAAGTAGCCTTTCAAACCTGTCTCCAGCCTGCTGGCGCAGGGTCTGTGTGTGCAGTTTTCTGCCACAAGGACCTGGCATCTAAATGAACTTGCTAGGCCCAGAACCCCCCTTTCACTACATGTAAGTCACCCCTGAGGTAGGCCCTAGCTAGCCCAGTGGGCAGAGTGCCATGTATGTAGAGGGCAGGACATGTGCCTAGTAATGTGGCCTGTCCTGGTAGTGACAAACAGCCTATTTGGTTTCTCACTGCTGTGAGTGCTGCCTTCTCATAGGATTGCATTGGAAATGCCCTGCCTTAAGTGTAGGGGATATTGTCTGATTTATGAGGGGTAGTGTAGGCATGTTTGGTATGGTTGTAATGGTCGTGAGAAATGCTGCTTACTGGTGTAGGTGGATTTTTTATTATCATTACAGAAATGCCACTTCTAGAAAGTGAACATTTCTCTGTGCTTATGACACTTGTGTTTTGCAGCTTGACTCCAATCCACGTCTGGGCAGAGTGACAGTTGGGCTTTGTGCATACTTTTCAGACAGCCTGTACACAGGGAGGGTGGAGGTGTCACAGAGGTGCATCTACATACTGAATAGTCTTCCTGGGCTGAGAGAAGGAAGAGGCGGGGACACCTGCATTTGTAAAGGCTGTGCCCTGGCCTCACACAATAGGGTTGTTTACCCCTAACTGATGTTTGGAGCCTGTGCTGGAGGAGAGAGGGGGCACTCCCAGAACCAGTTGTAACTGGCTGGAACCTCCTTTCCCCTTCCTTTGGAAACACACAGTAAACTGTGAATACGCACAGGGGATTTTTCCCTACAAAGTGGTGACACTGAGACATCTTGGCACTGGACACAGAATGCTGGAAGGACTCACCAAGAACGGCCATGGACTGCTGCTGCAGTGCTGACCTGTGACCTGCTTGGTCACTGTAAGGAACTGCTTGCATCCACCCTGCCCTGGCCTGCTGCTGGGCACTTCCACCTGTGCTCCATTTTCCTTGACTTGGTTCCTCGGGGCAGGGTGCTGTGGCCCCTGACCTCTGCAACTGCATCAAGCACGAGGAGTGCTCCTTGTCTTCATATACCGCCTTGAGGGTGCTTGGCTGTGCCTACATATAGCCCCTGAGGAGCGCTCTGCTTAATTGGCTTAAGGCGCCTTAAAAGCACTTGTGGGGTACGCATTGCTGTGGAGGATCACCGCCTCAATCCGGGCACTTCTAATTGCCCCCTGCGCTTAAAAGAGCTTTGCCAATTCCGAGGATCACTGCCGCGACCTGGGTGTTATCTATTTTAAGCGCGCCGGAGATGCCCTGGCCCTGGGACCCCTAGGGCACCACCAAAAGTCACGAAGGAGCAAGCGCGCTCCTACCATGACCCTGGGATGAAGCACACTTGAAGGAGCGCCCCAAGGGCGCAAGCAGGCCCCACTCTGGACCCTGCTGCTTGCTACAGCCAGGGCGGGCCGCAGCTTGGATTGAGAAGCCGGGCGGGTGAAGGAAGCCTCATCGGAGGATCCCACGTCCCACCAGAGCCCCTGTTGTCTTGTGGATGGGCAGAGGGAGAAGAAAGCCTCATCGGAGGCTCCCCCTGCCCGAACGAAGCCCAAGTGATTCTTGGCCATAGTGAAAGGCGGGCGGGGCGCAAGCCTCGTCAGAGGCTCCCTGCGCCACCGGGCCCCATATTGTGTTGTTGTGGGCATTGTTTCGGCTCCCCCCTGTTGGAGGGCCAGTGGAGGCCCAGGAGGGGCCTGTTATAAAATCACAGGAGAAGGTGCAGACTGCCCCTCTCCCCCAGGATGAACACGTGGTCCCTGTTTTGCACATAGGAGCACCCAGGGCCCCACATTCATCTTCGTGGCATTAGGAGTGCCTTTTCATCAGAATACAGGTACTGGTTGGACATATTCGTACCTCATGATTCTGATATGGACACTGGGGCGGTTATATGTTCCCTGCCTACTTTTCTGATGTCACATATATGTGCTGATGTTCCTTTTATGGGCATGACATGCTGATATGTGTTTTATGACTTGCCATATGCTCTCTAAGGTTTCTTTTATGGATAATTATGGTGTGGTTATGACAAGTGCATTTGTTTCTTTTTCTTTGATTCCTGACTACTGCTTATGTTGCAGAATCCTGAGTACTTACGTGTTCTAATGTGACTACTGATTATTCTTGCAGAGTATTAGTAACCTGTGTAACGTTCTGACAACTGCTAAGGTACCAGGCTATTACTGACATGTAATGTTTGGTCTAATTCTGTTTTGTGCAATACAGTTTATTTTTACATAGCTCAGTGTTGTGTTTACTTTGTGGTGTACATATTACGTCACATGTGTTTTGTGTGTTGTGCAAACGCTTTACACATTGCCTCTGGGTTAGGCCTGACTGCTCGTGCCAAGCTACCAAGGAGGTGAGCAGGGGTTATCTTGGATGTGTAACTCCCTTGCCCTGACTAGAGTGGGTGGGTTCTGCCTGGCTTAGGTGCATACCCTACCCAACCAGAAACCCCATTTCTAACACCTTCCAAATACTGAATCTGTATGTAATGTATCAATATACAGCGCCCAAAATACAATACCTGACATCTTTGTGACTGTAAAAATAATGGTTTGTTGAAGGGTGGGCCGTGCTTCACGGGACCACTGCCAACTCTTACACAAAAAAAAGTAAACTTTACCTTTTAAATACAGTCCCGTTTCCTTTAAGGAAAACAAAATACATTTAAAAATGACACCGCCTACCTAATAAATATTCATGAGGAAGGATGAATCACGATCCATTATAATTCAGGTTTTTAGGAACTGATATATTAATAATTAAGCTGCTTCTTAAAATATTCACTGTTTGCAAACTGCGTTCAGATATTCATACATCTGGCACCTACATGGGTAGTACTGGGCATACTGGTTAACATGGAGAGGAGCAGCAGTTTTCTTGATACAGGCCAGCCCCATCTACAGTGGCATCTAGGATCCTTTTCTGAGTCACAGTCGCTGGGACAGTACAAAAAGCAGAGACCTGTAGTTGTACTTCACCTGGCAACTGTACATGCTGATAGGCACCTCCTTTAAACTAACTTTCTTTATATTCTTAGAATAAGAATACAAAAAAAAGATGAGCGGACTTTCAGTTTTTGTGTAACCTGTACTGTATGAAAATAGAGAACTAACAAATACAGTGATGGGCATCTGAATACGTCAAAAAATAAGGACTCGATAAGTGTACTCTAGGTGTTTTTATAGACCTAGGGAGATTTGATGGGAATCATCTTTGTAAGCATGAATATGTTGCAAACAAAATCAGAAAAGCAGATGAGATTGTAATGCAATCTGGCAATTGCAATACATTATATATTGTTTTGTCAAAAAGATATATGAAATAACATCATAAATATTAAATAAAATGTGTTTCAAAGACAATGCCTCCCATTTTAAAGAGGCAATGACATTGAAAATAGTATTAGTCCAACACCTTTTGTAAGTAGCAAAAACTTCATATCAGAATTCTTCCCATGTTATTAACATGTACAGAGGTTCGACAAAATGAGGATTATTCCACTTTTATTCTTATTGATTCATTATTCCTACCCTCATATTGCTTATTGTCTTGGAATTCAAATGCAAGGTTAATTTTGGGATATGGTATCTGTCACATAACTTTAAAGAGCACTGGTAGAGGTATGCAAGCATGTAACAGCAAAGTAAAACTAAAGGCAAAATCCAGAATAAAGACTCAACTATGTATAATGTGCAGTGATTTCACACCTACAGTGTAAGTAAAATACATTGATGGCAATGCATTATCTCCAAGGTGTGCAGTTTTAGAATTTACCATTTGAGATCAAAAAGGGCTACTTTTAAAAATGATGCAACCTACCTCATTAATATTCATGATGTAGATTGGATTACGGCCCACTATGATTCAGATTTTTAAGAACTGACCTATTAATAGATGGGTCGTTTTTGTTTGTGTATATCATTTTATTAGTATTCCTGAAAGAGATAGCCAGGTCAATATCAAATACAGTTTTTCAATGGCCTTGTAAATGGGTATAAACCAGTACAACAAAGTAAACACAGTAAAATAATGGCATAGTACATATCACTGAATAATGATCAGATAAAGAAGCTAGGGCACAACTTGGAACAGCATTTGCAGCGAGTTAGGAAGTCCTATGTTATCATATTAAGAAAATTCTCAGTTCTTTAAAAAATGTTACTGGTTGCAAACTTAAGGCCAGTCTTACAGGGAACATTTGACCTGGAAACCTAGAGAGCCCAAAATTTGGCAGTGGAGTCAATAATTATATTCTTCTAGGTGGAAGACAAGGGGTCTGGGCGTATGCAAGAAGAGAAGCAGGTATCTGTGAGGTGCAAATCAAATTTTTGGTCTTGTTTTTTCCTGGATATTACAATGGAGGTGCAAGGTAGCCAGCACACTGAGGCCATGCAGGCCTCTGGCTGCCCACCAAAGGCTGAATATCTTTAACCCTCTAGTGATAAAGCAGAAGCTAGGACTACTTCTCTAAGACTGGGAAGAATTGCTGCTGTAGGAGTTCTATGTGCATGCAGTTAATTTGCATTAGACAGACAGCAAAAGGTGCACAGACAGCATGTTCATTTGTTAAGCCATATACTGCACTACTAGGACTGTATCTGGTTCAACACTTCAAACTTCACAGTGCACAGGTTACCTTTCTCTCACTAGTATGTTGTGCCTCAGGGATGCTGTGTGCACTTTACATTTTTGGAGTAGTTGGTTTTAATTCTTTGTTTTGCTGGTAGCTTTTTATGACCTAAATGTCACTATAAATCAGGAAAGTGAGTTGTATCTCAGTCTCTACCAGGGAAAGGATAATGTTAATGAACATAAAATGTCTGTTTCTCTGAGGTAGCCATCATGAACATGCTCTCTACATCTATAGTGATGCAGAACTGGGCTGTGTAGCCATTTTCCACAGATCAGAATGGAGCTGTGTAGCCATTTTCCATCTGATTGTGCTGTCCACTACATATGTGATTAGCTCTTCTCCCATTTTATCCAAGGGTGAGGTATTTACCAGGTTAATATCTCCTATTCCAGATATTCCCTAGAGAAATGGGAAGTTTCAAAAGAGTGTTTATGTTCGGCACTACGTTCTGCATGCATAGGAATTTAATTCACATTTCCCCCAGGTCAATTTCATCAGGTTTGACAGGTGCTCAACATATAGGTTTGACCTGCTCATATTTATTAGAGGAAAGTTGGAGGGGGTGCAGTATTTACCACAAAACGCAGAATTCTGATACGTACAGTATAATGAGTTACTGAGCATACTAAAATGTAGTCCCATATTCATGAAAGATGCTAAAGAGTTAGAACATCAGCAGCAGATAACAAAGCTCAGAAACACAAAATAGTGATTGCATCTCTGTATTACTGAGCTCTGCAGTGACACAATAGGTTCAGGAACAAAAGGGATGGCGGTTTTAACCTTCCCAGACCTTTGAGTTGTGGGGGCAGATGGTGGAAACTATAAGGATGAGGCAGATTTACATTGTATTTGTCTTTGTGATGAAAAATCCTCAGACACCATCATCCTGTGCTCGGCAATGTGCATAGCCCTGCACTGCCCAGAGCTACTCTTTGGAAGACAGACTGGTTGTGATACGCCTTGTATGATTCCGGTTAATGTATAGTAGATCTTCCTGGGCCCACTTTGCTTCTCCAGTTTTGTTCAGATTTTACATTTACACATTTTAGCTGACATCACTTTTAGCAGTGACATTTTACACTTTTAGGCTTGAACAATATTATTATGAGAAAACATTGTACATATTGCCTGTTTCTAGTTAGCCTTTCTCATATGTAATCTGTACACTCTGTTCAAGGCTAGGGACCAAGGACAAGATATTCAAGTGCTTGTGTTACCCGTTCATAGACAGCTTCTAACATTTAGACATATCATTACATCAGAGCTGTGCCTCTAACACAGTGTGGCTTTGATTATATAAACGATGCACTGACCCAGGGGTCAGTAGGGTTGTATGAGGGGGCAAAGGAGCACTCCAGCCATGACTGTTTTGGGACAAATTCTGTGTTCAACATGCAGCTCTTCTGGATCTGATTTTCCAGTTTGCAGAGAAGGATTGCCCTCTACACTACAGGTCAATTCCGTAGCTCAGTTCCTCAGGTATGCGACTGAGGCTATCCTCTTATATTTGTTTTATCTGCCTCATTATTTCAGCTCATTCTCTCTATGCAAGTCTATGATTGTTTCAATAAATGAACTGAAAACCTATCTCATATTCCTCTTGTGTTTAGCCTGGGTATGCATGAGTAAAACAGTGGAAGGGTAAGATCTGTTTCCACCATTCCCTTGGGGATCAGATGGTCATGTTCAGGTTGCCATCATCACCTTCATCCCAGTAAGGTTATGGGATTGGGTGAGGCACTGTGAGCTATCCAGGAATGGGGCTGACAGCTTCTGATGGTGTGGGCTGACTCAGTCCCCACCTTCTGAAATTCTGTTGGCCTAATACGCAGTCCTGTTATTTTAGTAGGAACCGTATAACAATTGGACCCTAACAGAGGAGTATAGGCTAGGTCACACAGCAGGAGTTGCATTACAACCAGTACATCAGAACTGCCACTACTAATTTGTAGTAATCATTTAGTTAAGGCATGATAATCTCATGTTTTTCACTTTCAACACCTACTAACAAAGTACAAAATAGAAAGCACACTGGGGAAAAATGTAAAAAAAAACCTTCAAATGCTATTTTGTGCCAAAATGTTCATATTTCTTTCAAAACATTTGAAAGGTCACTATATTCATATTGCTGTGTGTTTTACAGATGGTGTAATGTGTACAAAGAAGCAGGTGCACCCACTGCAGCCACATAACTGCCATGGTCACCTCATATAATGAGCGACATCTTTTGACAATTCTGGCTTTGTAACCAACAGCACTTCCCATGCTGGAATGTTTAGGTCAATTAGTGAAAGAGCAACAAATGACTGGTGGGGGCAAACATAACATGAGACCACCCAGCATCTATGTAGCTATCAGTCTCTCCACTTGTGCAAAGAACTTGGAAGGCTGCGGGATAGTATTGATGCTAAGGAAGATATAATGCCCAACTTCTAAGTTGAAACCAGGAAACTAGGGTCCAGATGTACGAACAATTTATTTGATAAAAGTGGTTACAAATTGTGAACCAGCTTTTACTGAATCAATTCTGATTTTACAAACGAACCTAAGCACAAAAAGGTTGATTCTCAAAATCATAATTTCTAGTGGGTCACAATCTGAGCTACCTCATTAATATGAATGAAGTAGGTTGCAAATGACATAAAATACAACAAACAAGGGGTTGTAAATGCCATAAGCTTGCACATCCAATCAGAAGTGTATACAGCGTTCTGGGACAAGATCCTGTGTTCCTGGGTGCCAACCTGGTGGAACACCCAACCACCAAGGGTGTTGGAAACACTGACCAGAATAGTCAGTAATGTTAATTGTCAATATAGACCAGGGCACACCAAAAAGTAGTCCGGCATAGTTCATCCAAGTGGAAAACAACTGAGAGTCCAAAGCCACGTAGTTGGTGATGATAACGTTTTATTCTTATCAAGAAGGAATAGGTCCAAAACACAGCTTACAGCCGACACGTGTTTCGTCACATTGACTTTATCAAGGCTAATGTTGATGAGGTCATCATAAAAAGTGTCCATTAGTGCAGGACAGAGTATGTGTTCGCAATTGATGTGTGGATCGGTGTTTAAGCCATCTGGGTAATAAAGAATCAGCAAAGACAAACCGATGAGGTCGACGATGATTTCAAGTTATATATCATTGGAACAGTGGCCATGGTAGGCCATATTGTTTGGTTGACCGTGCTCTATGGCGTTAGGTTCACATCGTATCAAATGATGACCCACTATAATTGGCTGCAGTCACAAGGATGGTAGTCTGTTGGGATTGTTTTTCCATAAAGCAATCTTTTTTCATCAATGCTGCCCATTTCCATTAACGGGAAAACTTTATGTGTTTAAAAAAAAGAAAACATGCAAAGTTTTACAAATATTGTTTTTAAGTAAGCAGTGCTCCTGTGGACCACTGCCAATTCCATTTTTTTTAATATTCACAAAGTGGAAAGAGTCGCCAAGAGAACCCCTCCTGTTTGTGAACAGGTTAACACTACTTTTCAGTAGCCGGTTACATATTAACATTTTGCGACCAGATTGTGGTTGCAATAAATAAATACATCTGTAGAAATGACCAGCCTTAGCTTGGTATTCTCCCAGATTTTTGCATTCTGAAGCTGAACTTGTTTTTGTTGGCATTAGGACTCTGTGCACTTTACCCCTGCTGTCCAGTAGTAAGGTATGCATGCTCACCCTTTTGTACATGGGAAAATTAGCATGTGTCTAAATAGCACATTTAATTTACCTATAAGACTCTAGTGTATTGTACTCTAGGTGCCAAGAGCCTGTACATCACATGCCGCAAGTGGACTGCAGCACTCACTGTGCTACCCACTAAAATAGCACTGTAAAACATGTTCATACACCCTGCCCTTGCACTCTGTGTGTGCAGTTCTTTTTTTTTTTTTTTTTTTATTTCAAAAGTTTTATTAAGAATATATAAGGCGGTACATACAGTATATAAATAAACTGTTTAGCTTTCAGAACATTGTTTTCGTTCTTTTACCACAATTATTTCCATTGTGTATATATATACATGTATTGTCAAGTAATCAAAAAATTCCTGGTTGCATAGTAAAGTTTTGTACCCTTATCTTGAAGGAGAGAGGAAGACAGGTGGGGGAGGGTAAAGGGGAGAGAAGCAAGGATAGGATAGTGTGGGGAGGGTGTTGATCTTGGGATAGGGGAGAAATTAAAGTGTCATATGAAGTGAGGGATAAGGGGGAGGGAGAAATAAAGAGAGGAAGGGTAATCAGAGGGGGATGTGAGATGAAAAGACTAGGGGTGGGCAGGGGATCTTTGTATCCTGAAGCTAGTTTTATCAGACCAGGGAGTTAATCGTTCTGTAGTTCTCCGTCTATTGTAATTACTATCTGGGGAGTTGGTAGTATGTATGTTAGATATGGTGGGGTCGGTTAAAGACTGGCTGTGTCTTATATGGGTTGATTTCTCTATCATTGTTTATGTTTGGAGATGACGTGTGTTTATCATATTGATTAGTTCAGGGTCCCGGGTGTCTGTCAAGATAAGAGGCCTACACGTTGGTGTAAAGAAAGAAGAAAGGGAGAAGGGGGAGGGGAGAGTAGCTAGAGAGAGAGAGATGGGACAGTAGGAGATTAGATATATTTCCAAGGTCTAGGATTCTCAGGGGGTAATTGGTAGTTGATGTTCCCTAATCATTGGTTGTTGGCCATTGTTCCTCCGTTGGACATCCACCAGCCGCTTCATGGTCTCATCAGGAATGGGCGCCAGACCTCCGCAAATAGTTCTTCTTGGTCCTGTAGGTTATAAATTACCCGTTCATGGGTGGCCGTTTGATACATGGCCGTCATCCATTCTATTGGTGTGGGGGCAATACTCGATCTCCAGTGCCGGAGTATGCATATTTTGGCCGTGGCGAGCGCCGTATGGAGTAATCGTTTGTGTGCCCGTAATATGGAGGGATACGGGCGAGTATCTTGTAGAATGATAAGTGCTGGCGGGGTCGGTTTTGGTATCTGTATGAAGTCCGATAGGGCAAGGTGTACCGCGTCCCATAAGGGCTGTACCGTTGGACAATGGCATAGGATATGGAGTTGGTCGCAATAGGACTCTGTACATCTCCAACAGTTAGCGTGCGGTATCAACCCTGCCCTGAGGAGTTTAACGGGGGTCCAGTACCAATCCTGAAGGATTTTGAACAGGCAAAATTTCAGGCGTGCTTCACGTACGCCCCTATCGAGGGCCTCTAGTATGTCTGCCCATTCTTCGTCCGTATAGGTTATCTCTAGTTTGTCCTGCCATTTTAAGCGTAGTCGTTCAAGAAGAGGCTGCGAGTAGAGGTGGTTTGTTAATTCAGCATAGAGGCCAGCCATGACGCCTTTTTGCCGGCCCCATTTCTGGAGATAGGTGACGATGGGTGAGGTTTTGAGCGTCCACGGAGGGGTTCCTAATGTTCTACGCATACAGTGTTTAAGCTGTAGGTATCGCCACTCCTGATTACTGTGGATACCGAACTCTCCCTGGAGGGAGGCGAAGGTGCGGAAGCTATCTCCATTTATTATATGAGATATATTGTGGATACCTGCCTCGGACCATTGGGGCCATCTGAGAATATTTCCTCCTATTTTAATGCTTTTGTTCCCTACTATGGGAGCCTGAGTGTGCAGGGAGGGGTGTACTCCTAGTAGTCGATGGGCTCTGCACCACGCTGTGTTTGTAGCCTTGAGGATGGGGTTAGCTGGGGGAACATGGTCAACGTATATTCCTCCCTTCTCCGTGTGTTGTCCATATAGGAATTTCTCTGTGGTCACCCATTGCGGTGGATCGGGTATATCTGGAAGTGTGTATATTAGCTGTGAGAGTTGTAGGGCCAGTGAGTATTGTTCTACCGAAGGCAGTCCTAATCCTCCGTAGGGCCGTCGTGCCAGTATTGTTGCAGGTTTCAGTCTTGGGCGTGTGGAGCCCCAGACAAAGGCCCTTATGGATGCATCAATTAGACGGAGTGAGGAAAGAGGTATCTGTAGAGGGAGCATGCCTAGCACGTATGTGAAACGTGGTAGGGTGACCATTCTGACCGCCTGTGTCCTACCCCACATGGATAGGCCTAGTAGAGACCATTTGGCAAAGTCTTGTTTCATTTTGGATATAAGGGGGTCTATGTTGTCCCTGACCATATGTTCCAGACCTCGGTTAATGAACGTTCCTAAATATTTAAGGCGGGTCGGGGTCCATTTAAATTGGAGGCCATCTATCGCTGCCCTCGTCGTTATGCGGGATATTGGTAGTGCTTCGCTTTTATCCCAGTTTACCCGATATCCGGATAGGGATGCGAAGTCTTCTATAGTGGAAAGTAGTGCTGGGAGGGAGGTTTCTAGATCGGACATTGTTAGCAGAATGTCGTCTGCGTAGAGATAGATTTTGGATATGCCCCCGGGTATGTGGATCCCTTTTATCTGGTGAGAATTTCGTATGGTGGCAGCTAAGGGTTCCATGGCCAATAGGAAGAGGAGTGGTGACAGGGGGCATCCCTGGCGTGTGCCCCTTCCAATAGGGAATGGGTCTGACAAGATGCCCCCACAATTAACCTGTGCTGTGGGGTGGTCATATAATAAACGTACTTTAGAGATAAATTGTTCCCCCAGGCCAAAATGCTTCATGGTTGTGAATAGGTAGGGCCACTCAATGCGGTCAAATGCTTTCTCCGCATCTAGGGACAGGGCTAGGGCTTCGTCAGGTAATTGTTGGGATTCTAACAGTGTATGGCAGAGAGTTCGCATATGATTTCTGGAGGTACGGCCCGGCACGAACCCTACTTGGGTATTGTGAATCAATGATGGTATAACCTTACGGAGCCGCGCTGCTAGGACGCTGGCTAGGAGTTTGACATCCTCATTCAAAAGGGAGATAGGGCGGTAACTGCCGCAGAGAAGGGGGTCCCTCCCTGGCTTAGGCAGGACGACAATCGTGGCTTTATTGGATAGAGCGCCCAGGGAGCCTTCCTAACATGCTTCCGTCAGTGTTTCATGTACTGCGGTGGTTGCCTCCTCCCGGCCCACTTATAGAATTCCGCAGGGAATCCGTCTTCTCCTGGAGATTTATGGTAGGGGAGGCTTGTTATAACTTGAGTTATCTCTTCTTTGCTTATATTACCATCTAAGAGGGTCCTGCCTGCCTCGGACAGGCGAGGTAGATTGGCCTCGGTAAGGAATGATTCCATTTGTGTTTGATCTGTCATTGTTTCAGGAGTGTACAGATGTCGGTAGTACTTGGCGAACTCGTTTACAATGTCTTGTGGACAAGTTAGCACTACTCCTGATGCAGATGTTATGGCCGCAATGGCGGAGGCTGCCTCTCTTTGTCGAAGCTGTGCCGCTAGGAGGCGTCCTGCTTTTTCTCCTTGTTCGTAATGGCAGTCTCGCAATTTTTGCAGTGCGTATTCCGCCTGAGATGTGTAGAGTTCGTTATGTGCCATGCAGGCCTGTTCTAAAGCGTGTCGCAGCCTGGGGGATGGTTGGGCGATATATTGTTTAGTGAGGTCCTGGATCGTGGTCTCTAAGGTGGTTTGGCGGGCTATTCTATCTTTATTGGCCAGTGCTGCGTCTCGCATCATATTGCCTCTCAGGGTCGCTTTTGCCGCCGCCCATAGGATCCTTTTTGAGGACAGAGTGCCTGTATTCTCGGCCATGTATGTAGATATATGAGCTTTTAGTTGTTCCTTCCCTTGGGGAGAGCGGTATCTGCATACCGCCAGGCGCCATGGTTTTCGACCAGAGAAGGATAGTCCCACCTGGATCTGGATTAGTATTGGGGAGTGATCTGAGAGCCCGCTATCTAGGATGCAGGTGTCTTGCATATGAGGGATTACAGTATGTGATACTGGGAAATAATCCAGGCGCGATTGGGTGCCATGGACGGTGGATAGAAAAGTATATTCCTTCTCTTTCAGGTGTTGTATTCTCCAGCAGTCCACTAGACCGACTTCGGTGGTCAGGTCCGTCAGGAGTGCTCTATCGTGATTGTTACATATATCAACAGGGCCTGTCCTATCCATTATGGCATCTTGGACGAGATTCCAGTCTCCCCCAATTATGTATCGAGTAGTTCCGATTTCTGTCAGAAGGTGATTTAGCTGTAGGAGGAATGGGCGTTTTGGGCCGATTGGTGCGTAGATGGATCCCACGCATAAAAATGTGTCCCCTAGTTTTAGTTTAGCAAATATATACCTTCCTTCCGTGTCATTCCAGGTTTTAATGATAGTGACCGGAAGTGATTTTCGCACTAATATCGCCACTCCACATTTGCGGGACCCGCTACTTCCGGGTTCCTGGCCCACTGGACGGCAGCTGAAGGCAACCCTCCCTATCCAATCCCGTTTGAGTTTACTGGATTCCAGAGTGTCAAGGTGAGTCTCTTGACTCAGAGCTATATCTGTTTTTTGGATTGGAGATAGGACAGTATCTTTTTCCGTTTAACATAGCTCGTCATGCTGTGTACATTCCAAGAGAGTATCCGTAGTGGTCATGTTGCTTGAGGGTGTTTCTTTGACATCTTGGATAATTGTGAGTAAACACCCTTGTTCCGGGGTTGATGGTGGTGGGAAGGGAGGGAGGCTGGGGGATATTGACTTAGTTGTTAGAGTGGGAGTTGTGCTTTGGTATGGTACGGTGTTTTATACGGAGGATTGCAGCTGGTGGAGGGCCAAGGGTGTCCTCTGGAAAAGAAAGAGGAGAGAGAAGATAGGGTGGATGAAGAGGGACAATATAGGTAGAGTGAGAGCTAGGGGGAAGAGGGGATACGGGGGGAAGAAGACAAGAGAAAATGAGAGGATAAAAGGCGTGCAATTGGGGGGGGGGAATAGATGGGGTCTGGGATGAGGGAGGTTAGGAGCCCAACCTCCTTCGTTCGTTAGGTCTGTAAACGGCGGGTCTGATTTCTCTCGGAGCTCACATACCGTCGGGCGATCTCAGTCTGGGGGGGGTGAGAGGGGGAGGTTGCAGACAGCCAGTTATCAATATGTCGGTGGTAAGGAGGGGTGGGGAATACACAGCTGTGTTTATGTTTATATATATGTATCGGGAAACGGGTCCGTTCGTCGATGCTTAATGGCTAGTATAGTGTTTATATGACTAAAGTGTATATCAATGAAAATAATGATCGGGTGATAACTATGATACCTGGGCGGCATTGGAAATGTAAAGGAGGGAGAAGGTATGGAGTGTTGATGGGGAATAGTATTTAGGATGTTGCCCCGATTAGTTGGTGTTGTATGGTATCGTAGGGTGTTTGTGGACTCTTAAGATAGGGACATAAATTGGAATAAATTGGGATAAAGACGCGGCTGATAGAAGGGCAGAGTTCGGTTGGCGAGGGGGGGGAGCAGGGTGAAGGAGGGGGGGTGGAGCTCAGACAGAGTATTACAGTTCTCGTGCAGGGAAGGGTACATGAAGATACCAATTTACAATATAATAATAATATTATAATAATACGGCCTGAACATTTCTTTTCAACTATAACACTGCTTCATCTCGCTACACAGCGTTTCAGTGATATTGTGCGTTGATCAACATAGTACATCCTAGTATCTTATCACATTATTATGTTATCATGGTAAGAACCATTGTGCCAGGCGTCTCACTATTTATCCTAGGATAGGTAATGGGTGTTACTAAGCCCCGGGTTACACGAGGATAGTGCGTATCTCACCCCGTTACAAATTTCTTGCCGTGTATTATTACATCATAATACTGACTGACCTGCTAAGGTCTTACTTGACATATGCTACCATCATGGTCGTTCTGTTTTAGATGGTAATTTAGGCTAGTAATAATGATTAGGCTGGGGAGTAGTACGATCGTTCGGGAGGGGGAATAGCTGATGATTTACATTATGATGTTATAATGTGATGTGGTGTGACAGTGTAAGATATCATATTGTTTCACTTTGTTATGCGGCGCTGTGTTGTATTATGTCCTTGTGTTCTGTTTTTTGTTTTCCGTTTTTTTATAGTAAAATGAAGTAAAGCCAAGTAAAGTCAAGTAAAGTAAAGTAATGGGGGCGTTAATGTGTCTCAGGTTATATCGTGTTGTGTATCCCTGTGTTGAGATTAATTTATCTTTACGTGGTCTAGTCCCATCCCTGGGGGTGATAATGGGGGCTAGATGGTTCTGTTGTCGACGCTGGTCGAGTATGGTGTATATTAGGGAGGTTTCGCATACCATGTTGTTTATCGCTGTAAGGTATTTTATAGTGTGTGAGATACAGGGCAGGTTCCGTGATATATGATTATTGTTTGTTATTTGTTATCTATTTGATGCCCCTGTTACCTTGTTATAGGGTTGTAGGGTCGGGACTAGGTCCTTATTCGACGTACAGGGAGACAATAGGTTCTAAACTCTATGCTAGTAATCATCACCTGTCGTGTACTGAGGACAAATAGCCATTTACTGTTAGTCTCCCCTTATAGGGCCTCGACTCTAGTCGTGAAGAACATGGACTTTACAAGCATCTAGTGTTAATATTGATACTAACAGTCTTGGGCAGTTACAATAGTAATACACATATGATCTGGAAAGGTTCTCATCCGTCCGCCTTCGTCTTTTCCATCCCTAAGTGGGGGGTTTCGGCCCTGTCACTACCTCCTGCAATGTCCTGCTCACAGGCCTTGCTGAGGGAGTCCATAGGCTGGGATTGAAAAGATTCAAGGAAGAGTCTCAGTTCGTCGGGGTTATAGAAGTCCTTGGATACTCCATTTTTGGTAACCCACATTCTTGCAGGGTCAAAGAGGCCATATTTCATCTCTAGTTTACGGAGCCGAGGTCGTAGAGCCAGGAAAGCCTTTCTACGCTCATTAGTTTCCTTGGAGTAATCGGCTGTTATTCGGATCTCGTGCTGATCTATTCGTAAAGGGCCGTGATTGCGTGCTGCATGGAGTATTTGACGGGTTTGATTATGCCGCAGCAAGCATGCGATGATTGGACGGGGCCTTAAAGAGTCGTCAGAGCGTCTTGGGCCTATCCTGTGTGCCCGTTGGAATTCTAGCGGCGGGTCAAAGTCCAGCGAAGTCATTTTTGGAAGGGTGGAGTTCAGAAAGGCCTTCATATCCGAGCCTTCTTCATTTTCCGGGATCCCAACTACGCAGATATTGTCTCTCCGACTCCTATCCTCCATGTCCGTTAGTTTGCTCCTGAGGTGGAGGAGGTCTTGTTCTCGTTCCTGAGACATGTTGATCTGTGTCTCTAGTGATCCCATGCGTTGCTCTAGCCCTGTCACTCTAGATTGAAAGCCTGAAATGTCAGATCGCATGGATTTAGTTTCTAGTGTCAATGAAGTTATAGAGGCGTCCATCCCCTCTATGCGACGCCTAACAGCGGTGATCTCCTGTAGTATCCTGTCCATAGTCGTGGATTGGTCTTTATCAGACATTGTGGTAGGCTCGTTTAAAGGTGACAATATTTGGGGATTTGTCTTTGTGGGGGTTAGGCGTTTGTGTTGTAGTGCTTCTGAGAACAATAGTTGTCGTGCAGGCTTGCTGACGGGTTTATGGTTCGATTTGTTGCCGGGCATTGCCTCAACTGTTTGCAGAGTATGGCCTCGTGAGGCCCTGATCTCCCTCAGCAAGTTCCGGTATCTGTCGAGGTTGGTTCTTCAGTGGTTGATGTTGTTTGCGTTGAGTAATAGTAGGGGAGGGGGGAGGGAAGGGGTTGATTTACCTTCCTCCGAGTCTTGTGCCGTCCGTCTGATCTGGCAGGGGTATACGTGATTCTTCTATCCTCGCCAGTATCCCCCAGTAGGTATGGTGGGCGGTGAGGGCTTTGGTATCTTGCACTGGTGTCAGGATGATCCAAAGGGAGGAGGGGGGGGATACATCCGTCTCTTCTCCTCTCCTATCCCCTCTCCTGTGTCTCTACTCCCTTAGCTCCCTCTGACTTCCCCTATCTCCACGATTCCTCCGGTCGCTCCCCCTCTGGGTCCCTCCGTCTCCGCGTGTCCGTTCTCCGCGGGTCTCTCTCCTCTCCCTCCATTCCTCCTGTCGTACCCCTCTCCTCCTGTCCCCTCCGCCCCCCTCAGTATTAGCCGAGGGGCGAGCTGTACCTCTGCCTCAGGTGTTGCCGTTCCGTTTTGAAGAGGTTCGCTCCTACCTCTCTGGCCGGGTCGTTGAAGAGACCGCACCTCTTCGCTGTCTCCCTTTGAGGGTCCGAAGGACCGTGGGTATTTGTTAGCGGTGTCGGGAGGTGGGAGCTGGTCGTCACGGCTCCCGCAGTCCCCGAGGTCTGCTCAGTTGACTCCTTGCCGCTGCGGGCGCTTCGATCTCGGTCTTCCGAAGACGCGACTCCTCCCCTCTTGCCGGGCCTTATCGGCCTGGGGCGAGTCGCGGGTTTTCTGCCTCACGCCCCGCTGTTGCAGAGTCCCCGGGCATGGTTCTGCATCGCCGCTGTTATGGAGGTGGCGGGGCTAATGACCTGGTATGTTGTCCGGCTGTCTTCTCGCCCCCGTCATCCCTCCAGGATCGTTGCGGCTCGGAGCTCTCGCTCTAAGCGGCCATCTTGTTTCGTGGCCCGGCCACGCCCCCTATGTGTGCAGTTTTAAACATCCACTTCAACTAGTAAAACAAACCTTTTTTGCCAGACCCAAATACTCCTTTTTAATATCTATAAGACACCCGTAAGGCACTGTGTACATGCCCATTGGTCAGAGAACATGGTATTTAAAATGTAGGACATATTTTTTATGTTTTACTTGTCCTGGCAGATAAAAACTCCAAAGTAATTTTTCACTGCACCAAGGCTGCCTCTCCCGTAGAAAAAGCACTAGGTTACATTTAGGACTGGCCGAAGTTCATGGATTTAAAAAAAAAACCATCAGTTTAATTCCATGGAAGTGGCGTTCCGTGAACTGCGGAGTGCTGAATGGGCCAGATCTCAGAAGCGCTAAGCAGGGTTGGGCCTGGTCAGTCATTAAAACAGACATTTAAAAGCAAACAACATTGTCAAGTCAGATTCTAAATTACTATTTTGAGAATGCAATTTTAGAAAATGGCCATTTTCCTGCCAAAACTACATGTGCCTTTCTGCCAGTTTCCAGGGTTACCTGCCTGTTAATGGCTCTCCTTTGGTATGATGTACATTCCTTCCAGGTGGTGGACAAGGGGCTTGTGTGTGGGAAGGTGAGGGTCTTCCTGACAGGATGGCTGGAGAGGATCTGTACCCCTTTCCTGATCACACTTCAAAGGGACCATGTCTGGCCCACACAGAAGAGCCTGACTCCAAGCCTTTGTTTCACTGACCAGATTGAAGCCAAACACATAGGCAAGGGAGAAACCAACTAGAACCAGTTTTAGAGTCAGACAAAAGGGTGTCCCCCGCCCACAGGCTGGCACTGGGTATAAAAGTGGCATTCCCAGGGCCTGAAATCAGAACAATCCTGGGCCTGTGAAGAATTAGAAGAAGGGCTGCTCTGCTGTCTGAAATCTGAAGGAAGAATGGGCCGGCTTGCCTTGAAACCAGGACCCCAGAAATTATTATATGGCTGGACCTGACCTGGTCCCCTCTGATCTGTGGGAGTGAGTCCTGACCCCCAAGAGTTGTCTTCAAGGTCCTGGACCATCGGCTTGAGTCAAAGTGCACTCCTCCCAGGTGAATTAAAGTTTTCACCGGATCCTGCAGAGAGCCATGCAGATTCTCACTGAAAGTGTCAGCAGATCATATGCCAAGCAATGCAGAGCCCTGCCTCATAACTCATGAATGGAAGCCTCACTGGATCCAACTCCCCTGCAGAGATGGTGCTTCTCATCAAAAGCTCTCTCAAATCTGTTGCAAAGTGGTGCAGAGCCCCTTAGAACCACACAACTCCTAACCGGGAGCCAGAATGTAAAGCTTTCAGAGAGACAAACATGGTCCAGTATTTAGCACAAGGTCCATCGCAGTCAGGCTGAACTTGTAAATTTATCCCTGTCCGGTGCGACCAGATACCTGCAGTTGGCACTACTTTTAACTTGAAACTTTAAATATTTATACCTCCAGTTCTAATGATTGGATTTTTGGTATCATGTTGTTTATTAAAATGTATTATATTTTTCTAAATTGGGTTGGCATTTTGCCGGTGGTGTTTACTGTTTGAACACTGGACACTTACCACATTTCCTCTAAGATGAGATTGACAGTTTTTGTGCCAAGCTGCCAGAGTGTTATGCAGAAGTTTATTTAGTGACTTTTGTGGTTCATCCTGACATGGATTGTGATTGTTATTTGAAATGGGTTCTCATTCCTTTCACACAATAATCCAGTTTCTCACACCATTTCCATGAGAGTTGCTTTTAAGGGGGATTTCCTAAACATGCTCCTTCCAAATAAAAATTTGGTATGGAGTCACAAACGCAACTTTCAATTTGATAATGTTTTACAGAATTGCAGTTTGGGTTTGGTACAAACCAAAGGCCGATTTGCAACCATACAGGATCTGATTTTGCAAATCAGACCCTTTGTTATCACAAAGTGGCTTAGTACACCTGGTCCTAGGAGATCTATAATCCCAGCTGCTTAAATTGTATGGTCTTCGCCAAATAACTTGAAATCTATATTATTCATTGTGTGACAAAAATGAAAGAACGGCTTCAAACAACTTAGTTTGCATTAGGCAGCAGAATTAATTTGCTCACATTGAAGTAATGTAAAGCTTTCACAGAGAAAGCAATGTGTCCCTTTCCAGTTGAGGGCAGTTCATGCAATTCTGTTTATTTTGTTTACATTCGATTACCTGGAGTTATTTTTCTTCATTACAAATACAGGACTACGGGTTTAAGAATGCAAACAAAAACAGGACTGGATGATGTACGTATAGCTGGCATGCGGAAATTGTAAAGCACTGAGTGTCCAACTGTGCGGGACAGATACATTTTGGCCAAGTAAATTGGAG
Source organism: Pleurodeles waltl (assembly GCF_031143425.1). Taxonomy (NCBI): domain Eukaryota; kingdom Metazoa; phylum Chordata; class Amphibia; order Caudata; family Salamandridae; genus Pleurodeles; species Pleurodeles waltl. The sequence goes on from NC_090436.1 coordinate 613,951,210, forward strand.
GCCCTCCTGTAGTTCAAGGGCTTCAGGGCTTTAGTGGTTGTGACTCTGTGCAGAGTCGTGAGCAGGGAGCTGCAGTTGTGTGTAATGCAGTGGGACTTACTGGTGAGGATGTGGAGTCAGGAGTGTCATCCCTCACACTACAGCAAAAATGGGAGTAGCTAGAGAATGCTACACATAGATGAACGGCCGTGACAAACAGAAATGCAGTCTGACAGCACCAGTGCTTGATATCCCCCAACCCCGAACATCTTCCACCTCTACCAGCCGCCCCACCTCCTGAATGGGCTCTACTTCACCAGAGCGCGCAAAAAGCAAGGACATGGGCTAGTTTCGATTTAAACTTCAGATGTTACCACCTCGGGTTCTTCTTTTCTGGGGTTTGCAATGCATGGCTTTGCAGCACTTGGCTACTCATAATCTCTTATGCCTTGGGGACAGCGGGTCATCACCGCCAAGAACACTCATTGCAGTTACTGTTGCCTAATTAATTGGTTGCAATGGCGCTGGGAGCTCAGCCGTGTACGTATGTAACCCTTTCCTAGCCAGCGATCTGCCACACTATGTTGCACTTCCTGAATTCACTGTCTTCGCCAGTGAGTGGTGGTGAGTAAAGGTGATCGGCCAAACAGGACTTGGGAAGATGTGATGACTCAACATAATTATTTCTTAAGCTCTATTCGAGCTTTTCATATTTTGGTTTTCTGTAGACATATGGTACCAAAACAGTTGTTACTTTATATTTCTTTTTAGGTATGTTTCTGTAAGTCTACAATAGAGTAATTTTAAATACTCTATAAAAAGTACATTTGCAAAATTCAGTCACGTATTAAGGCTTCTTCAATCAACTATATAATTAATTTGTACGTTTTAATAGCGATATGCAATTATAAGTATAAAGCAATGTTAGTCAAGTAACGAATTTTCCGAGTCCTCCAATACTCATAAAATAGAGTGAAAGAGGCAATAAACTAACCATAAATGCACTGATCCCATTGAGATTGTTGGCAGCTTCTAATGCTTTACTTTGCTTAAGACACAATAATAAATTAATGATAAGGATCATGCTATACAAACAGAAGAACGCTAATTACCAGAAAGATTGGTATATTATCACAGCATGCACTAAATTCAAGTAATTGCAAAACATATTTTAGAGAAAGCGATTCCCTACATCTGCGAGGAAAATTTGCTTTAGCCAGTCGTCTTGTGGTTATTTAGAGCAGTTTAGATACACAGACTACTGTGGTTGAAACAACTTCTAAATCAGGAAAATACTTGGAGATTTAGAACATTCCGAAACAGAGTAAACTGAAAATTGAAACGCTTGCTTTCTGCATGTTAACAGTCCTGTCATTCCATGAAGTTTGTTTAAATGGAACGATTGTGACTGAGCTTAACAACCAACCACTGACAAAGCCAAGAGGTCTACATTTAACTGTTTAAAGACATAAAATTGTCTTGCCAATGAACTTATCAAGTTATGAAATGCAGTGTCATATTGTATGTATAATGGGTTATTACAATTAAACAGGGATGAGGGGGGATCCTCTGCAATGTCTGAGTGGCGTCGTCCCACTGGCTAAGAGCCAGCAACAAAAAAATAAAAAAAATCTTCAATATCGTTTTATTTTTCTGCTGCTGGCTAAGCCAGCATGTGGAGGGCGGGGTGGGCCATGGGAGGTTGCAGGGGGATGAGGAATCAAATGCACCTAAGTGCGCATGTGTGTTTGGCCAGTTGTCTCAAGCCGGCCAAACACACATGCACACTTACATTTCTCCAGCCCGGCTGTGTACACAGCCAGGCTCGAGATACTACACAGGCCCCAGGGTTCTGTCTGAGCGGCTGTCCGAGCCGCTCAGAATAAATCGGGACGCAGCTTCCATGCTAGCTTTAGCTAGCTTCAGGTCGTTCTGGTCTGGTGGTATCTATATAATATTTTTATATAATCATGTGTGTGATCTCTTTTGTGGTGTATTAATTGTGTCACTGGTGTGAGTGTGTTGCGCAAAAACTTTACACATCGTTTCTGTGTGTAATCCTAACTGCTCTTTAACTTTCTTGCCCTGACTAGAGTGGTGGGTTCTGCCTGGCTTAGGTGTATATCCTAGCCAACCAGAAACCCCATTTCTAACAAATGGCTTCACACATTTTAAAATTATGCTGTTGCCATAGATGGCAAGGAGGTTTACCTGAAAGAAAAAATCTCTTCTGTTCAGTATGTTGGGTGATGCTGGACAAAAAATGTTTAACAATGTATCATAGGTAGGATCACCTAGAGGAAAATATGGGCCTGATGTAGAGTCTGGCAGATGGGGTTACTCCATCACAAACATAATGCAAATTCCATATATCGACTCCCTTATTTTCTATGGAAATCGTAATACAGCAAAGAGGATATCCATCACATTTGTGACGGAGTAACCCGTCCGCCAAACTCTAATTCAGGCCCTTTTTCTTATGGAAGGAATATCAATCAATCGATCAATCAATCAGTTATTTGTTAAGCACGCTACTCACCCGGTAGGGTCTCAAGGTGCTGGGGGAGGGGGTTGGAGAGAGGATCCCTGGGGAACTCCGCAGATTGTCTTGGTGGCTTTTGACAGGAACGGAGGGAGGCGGCGTCTCTGAGTTCTGCAGGATCGGAAGGATGTGATCCAGTCCAGGGCCTTGTGGCAGATTCCAGCGTCATGGAGGTGTGTGTGAAGTGTGTGGTGACAGAGAGTGTCGAAGGCTGCAGAAAGGTCAAGGAGGGTGAGGCCCACAGTTTCACCTTTGTCGAGCATGCTCCTGATGTCGTCGGTAATGGCAATGAGAGCGGTCTCGGTGCTGTGATTCTTGCAGAGGCCGGATTGGGAGATGTCGAGTAGGCTGTTGTCTTCCAGGAAGCGAGATAGTTGGCTGTTGACTATCTTCTCAATGACTTTCACTAGGAAGGGGAGTAGGGAGATGGGTCGGTAGTTCTTGAGGTCTTCGGGGTCGGCCTTGGGTTGTTTGAGCAGAGCGTTGACTTCGGCGTGTTTCCAGCTCTCCGGGAAGGTGGCAGTCTCGAAGGAGCTGTTGATGATGGTACAGAGCTGGGGAGCGATGATTTGGCTGGCTTTATTGAAGACATGGTGAGGGCAGGGGTCAGCAGGTAAACCGGAGTGGATGCTGCTCATGGTCTTGGTGGTTACCTCGTCGTTGGTGTGGGTCCAGGCATTCAGGAAGTTGGTGTGGATGGGTGCGTTGGGGTCAGCGATGGCAGCAGTGTTCGTGGGGATCAGCTGTGCGAAACTGCCATGGATGTCCATGATCTTGCGGTGAAAAAAGGTGGCGAGGGAGTCGCAGAGGTCTTTTGAGCGGGGGGTCGGCTGAGTAGGACTTGGGGTTAGTGAGCTTCTTGATGATGCTGAAGAGCTCCTTGGTGTTGTGTGCGTTGTTGTCAATTCGTTCTTTGTAGAATGATCTTTTGGTGGTCCAGATGAGCTGGTGATGCTTGCGGATGGCAGTCTTGAGGGCAGCGTGGTTGCTCTTTGTTTGCTATTGGCGCCAGATCTTCTCAGTTTTCCAGCATTCCCGCTTGGAGGTCTGAATATCGGTGGTGAACCAGGGAGCTTTCTTGCTGGTGTGGGTGTTGGTGGATTTCCTAAGTGGAGCAAGGGTGTTGGCGCAGTTGTCAAGCCATTGTTTGAGGTTTAGGGTGGCGGTGTTGGGGTCGCTGGTGTTGGGTGGCGGGGCGTGGGCGAGGTTGGAGATCAGCTGGTCCGTGAAGTTCGGTGGTGTGGCTGAAGGTGATGTGGCTGCTGGTGGAGAAGATGGCTTTGAGTGTGTGGCCGGCTGAGTGGGTGGGTGTTGTGACGATTTGGTTGAGACCAAGGTCAGCGAGGTTGTCGAGCAGGGCTGAGGACTTGCTGTCGTATGTGTTCTCCAGGTGAAAATTCAGGTCGCCGAGGAGCATGTAGTCTGTGGAGGCGAGGATGTGGGTGCTGATTGTGTCGGCGATGGCGTCGCAGAATTGAGGGCAGGGGCCCGGGGGTCTGTAGACAAGGGTTCCTCTCAGGGTGGTGTTGGCGTTGACGTAAATCTGGAAGTGCAGGCGTTCTGCTGCATCCAGGGCATTGTGGGTGTTGGTTGAGATCGTGATGGTGCTACTGTGGACTATGGCGATTCCTTCTCCTGTTTTGTTGGTGCAGTCTCTTCGGGTGATTTTGTAACCCTCAGGGATGGCTATGACGATATCGGGTTCCGAGGAGGTCCAGGTTTCGGTGAGGAAAGCGATGTCTGGTGAGGTTAATGTGAGCAGGTCCCAGAGTTTGAAGGCGTACTTGTGGTCGGAGCGGGTGTTGAGAAGGATGCAGCTGAGGTGGTTGTTATGGGTGGAATTGTTGTGGTGATTGGTGGCAGGAGCGCAGGTGAAGTTGCACGTCTGGCATGAGAAGGGTCCATGGGTTTGCCTGGGGGAGGTCTGTATGCAGGCAGTTGGGCGGCCAGGGTTGAGCATGTGGAGTTCTTTGGCGGTGTAGCGGCACCTGGTGGCGTGGGGGGCGTGTGGGACAGGGGGACTGGTGCTAGGCGTGGTCCAGGCGCGGACAGGCACAGACGGGCTTGCCCTGGCGCGCCAGCGGCGCGGCTGCGCATCGGTCACCATTAAGAAGGGGAGGTGGGAGGGAGGGGCAGCTGGGAGGCGGGGTGAGGGGAGCAGTGGGCAAATGGGGGGCGAGGGAGAGGGGACGCAGGGGACACAGCAGCGGGAACAGGAGAGCGGATAACCTGACGAAATGGGCAAAAAAGGAGAAAGGCACTAAAACAGCCTCAGGGCACAGAAAGGCACCAAAAAACAGTCAGAAAACATAAAAGGCACAAAAGGTGGAAAAACGCCACCAATAACACGAAGACAAATTGCAGGACAGACACACGATACTTACGGCAACCACTAGACACCAGGGATGAGGCGCAGGCAGGTGCCTGTGGGTGGTGCAGGGCCTCGAACTCACAGCAGCAGTGAGGGCGGGGACAGGAGCACGGTGGCAGACAGGAGAAGCTGTGCAGCGTGTGTAGAGTGAAACCTGGCCTTAAAACAGGCCAGGGGTCACTCTGAGCACCGCGCAGCGCCCGCCATTAAGAAGGGGAGGTGGGAGGGAGGAGCAGCTGGAAGGCGGGAGGTGGGGAGCGTTGGGCAAGAGGGGGATGGGGCCACAGGGGACAGAGCGGCGGGAACGGGAGAGCAGGTAAACAGACGAAATGGGCAAAAAAGGAGAAAGGCACTAAAACAGCCTCAGGTCACAGAAAGGCACCAAAAAAAAGAGTCAGAAAACATAAAAGGCACAAAAGGTGGAAAAACTGCACAATTAACACAAAGACAAACTACAGGACAGACACACAATACTTACGGCAACCACTAGACACCAGGGATGAGGCACAGGTGGGTACCTGCGGGTGGTGGAGGGCCTCGAATTCGCAGCAGCAGTGAGGGCGGGGTTGGGGGCATGGTGGTAAACAGGAGGAGCTGCGCAGTATGTGTAGAGTGAAAGATGGCCTTAAAACAGGTCAGCGGTCACTCTGAGCACCGCGCAGCGGGTGCCATTAAGAAGGGGAGGTGGGAGGGAGGAGCAGCTTGGAGGCGGGAGGTGGGGAGCGGTAGGCAAATGGGGCGGGGCCACAGGGGACACATCAGCGGGAACTGTAGAGCGGATAAACCGGCGAAATAGGCAAAAAAGGAGAAAGGCACTAAAACAGAGTCAGGGCACAGAAAGGCACCAAAAAACAGTCAGAAAACATAAAAGGCACAAAAGGTGGAAAAACAGCACAAATAACACAAAGACAAATTACAGGACAGACACACAATACTTACGGCAACCACTAGACACCAGGGATGAGGCACAGGCGGGTGCCTGCGGGTGGTGGAGGGCCTTGAACTCGCAGCGAGGGCATGGTCGGGGGCACAGCGGCAGACAGAAGGAGCTGTGCAGCATCGGTAGAGTGAAACCTGGCCTTAAAACAGGTCAGCGGTCACTCTGAGCACCGCGCAGCGGGTGCCATTAAGAATGGGAGGGAGGAGCAGCTGGGAGGTGGGGAGCAGTGGGCAAATGGGGGCAGGCCACAGGGGACGCAGCGGTTGGAACGGGAGAGCAGATAAAGCGGCGAAATGGGCAAAATAGGAGAAAGGCACTATGTAGGAAGTTGGCTCTGTTTGTACTATTTCAAAGTAAGAAATAGCATGCACAGAGTCCAAGGGTTCCCTTAGAGGTAAGATAGTGGCAAAAAGAGATAATTCTAATGCTCTATTTTGTGGTAGTGTGGTCGAGCAGTAGGCTTATCAGAGGCTAGTGTTAAGCATTTGTTGTACACACACAGGCAATAAATGAGGAACACACACTCAAAGACAATTCCAGGCCAATAGGTTTTTATATAGAAAAATATATTTTCTTAGTTTATTTTAAGAACCACAGGTTCAAGATTTACAATCAATAATTTAAATGAAAGGTATTTCACTCAGGTATCTTAGGAACTTTGAATAATCACAATAGCGTGTACAGTTTTGGCAAAAATGGCAATAAGCTATTTTAAAAGTTCCTGGGGAAGATAAGTAAATGTTAAGTTCACAGGTAAGTAAATCACTTACAGGGTTCAAAGTTGGGTCCAAGGTAGCCCACCGTCGGGGGTTCAAGGCAACCCCAAAGATACCACACCAGCAGCTCAGGGCCGGTCAGGTGCAGAGGTCAAAGTGGTGCCCAAAACACATAGGCTTCAATGGAAATAGGGGTTCCCCCTGTTCCAGTCTGCCAGCAGGTAAGTACCCGTGACTTCGGAGGGCAGACCTGGGGGGTTCTGTAGGGCACTGGGGGGGACAGAAGCAGGCACAGAAAGTACACCCTCAGCGGCACAGGGGCAGCCGGGTGCAGAGTGCAAACAGGCATCGGGTTCTCAATAGGATTCAATGGGAGACCTGGGGGTCTCTTCAACGATGCAGGCATTCAAAGGGGGGGGGGCTCCTCGGGGTAGCCACTGCCTGGGCTAGGAAGAAGGCCGCCTGGGGGTCGCTCCTGCACTGGAGTTCGGTTCCTTCAGGTCCTGGGGGCTGCGAGTGCAGTGTGTTTTCCAGGCGTCGGGTTCCTTGAAGCAGGCAGTCGCGGTCAGGGGGAGCCTCTGGATTCCCTCTGCAGGTGTCACTGTGGGGGCTCAGGGGGGTCACTTATGGCTACTCACGGGCTCGCAGTCGCTGGGGAGTCCTCCCTGTAGAGTTAGTTTTCCGCAGGTCGAGCCGGGGGCGTCGGATGCAGAGTGGAAAGTCTCACGCTTCCGGCGGAAAACGTGTGGTCTTTAAAATTTCTTCTTTGTTGCAAAGTTGCAGGTTTGTTGAACAGGGCCGCTGTCCTCTGGAGTTTCTTGGTCCTTTTAGATGCAGGGTAGTCCTCTGAGACTTCAGAGGTCGCTGGACCCTGGGGGATGCGTCGCTGTTGCAGTTTTTCTTGAAGTGGGGAGAGAGGCCGGTAGGGCTGGGGCCAAAGCAGTTGGTGTCTCCGTTTTCTTTGCAGGGCTTCAGGTCAGCAGTCCTTCTTCGTCTTCAGGTTGCAGGAATCTAGTTTCCTAGGTTTTGGGGAGCCCCTAAATACTGAATTTAGGGGTGTGTTTAGGTCTGGGAGGGCAGTAGGCAATGGGTACTGTCCTTGAGGATGGCTACACCCTCTTTATGCCTCCTCCCTGAGGGGAGGGGGGCACATCCCTATTCCTATTGGGGGAATCCTCCAAAATCAAGATGGAGGATTTCTAAAGGCAGGGGTCACCTCAGCTAAGGACACCTTAGGGTCTGTCCTGACTGGTGGGTGACTCCTCCTTGTTTTTCTCATTATCTCCCCTGGACTTGCCGCCAAAAGTGGGGGCTGTGTCCAGGGGGCGGGCATCTCCACTAGCTGGAGTGCCCTGGGGCATTGTAACATGAAGCTTGAGCCTTTGAGGCTCACTGCTAGGTGTTACAGTTCCTGCAGGGGGGGAGGTGTTAAGCATCTCCACCCGGTGCAGGCTATGTTTCTGGCCTCAGAGAGCACAAAGGCTCTCACCACATGGGGTCAGAAGCTTGTCTCTCAGCAGCAGGCTGGCACAGACGGGTCAGTCCTGCACTGAACAGTTGGGTAAAATACAGGGAGCATCTCTAAGATGCCCTCTGTGTGCATTTTTTAATAAATCCAACACTGGCATCAGTTTGGGTTTATTATTCTGAGAAGTTTGATACCAAACTTCCCAGTATTCAGTGTAGCCATTATGGAGCTGTGGAGTTTGTTTTTGGCAAACTCCCAGACCATATACTTAATATGGCCACACTGTACTTACAATGTCTAAGGATAGACTTAGACACTGTATGGGGATATTGCTCATGCAGCTGTGCCCTCACCTGTGGTATAGTGCACCCTGCCTTAGGTCTGTAAGGCCTGCTAGAGGGGTGACTTACCTATGCCATAGGCAGCATTTTTTGGGAATGGCATCCTGAGGGGGATGTCATGTCGACTTTGCCTTTTTCTCCCCACCAACACAAACAATCTGCAATGGCAGTGTGCATGTGTTAGGTGAGGGGTCCCTGAGGGTGGCACAACATATGCTGCAGCCCTTAGGGACCTTCCCTGGTCACAAGGCCTTTGGTACCACTGGTACCTTTACAAGGGACTTATCTGTGTGCCAGGGGTGTGCCAATTGTGGAAACAATGGTACATTTTAGGTGAAAGAACACTGGTGCTGGGGCCTGGTTAGCAGGGTCCCAGCACACGTCTCGGTCAAGTCACCATCAGTATCAGGCAAAAAGTGGGGGGTAACTGCAACAGGGATCCATTTCCTTACACAAGCCCGCCCCCCCACCCAGCCCAGAGGCCAGGACACTCAGCCAAAGCTGGGAGAGTCTTCCTAGTCTGTCAGGCGAGGAAGAGTAGAGGAAATAGGCTGGTTTGTTGCAGGGCCTACTCTGCCTTACATCCTCCTGTTCAGGTCATTCCCTCTGGGGAACTGACTCACTTCCACAGTGATAGGACCTAATCTGAATTGCCTCTTGTCCTTGTCTGTGCTTTTAATGTCTTCACCCACTCTCTCTATTTTGGGGTTAGAGGTATCCACCTCTGCTGATCTTATCTTAGCCAGGGTCACCCCAGCTTACCCAAAGAGGTTACCCCGAGCTGGAGTAACCCCACCATGACCAACAGGGTCAGGGGGCCTAACTTGCTATTTGGCATGGGGTCAGACCACCATTCCAAGGATAGTGCAGCCATAAAGGCTAACACCAAGCAGAGGCCACTGACAGCTGTCAGTGCCCAGAACCACACCTTTAGCTCTCCACCTACAAGGGAAGGAGCTAAGTTACAGGCTTCTTTGGGTTCAGGGTGCCTGTCTGCTGTGTAAGAGTGGGGGGTTACTACATCTTGTAGTAAACACCCTTCTTCCACTCTTTCTTCTGTTAACTGAGGAGCCCCCCACTCAGCTTTAACAGTTGCCTGACTAGCCAGGACTTCTTGTGGGTCAGGTTGGACTTTACCAGTGCCACTTTTGGAGTTCTCCCCTACTGGAGCAGAATCTCCTTGGCTTGCTGGAACCTTGGCTAAAGGTTGTCCACCTTTCCTACACTGTTTTCTTTTTCTTCTGGGGCCTACTTGCAGTTACTGCAGGGGTAGCACCTCTAGAATCCTTGGGAGAGGACTGGCACAGGACCAGTTCCTCTCTTGGGCTCTGACTAACCTCTGGGTAGTCATTTCCAAGGAGACAGTCAAGGGGGAGGTCTGTACTGACTACCACCCTTCTCCAGCTAAACGTCCCACCCACTTCTATGGGCACAAAAGCCACAGGCCAATCAGTGACCCTGTCTGGGCTAACTTGTACTCTGGCAGTCTCACCTGGGATGTACTGGTTGGAGAACACCAGCCTGTCATGCATAATAGTGTGACTGGCACACGTGTCTCTCAGGGCAGTGGCTGGGATTCCATTCACCAGTAGGTGGTGGAAGTGTCTACTTCCCTCTGGAATCTCCAACTCACCTGTTGGGCCCTTTTTCCAGTTGAAGGCTATGAAGATCTCCTCATCTGAGGAGTCATCCCCAATGGCTACACTGGTCACCCCTGGGATTTTGCTATGGGGTTTGTTTTTGGGACAAGAAGTGTCCTTGGTGTGGTGCCCTGTCTGTCTACAGTTTTGGCACCATACCTTAGTGGCATCCCAGTTCTTACCCTTGTACCCACCTTTGTTTTGGGTTGTGTCTTGGGGCCCACCCACCTAGTCTGGTTTTTGGAGGCCTACAGAGGACTCTTTTTCTTTATTTCTAGTGTCACCCACTTTCTCATGGGTGGCTTTGTAACCCCTTTCTTTTGGTCAGCCCCAGTGGAAGTTTTGGTTACCCTAGTCTTTACCCATTGGTCTGCCTTCTTCCCAATTCTTGGGGAGAAATTGGACCTAGGTCTACCAGATACTGATGCAACTTTTCATTGTAGCAATTACTTAAAATGTGTTCTTTCATAAACAAATTATAAAGCCCAACATAGTCATGCACTTCATTTCCAGTTACCCAACCATCCAGTGTTTTCACTGAGTAGTCTACAAAATCAACCCAGGTCTGGCTCGAGGATTTTTTAGCCCCCCTGAACCTAATCCTGTCCTCCTCAGTGGAGAATCCAAAGCCCTCAATCAGGGTAGCCTTCAGGAGCTCATAGGATCCTACACTTTCCAGTGAACATTTCCCAAAGGAGAGCTCCCCAGTGAGATCTGTTTACTTTTCTGGTTGCACAAGCCCTCTCAAAAGCTCTGAACAATTTGGTGATATTATCACCATCTTCATATTTTGTTACAATCCCTTTGGGGATTTTTAGCATGTCAGTAGTTTCTCTGACCCTATTTAAGTTGCTGCCACCATTGATGGGAGCTAAACCCATCTCTTTTCTTTCCCTTTCTATGGCTAGGAGCTGCTTCTCTAAAGCCAATCTTTTGGCCATCCTGTCTAACAGGAGGTCCTCTTCATTGAGGCTGCCCTCAATACTTTCAGAGGTACTGGACTCCCCTGTGGAAGAACCAGTCTCTCTGACTAGGATTTGAGGAGTCAGGGTTTGAGGGACCCTGTTCTCCCTATTTAGGACAGGAGGGGGGAATTCATCCTCTTGTTCACTAATTTCCTCATCTGAAGGATTATCCTCAGAGGGGTGGTCTCTTTTGAACTCTGCCAAAAGCTCCTGGAGCTGTACTTTGGAAGGGTTGGACCCAGTTTTCGTCTTTTTTAGCTTACAGAGAGTCCTTAACTCTGACATCCTTAGATGCAGGTAAGGGGTGAGGTTGAGTTCCACCACCATCTCATCTGTGCTAGACATTATTTCTCTAAAAGTTGTGATTACTTTTTAAGAATCTAAAAACTACTTCTAGAACTTAAATTCAAACTTTTACAAACTTTTAAACTCTAAAAGAAATGCTAACAGGGACTTACACAAGGCCCTAGCAGGACTTTTAAAAATTTAGAAAAATAGCTCAAATTGCAAAAATCTGTTTCTAATGACAATTTTGGGAATTTAGTCGTGTGATCAGGTATTGGCTGAGTAGTCCAGCAAATGCAAAGTCTTAGACCCCACCGCTGATCCACCAATGTAGGAAGTTGGCTCTGTATGTACTATTTCAAAGTAAGAAATAGCATGCACAGAGTCCAAGGGTTCCCCTTAGAGGTAAGATAGTGGCACAAAGAGATAATTCTAATGCTCTATTTTGTGGTAGTGTGGTCGAGCAGTAGGCTTATCAGAGGGTAGTGTTAAGCATTTGTTGTACACACACAGGCAATAAATGAGGAACACACACTCAAAGACAATTCCAGGCCAATAGGTTTTTATATAGAAAAATATATTTTCTTAGTTTATTTTAAGAACCACAGGTTCAAGATTTACAATCAATACTTTAAATGGAAGGTATTTCACTCAGGTATCTTAGGAACTTTGAATAATCACAATAGCATGTACAGTTTTGGCAAAAATGGCAATAAGCTATTTTAAAAGTGGACACAGTGCAAAAATCAACAGTTCCTGGGGAAGATAAGTAAATGTTAAGTTCACAGGTAAGTAAAACACTTACAGGGTTCAAAGTTGGGTCCAAGGTAGCCCACCGTTGGGGGTTCAAGGCAACCCCAAAGTTACCACACCAGCAGCTCAGGGCCGGTCAGGTGCAGAGGTCAAAGTGGTGCCCAAAACACATAGGGGGTCATTCTGACCCTGGCGGCCACCGACCACGGGAGCACCGCCAACAGGCTGGCGGTGCTCCCGAGGGCATTCTGACCGCGGCGGTTCAGCCGCGGTCAGAAAGGGTAAACCGGCGGTCTCCCGCCGGTTTACCACTGCCCTTCAGAATCCTCCATGCCATGGGGATTCTGACACCCCCTACCGCCATCCTGTTCCTGGCGGGTCTCCCGCCAGGAACAGGATGGCGGTAGGGGGTGCCGCGGGGCCCCTGGGGGCCCCTGCAGTGCCCATGCCCATGGCATGGGCACTGCAGGGGCCCCCGTAAGAGGGCCCCGCAAAGTATTTCAGTGTCTGCTAAGCAGACACTGAAATACGCGACGGGTGCAACTGCACCCGTCGCACCCCTGCCACTACGCCGGCTCAATTCTGAGCCGGCGTCCTCGTTGCAGGGGCATTTCCTCTGGGCCGGCGGGCGCTCTTTTGGAGAGCGCCCGCCGGCCCAGAGGAAATGTCTGAATGGCCGCCGCGGTCTTTTGACCGCGGTGCGGTCATTCAGCGGCGGTACCTTGGCGGACAGCCTCCGCCGTCCACCAAGGTCAAAATGACCCCCATAGGCTTCAATGGAAATAGGGGTGCCCCGGTTCCAGTCTGCCAGCAGGTCAGTACCCGCGACTTCGGAGGGCAGACCTGGGGGGTTTTGTAGGGCACCGGGGGACACACAAGTAGGCACAGAAAGTACACCCTCAGCGGCACAGGGGCGGCCAGGTGCAGAGTGCAAACAGGTGTCGAGTTCTCAATAGGATTCAATGGGAGACCCGGGGGTCTCTTCAACGATGCAGGCAGGCAAAGGGGGGGGGGCTCCTCAGGGTAGCCACTGCCTGGGCTAGGAAGAGGGCCACCTGGGGGTCACTCCTGCACTGGAGTTCAGTTCTTTCAGGTCCTGGGGGCTGCAGGTGCAGTGTGTTTTCCAGGCGTCGGGTTCCTTGAAGCAGGCAGTCACGGTCAGGGGGAGCCTCTGGATTCCCTCGGCAGGCATCGCTGTGGGGGGTCAGGGGGGTCAACTCTAGCTACTCACAGGCTCACAGTCGCCGGGGAGTCCTCCCTGTAGAGTTAGTTTTCGCAGGTCGAGCCGGGGGCGTCGGGTGCGGAGTGGAAAGTCTCATGCTTCCGGTGGAAAACGTGTGGTCTTTAAAAGTTGCTTCTTTGTTGCAAAGTTGCAGGTTTGTTGAACAGGGCCGCTTTTAGATGCAGGGTAGTCCTCTGAGGCTTCAGAGGTCGCTGGACCCTGGGGTATGCGTCACTGTTGCAGTTTTTCTTGAAGTGGGGAGACAGGCCGGTAGTGCTGGGGCCAAAGCAGTTGGTGTCTCCGTCTTCTCTGTAGGGCTTCAGGTCAGCAGTCCTTCTTCATCTTCAGGTTGCAGGAATCTAGTTTCCTAGGTTTTGGGGAGCCCCTAAATACTGAATTTTAGGTCTGGGAGGGCAGTAGGCAATGGCTACTGTCCTTGAGGGTGGCTACACCCTCTTTGTGCCTCCTCCCTGAGAGGAGGGGGGCACATCCCTAATCCTATTGGGGGAATCCTCCAAAATCAAGATGGAGGATTTCTAAAGGCAGGGGTCACCTCAGCTCAGGACACCTTAGGGGCTGTCCTGACTGGTGGGTGACTCCTCCTTGTTTTTCTCATTATCTCCCCTGGACGTGCCACCAAAAGTGGGGGCTGTGTCCAGGGGGCGGGCATTTCCACTAGCTGGAGTGCCCTGGGGCATTGTAACATGAAGCTTGAGCCTTTGAGGCTCACTGCTAGGTGTTACAGTTCCTGCAGGGGGGGAGGTGTTAAGCATCTCCACCCAGTGCAGGCTTTGTTTCTGGCCTCAGAGAGCACAAAGGCTCTCACCACATGGGGTCAGAAACTCGTCTCTCAGCAGCAGGCTGGCACAGACCAGTCAGTCCTGCACTGAACAGTTGGGTAAAATACAGGAGGCATCTTTAAGATGCCCTCTGTGTGCATTTTGTAATAAATCCAACACTGGCATCAGTTTGGGTTTATTGTTCTGAGAAGTTTGATACCAAACTTCCCAGTATTCAGTGTAGCCATTATGGAGCTGTGGAGTTCGTTTTTGGCAAACTCCCAGACCATATACTTAATATGGCCACACTGTACTTACAATGTCTAAGAATAGACTTAGACACTGTAGGGGCATATTGCTCATGAAGCTATGCCCTCACCTGTGGTCTAGTGCACCCTGCCTTAGAGGTGAAAGAACACTGGTGCTGGGGCCTGGTTAGCAGGGTCCCAGCACACGTCTCAGTCAAGTCACCATCAGTATCAGGCAAAAAGTGGGGGGTAACTGCAACAGGGAGCCATTTTCTTACACACTAAAACAGGGTCAGGGCACAGAAAGGCACCAAAAAACAAAGCCAGAAAACATAAAAGGCACAAAAGGTGGAAAAACTGCACAAATAACGCAAAGACAAATTACAGGACAGACACACAATACTTACGGCAACCACTAGACACTAGGGATGAGGCACAGATGGGTGCTTGTGGGTGGTGGAGGTCCTTGAACTCGCAGCAGCAGCGAGGGCATGGTCGGGGGCACAGTGGCAGACAGGAGAAGCTGCGCAGCATGTGTAGAGTGAAACCTGGCCTTAAAACAGGTCAGCGGTCACTCTGAGCACCGCGCAGCGGCCGCCATTAAGAACGGGAGGCGGGAGGGAGGAGCAGCTGGGAGGCGTGTGGGCAAATGGGGCTGCGAGGGGGGGGTGGGGCTGCAGGGCAGGGGACACAGCAGCGGGAACAGGAGAGCGGATAAACCGGCGAAATAGGCAAAAAAGGAGAAAGGCACTAAAACAGACAGGACACAGAAAGGCACCAAAAAACAGAGTCAGAAAATAACATGAAGACAAATTACAGGACAGACACACAATACTTACGGCAACCACTAGACACCAGGGATGAGGCGCAGGTGGGTGCCTGCTGGTGGTGGAGGGCCTCGAACTCGCAGCAGCAGCAAGGGTGGGGTCGGGGCACAGTGGCAGACACGAGGAGCTGCGCAGCATGTGTAGAGTGAAACCTGGCCTTAAAACAGGTCAGGGGTCACTCTGAGCACTGCGCAGCAGCCGCCATTAAGAAGGGGAGGTGGGAAGGAGGAGCAATTGTGAGGTAGGGAGCAGTGGGCAAATGGGGGGGCGAGGGGTGCGGGGCTGCAGGGGACGCCGCGGAGGGAGCGGGAGAGAGGATAAACCAATAAAATTGGCAAAAAAGGAGAAAGGCACTAAAACAGAGTCAGGGCACAGAAAGGCACCAAAAAACAGAGCACTTGCATTATGGTTGGAAAAGTGTTTTACTAAAGAAACAATTGTATGGCTGGAACATCACAGTTTCTTCAATCAGAAACAATTATCAAATGTATCAGTTGAGGAATTCATAGCAGCTTTGAGAATTCTTGCCTTTAAGTGAATTTGGTAAAATTGTTGAAATATATTTGAGGAACCATTTTGTTTTAAAATGTTTTTATAGGAAAATTCAAGAAAGATTGTTGACTTATAGAAAAATGAGTTTGAGTGAAATTATAGATATAGCTAAAAGCACTAAGGCCTTCATTATGACATTGGCAATGACTTTTAAAGTGGCTGTAATACCGCCAACAGGCTGGCGGTAATTACCGGCAAATTATGACCACTGCGGTGATAACTCCCATAGACAGCCAATGTACTGCACCATCCGCCTGGGCGTTAACACCACTCACCACAACGGTAGCCTTCAACAGCCAGGTGGAAGACAAGGTATCACCCACCATATTATGATACTGCAAACCGCCATGATTTCTGAGGTGGTACCAACGCCATCAAAAGCCTTGTGGAAACACATCACAGAAGACCAAAGACTCACTAACAGAGACACAGGGAAGACCAACGCCGCCATGGAACCGGAACTGCAAGTCTTCTCAATGCTGTTCTATGCCATGCTCCGCCTGCAACACCAACGCTGACGAAGACGACGGTGGTGAGTACAGCCACCTAGCACACAAGGGAGGGAGGCAGGAAAAGGAGAGTGACACGCACACGCACAACACACACCAGACACACAAATACCATACACAGAACTAGCTCCAGACGTAAACCAATGGCACATGACACACAGAATAATAATACAAGGGCTACAGTTTGGCAGTACTGACATAGTAATAGCAAGGCAACACCCACCATATGAACCAATTTTAGAACAAAGATAAATGAACAATTGTCCAGAAAGGGCCAATGCCCAGTCCAAAGTACATAAGACCCACATGGACATAGGGCACAGTCCAAGCCCCAACTTGATCCGGACTAACTCCTCCCGAAACTGCAGGGGCAACATCTCGGAAGCGGACAGGCACCTCAGGGGGAATGGGGTGGGGGGGCACCTCAGCTGAAGTCGGAAACTTGCCCACTGCTCCTGGAGGGGGCTCCATGCCCATTTCCCAATGCTGGAGAGTGCAAGGTCACAGTCTCTGAGGTGGGGAACTTGCCCGCTGCTTCTGGAGCGGGCTCCATGTCCATTTCCCAAGGCTAGGGAATGCAAGGTCACAGTCTCTGAGGTCGGGAACTTGCCCACTGCTTCCGGAGGGGGCTACATGCCCCTTTCCTAATGCCGGGGAGTGCAAGGTCACAGTCTCTGAGGTGGGGAACTTGCCAAGCCCACTGCTTCTGGAGGGGGCTCCATGCTCATTTCCCAATGCTGGGGATTGCAAGGTCACTGTCTCTGAGGTGGGGAACTTGCCCACTGCTTCTGGAGGGGGCTCCATGTACAACATTCCCAGGAGGGTGGCCTACATGCCCTCTGCTGGAGGTGAGGGCTGCATTGTCTCTGCTGGGGAAGTGTCTCCTGGGCAGCCTCTGCTGGAGGTGAGGGCTGCATTGTCTGTGCTGGGGGATGTGTCTCCTGGGCAGCCTCTGCTGGAGGTGAGGGCTCCATTGTCTCTGCTGGGGGAGGTGTCTCCTGGGCACCTTCTGCTGGAGGTGAGGGCTGCTGTGTCCCAGCTGGAGGGGAGGGCTTCTTGCCTGTCATTGGTGATTGAGTGGGAACCTTTTTTGACATTGGTGGTTGAGTGGGAACCTCTTCTGTCATTGGTGGTTGTGTGGGAACCTTTTCTGAGATTGGTGGTTGAGTGGGAACCTTTTCTGTCATTGGTGGTTGAGTGAGAACCTCTTCTGTCATTGGTGGTTGAGTGGGAACCTTTTCTGACATTGGTGGTGGAGTGAGATCCTTCCCTTCCTGGCTGTTGGAGTGGGATCCTTCCCTTTCTTGGCTGGTGGAGTGGGATCCTTCCCTGTCCTGGTTGGTGGAGTGGGATCCTTCCCCTTCCTGCCTAGTGAAGTGGGATCCATTACTTTCCTGGCTGGTGGAGTGGGATCCTTCCCTTTCCTGGCTGGTGGAGTGGGATCTGTCCCTTTCCTGGCTGATGCAGAGGGAACCTTCCCTTTCCTGGCTGATGGAGTGAGATCCTTCACTGTCTTGTCTCCACGACTAGGAGCGTCCTCCACTGTCCCCTTGGACTGTTTGGCTGAGGTCATTGGGACCCTGCTCTTATGGGAAGGACAGGGGGAGGGGAGAGGGAGGGAAGAGGTCAAGTTCGGCAAGGAAAAGCTTCTTAGGGACGGTGAGGTGGGATGAGGGAGGAGGGATGGGAGTGGATGTTGAGGGAGTGATTGTTGGAGGAGCTGGACTTGGATGCAGGTGCATGGGCAGTGTGCTGATGTGAGGTGGATGGCTGTTGGGTGTCTGAGTACCTGCATTTGGGTCCTTTAGGAAGGGGGGACAGACAGGGTGGGAGAGAACACAGGGACACGTGGATGGATGTTGTGGAGGTGTCTGCTAGTGAGGTGTGTGTCCTGCTTGGTGTGGTGATACTGGTGGGGGCTGCTGAAGCAGTGCATGCAGGTGTGAGTGTGGACGTGACTGTGAGAGAGGTGGAGAATGAGGAGGAGGGGGAGACAATGGAGGCAGTGGATGTGGATGTGTGTGCAACTGTCTGTTGTTTGTGTGAGTGCTTGTGGACTGAACTGTGGTGCCAGTGTATGACTATGCTACTCTTGTGTGATGTCTTGTGTGCATACTTATCTGTATGTGTGCATGGGATGGGTTGGGGTTGAGGAGACTGAGACTGGGAAGTGGTAGATGGAGGGGGGATGGTAGGAACAGGGACAATGGCTGCCATCAGAGAGGAGGACAGAGCCTGAATCGATCTCTGTTGGGCCGCCAATCCACTGTGGATGCCCTAAAGAGATGCATTGCATTGCTGCATCTGGGAGGCCAGCACGTAGATGGCATTCACAATGGTTGGCTGCCCTACAGAGATGGATCTCAGGGGGTCAATAGCCTCCTCAGTCAGGGCAGCAGTGCTCACTGGGGCAGGGCCTGAGGTGCCGGGACGAAGGAGATGCCCACCCTCTTGGGTGACCGGGCACGGGCAATTCACTGAGAGGATACTGGGAGGGCGGTGCTGGTACGGGGTGGCGGCTGTACCTGCAGCTGGGGTGGTCACAGAGGTGTCCGCCACCACAAAGGAGCTTCCATCGGAGGAGGTATCTGAGTCAGTGTTGTCACCTCCTGTCTCCGCCATGGTGCTCCCCTTGCCCTCCGTCAAACTGGTTCCCTCCGCCAGATGATGCTAATGCACACATGGACAGGATGACAGAAGGAGAAAGGGGGAGAAGGAAAGAAAGGGAGCACTGGGTCAATTACAGCACCAATACCACAGTTGGCCTACACAGCACCGTAGCATACAGGGATCAGGATTGAGCACTATGCATTGCACTGGCACTGAATTGGCTAGATGCCACAGCAAGATGAGGGCCAAACACCACCAACTGCACACCTCCTGGGACCCACAAAGCCCTGACACACATGGAATCCAAACGAGCTAGGTTACCTGCATTTGCCATACACCCATTACCCTTGCGCTGGATCATGCTGCAATGTCTGTCCTGACGTTAAGGGGCAGCCACTACCTCACAACCCCCACCAGGATCCTATGCCACCTACCAATTATTGTAGTAATGCCCACTGTACTCACCCCCTTGTGGCTGCTGTGATGCCCTCAAGTGCCCATCCAGCTCTGGGTAGGCCACTGGCAGTATGTGGGCCATCAGGGGGGTCAGGTTCCGATGGCACCACTTCCTTGTTGGGAGGCCATCCCCAGCTGGGCCTCCCTAGTCTTCTGTACCCAGCGTCTCTGGTCCTCCCACTGTTTCCTGCAGTGAGTACACTGCCTGCTGTAGACCCCCAGGGTCCACACGTACTTGGCGATGGCATGCCACAATCCCTTCTTTTGATGGGCGCTGACCTGCAGAGGTAATACAGGCAGGAGGACAGCATTACACATACAGTCCAGTCTGTCACACATATGGCCCCCAAATCCTTTTTCCAAATCCATTGGCACATACATCACCCGGTGCACACCATGTACACTACCACCAGACATACCACCCTACATATGACACAATGCCTGCACACACATCTCCATGCAACCCTCCCATAGGCATTGTGCCCAAGGTGTACTCACCTGTTGGTCTGGAGGCCCATACAGCTGTCTATAATGGGGCAGGACCCCATCCACAAGCACACCCACTCCATATAAGTGAAGGCAGCGACCCTTTCCCCAGTCACATGCACCATGGTAGGTTCCAGACACAGGTCACAGCAGCACACGCAGTGTAGGTGTTGTCCTGTGGAAACTCAGGAATCACGTGAGATTATAGACAGAAAATGGTGGTCACGTCACTGACTGCGCTGATCCCCATTGGCCACTGTACTCCACAGAGCCCCATATTAGCTAATGAGGAATTGTACGGCGGTGCAAGACCACCTTCCACCACAACGCCCAACATTGGCGGAGTTACCTCACTTCCACCAGTCCCTAGATACAGGACAGGCGGTTGCCATTTCATGATGGTGTACTACATACAGATCTTTGATAACTGTGTAATTTATTAAAATTGCACATAGATTGCCATTCCCACTGTCCCATCACATTAATGCTGTATGCACACTGAGGTGGTGGTTGCATTGTTCAAATTGTGACAGCCTACTCACTCTTGTGTCCCTTAGATACCTACCACTGCAGATGAATAGGAGGAGGAGACAAACCCTGTGTACAGACCCCTTGTGGACTTGGCTACACTGGAGGACAGGCACATTATACTCACCTATAGACTTGACAGGGCCACAATCACAGAGCTGTGTGTCCAATTGGAGCCTGAGCTGATATCAGCTATCCGTCATCCCACTGGGATCCCCCCTCTTGTTCAGGTTCTATCAGTGCTCCACTTCCTGGCAACTGATTCTTTCCAAGTGACAGTGGGCTTGGCAGCAGGAATGTCACAGCCAATGTTCTCAATCGTGCTGGAAAGGGTATTGTCTGTCTTGGTGAAACACATGTGCGGCTACATTTCTTTCCCCCAGATGGAAGATTCGGCCACTGTGAAAGTGGGAATCTATGCAATGGGACATATTCCCAATATTATTAGGCAAATTGATGGTTCACGTTTGTCACCCCCGCCACAATGAACAGGTGTTCAGGAATCAGAAGAGTTTCCAATAACTCAATGTGCAAATGGTGTGCCTGGCGGACCAGTACATCTCCCATGTTACTGCCAAGTATCCTGGGTTGGTGCATGACGCCTTTGTTCTGAGGAATAGCAGCATCCCAAATGTGATGGCCCAACTACAGAGGCACACAGGGTGTGGCTAATAGGTGAGCCAGAGTCCCCATCCACTGTACGTCAGTGTATGCCTACAAGTGTTATCCCCATAGCATTGTGTAAGGCTAACGTTTGTCCCTCAGTACTTGCAGGTGACTCTGGCTATCCAAACCTATTGTGGCTCCTTACCCCTGTGAGGAATGCCAGGACAGGGGCTGAGAACCGTTATAATGATGCACATGGGTAAACCGGGAGAGTACTCGAGAGGACCTTCGGCCTCCTGAAGGCCAGGTTCAGATTTCTGCATCTGACAGGTGGATCCCTGTGCTACTCACCCGAGAAGGTCTGCCAGATAGTAGTGGCATGCTGCATAGTGCACAACCTGGCCCTCAGACGGCATGTGCCTTTTTTGCAGGAGGAGGGGACTGGAGATGACCCTGTGGCAGCAGTGGACCCTGAGGACAGTGAGGATGAGGAGGCAGAGGATGAGGACAACAGAACATCAGTTATAGGACAATACTTCCAATGACACACAGGTGAGACAGTGAAACTGACCATTACTCTGACTACTGATGTTTTCTGTGTGGCTGTATCATTAAGGCATTCACTTCCTTTGCATCTCGACTTACTGTCACCTATGGCTTGTCATTTTACAGATGTTGGTGATATGACAACAGTGTCTTGATTTGTTTACTGCAGACAGCTACAGGTCATTATTTGTATTCTATCACAGTGTTCAGATCATTTGCACTAGATGTGACTGTTCCCATAAATGCACATTTTCAACACATAAAATGGTGTCACTCAAGTTGTGTTCAAGGGTGTTTATTGTAGTGAAAATAATTGACTGAAAAGTGCAATGGAATGGGGTGATGGTAGAGGAAAGGCCATGGTATTGTTACAGTCTGTTTGTAGCACAGGTCCAGTATCCAAAGGGCCACAGGAAGGGAAGCAAAGGCAGTTCAAAGTGGGCAAGGTGACAGGGTGGAACATAAGGGGGACAATCAGGAGAGTCTCATTTCCTGGTGGTGGTCCTGGTCTTGGCAAGTGTCTCTAGCTTCTGTCTGGGTCGCAGGGAACATTTGTGGGGTGGTTCACCTTCTGTAGGGGGAGGGGTGCTGGTTGCCTGTGGGTCCTGTGGCGGGACCTCCTGTCCACTAGCTGCAGTGGAGGTGGAGGCTATTCGATTGACTGGCTAGTGGTAGGGGCCCGCTGGTGTGCTGTCGATTCCCTCATGTTGTTGGCCATGTCTGCCAGCACCCCTGCTATGGAGCTCATGGTGGTGTTGAGAGCCTGCAAGTCCTCCCTGATCTCCTGATGGTGTTCCTCCTGCAGCCGCTTGTTCTCCTGCATGTTGTTAAGAATATGGCCCATCATGTCCTGGAATTGTTGGTAGGCCCCCAGGATCTTGGTGAGTACCTCCTGGGGAGTCGGTTCCCTGGGCCTGTCCTCCCCCTGATGCACAGTGGTCCTCCCAGTGTCCCTGTTCCATTGTGCCTCTGTCCCCTGAACGGTGTTCCCACTGCCACTGACCCCAGGTTGGTGATTGTCTTGGGGGCGTGGTGTGGACTGGGGTCCCTGTACAGGTGGGCACACTTCTGATTGACATGTTCTGGGGACAGAGGTGTGGGGACCCTTGGTGGGTGCTGTGGTGTTGGATACTGATGGGGGAGGCTCTGGGGTTGACTGGGAGTGGGCTGGGGTGACCGATTGACCAGTTGTCCCTGATGGGCCAAGTAGTTCATCCAGATCTAGAAGTCCAGAGTTACTGTCATCACTGGGGGCATCTTCTGTTGGGGGACTGGTTTGTCGTGACACCTCCTCTCCGCTAACATTGGCTGGGGCACATGTGTAGATGTAAGTGAATTATGCTCCCTATCTTCCCCTCTATCGTTGCTGTTGCCCTGCCACCTTTGTTTGTGTATGGTGATATATTGTGTGATTGTTAGTTCTCCATGCTGTGCATGCTTTTGTGATGGGTGTCCATGCAGGGCTGGGAGGGCTATCCATGCATTGATATAGCATTCAGGGCTTGACTCCAGTGAGTCCCTCAGGATGCAGTAATGCCAAGACTTGCTCCTCCCATGATGTGAGATATGGGGTAGGAGATGGGGGTCCACCGCCAGTCCTCTGGCCCCCGTAGGTCGTTCCACCTCTTCCTGATGTCGTCCCTTGTTCTTGGATGCTGTCCCACGGCGTTCACCCTGTCCACGATTCTCCGCCATATCTCCATCTTCCTGCCAATGGATATTTGCTGTTCCTATGCTGCAAACAGCTGTGGCTCTACCCTGACTATTTTCTCCCGCAACTCCTCATTTGTGAAACGGGGGTGCCTTTGTGGGGACATGGGTGTTGTGTGGTGTGTGTAAGTGTGTGGGTGTTGGGTACTGTGGTTGGGTGTGTGAAGTGCGGTGTGTGAGGGATGTATGGGTGTATGTGGTGTGTGTGTCTAGTTGGCGCAGTGGTCTTGGCTATCAGTCTGGTGACAATAATTTGTATTTGTATAGGGTTGTGGGTAATGTGGGTGTGTGTTTTAAAGTGCTGTGGGTTGGTGGGTGTGGTGTGTGTATGAGTGTGAGATGTGTGTTTCTGGTATTGGCCAATGTTGTGTAGTTTAGAATATGGGTGTCCATTCTCAGCACACCGGTGTGTACCGCCAATGGTTTACCACCATTGAATGTCCGCCGTGGTGATTCATGGATCATAATGTGGTGGGCGTTGTTTTGTTGGCGTAACAGTATGGATGTTGGTACCGCCACTTTAGCAAGGATCTTTGGGCTGGTGGATTTGTGTATGTGGCAGTATTCTGTCAGATTGGTGTGTGTGTGTCATAATTTGGCGAAAGGATGTTCTCCTCCGCGCCAGTATGTTGGCGGCCGTCACCGCTGTGGTAAGTGGGATTTCCTGCCACTATCATAAGGAGGGCCCTAATGTTCAGCTGTTTCCGCAATGACTGTCGCCACATAGGGTAGTGGAAGTTTTGGTGCTATTTGTGCAATATCTGACAGGGATAAGAATTATAGAAGTGAATGTAGACCAGAAGATCCTCAATCACACACTGGTGGTGAAACAGCTGCCTCATCTCCTGCGAATTATCCACTCGGATCAATCGGGATTTATTCCATGATGTAACAATCATGCTACTTACCTTCAGTAATGCATAATCTGGTAGAGACAATATATAGCTGTAGATTCCTTAGCTTTGAATTTCTTAGGCATCAGACTGGATCTGGAAGACATTTGCGTGAGCAGTACCCCGTAGGCCATTCATTGGCTTTGTTTGGTTCCACCTGTCGGCAGCATTGATTCCGGAAGTGACTTTGCTGTCACCTATGTATATATACACCACATCAGCACACGGATGTCAGTTCCCTTTCATAACTTTCCATGCCAGGAATGCAGAGCCATGAAGTGCACTGCCATTTGTGTGTCCAAACTAGGGCCGTGAAAAGAATTAACCCTAAGCTTAGAAATCTGTTGCAGAGTAGGGAGACATGGCTGGGTGTGTAAAAAATCTGCAGCTAGATATTGTCTCTATCAGAAAATGCAATAGAGAAGGTAAGTAACTTGTTCATCTGATAGAGACAGCTAGCTTCAGATTCCTTACCTTTGAATGGATACCCAAGAAATACCATCCCGGCAGTGAATTGTGGACAAATTTGTCTAGACTAAAAAGTCCTGTAGAACTGTACAAGCGAAATGTCAGTCTCTGTGGACCTGACTGTCCAGGTAGTAGTGTTTGGCAAATGTGTGCAGGGATGCCCACGTTGCTACCTGACAGATGTCCAGGACTGAGACTCCACGTGCCAAATCCATGGTAACAGCCTTTCCTCTGGAGGAACAGGGCCCTTAAGCCATCCAAAGGCAGGTTCCTGGTCAAGGCATAGCAAATTTTAATACAGAGAATAACCCAGCGTGAAATGGTTCACTTCTGTACTGCCTGCCCCATCTTTACTCCAACATAGTCAACAAAGAGTTGGTTGTCCACCCGAAACTCTTTGGTGCGGTCAAAGTAGAATGACAATGCTCTTTTGGGACCAGGCAGTGAAGTTGCTCCTCTTCTTTAGAGGAATGTGGGGAAGTGTAAGAGGTGGGCAGGCTGACAGATTGTTCGAAATGGCATGGGATCACCACCTTTGGAAGGGAAGAGGCTGTAGTCCAAAGCACCACTTCGTCTGGAAACAGTCAAATAGGAAAGCTTGGATGACAAAGCCTGCAGCTTACTCACCCTCCTGGCAGATATTATTGCCAGTATAAAACCTGTTTTTGTTTGTTTGTTTTTTTAGCATTTTAAAATATATACAGGGGAAGTAATGATAAAGGTACAGGATCTTGGGAAGAATATTCATTTAAATTAAATTAATTTGTCCACTTATCAAGTAATAATCTCAGAGACCTTAATTGTGCGGTGTAATTATATTCATAGCACAGCTT
This sequence comes from Pleurodeles waltl, assembly GCF_031143425.1. Classification (NCBI taxonomy): domain Eukaryota; kingdom Metazoa; phylum Chordata; class Amphibia; order Caudata; family Salamandridae; genus Pleurodeles; species Pleurodeles waltl. The sequence goes on from NC_090436.1 coordinate 613,976,483, forward strand.
TATCATGGGATCCATAATAAGGCCCAAGTACCTTGCTCGAGTCGCCACCCATTGATGAGAGCTCGTCGTGCCCCGTCAAGACTCATTTGTGTTTTATGTGCATTTATTTTATAACCTGAGACCTGGCAAAAATCTAAAGCAACCTGTTCAATGCTCTTATTCATTGGCTTGGATCAGTGAGAAAATATGAAAATATCATGTGCATACCAGGCCAGCGAGGCAGGGAGTGACACATACGGATTGCCAGGAACATTTCTGCATAGAAGTCAAATATATGGATTCATAAAGAGTGCATGAAGAGGGGGTGAGAGCAGGCAGCCGTGTCGAGGGCCATGCAAAATAGAAATAAAGGGTGTTAGCGCCTGTTGTGTGCTGATCTGAACTTTGGGAGTCTTATAATTGGCTTTAATTGATTTAACTAAGCTAGAGCTGAAGTTAAACTGAGCAAGTGCTTCCCATAGAAACTCCCAGGATACTCGGTCAAAGACTTTCTCAGCGTCGCATAGGATGACGTTAAGCTGTTCCTGGAGAGTTTCAGTGTGATCAATTAATGTTGTGATTAAATCTGCATGGCTGGTGATATATTTTCCTGGGATAAAGACATGCTGTTCAGGTGATACAAGCTTTGAGATAACTAGATTTACCCGATTAGCCAAAAGCTTAGTAAATATTTTAGAATCAGCATTAAGAAGTGAAATTGGTCGATATGAACTACATTCAGTTGGATCGTTATCCTTTTTCAAAAATATTATAGTAATGGCTTCATTCAAGAAAGTAGGGACTTTGTCTGTGGTCCAGATTTCTTTTAGTACCTCTATAAGAAGTGGGATAACTATAGATGTGGGAATCTTATATATCTCTGAGGGAATGAGATCTGGCCCTGGCACTTTTGCAGTAGGCAGGCTAGTAATGACCCTTCTAAGTTAATTCACCATAATACCTGGGATCTAAATAGTCCTTAATGTTTTTTAGATTACACTGCATCTCCTCTTGATACAGCCCAGAATAGTACGCCATAAACATAGATAGAATGCCACAGTGTTGGGTGCAGACTCATCCTGTGGCATCTTTAATGTCTGTGATATGAGTTCTAGGTGTGTCAGCCCAACCAACACAGGCCAGTAGTTTGCCAGACTTCTCCCCTATCTCCCAGTTCCGAGCTTGTAATTGAAAAGCTTTCCTATTTGTGCAAGCCATTAATAGGCTGGAGATGCACCTTCATAGTCCCATAATTTTTAGGTATGTGCCTTGAGCTACACTTGAGAGGGATGCAATTTGTGTCATAAGCAATTGAGTAACACTCTTCAATTGATCCCTCGTTCCTCTTCATTATCCGCCCTTGAGATCTGGTCAACAAATGATTGTGAGATGCCTCTGATTTAAGTTTTAACGTGGGGGGTGAGCTGAGTTGTAAGAAATTACTACGTGCAAGTACGGAAAAATTGAATGTTATTGGCATGATATAGCATGTACTTAGGAAAGTATGAGCGACGCACATTGGTATTAGCGAATCAGTTGCCTTCTCATTTGAGTTCAGTAGATGAATGATCAGAGTAAAGTGGATGCGTAATTTCAGATTTACAAATTGAGGCAGTCAAGCTGCTACCCAGACAAAAGTCTATGCAATAGTACTCTCTATGGAGCCTAAAGAAAAAGGTATAATTCCAAGCAGTGGGATTCTGCTCCCTCCAGATATCGTGCAAACTTAAATTATGCATCATATCTATTATGCTATTTCTAGTGCTACTCATACGACCTGTAAAGGCAGTGTTACTAGTGTCAAGTGTCAGATTCAGGGTGCAGTTAAAATCCCCAAGTATGATAATAGGTGAATTAATGTCACTGAGTTCTAACATCATATTGGTAAAAAATCACAGATTTGGATTATTCAGAGCATAGACGCTTACCAACACAAAGTGGCTTCTGCTTTGCTCATCAGTCATTTCTGCCCTTACACACCTTCCCTCATAATTTGCTTTTTATCTTATTAAAATGTACCACTAACCACATTGTATATTCTTGGTACACTATACCCCCAACAGCACTGAGGGCTAGAGTGAATATCGGCCTCTTTTTTAGAGAGCTTCGTCTATTGGAGAGCCAAGATATCTGCTCTAAGGAGACAGCCTCTGCAAACATAAGAGCTTTCTTCCTCCCCTCTTTTAGCCCATTCATGTTCCACAATACGATATTAACCATTTTGTTTTATTAACATTTTGTACCTCCAAAACAACTCACATAGCAGGTAGCATGCATACACCCTTGTTTTAGCATAATCTAAAGAACCTAAATTCCTAGAAACTATCCTACTACCATAGTGGCATATCTGCCATCTCTTTTCCCGTCTTTCCCAGACTGAATCCTGTGTGCACGTGCAATAGACAGGGTGTCGTCTACGCCTGAAGAATTACCAATGCTGCCCGATTGTACATATGTTAGATGAAAATTGGCTATTCATTTAATCATTGCAGCATCAGATTGGGCAATATCCTTAGCAGACTCTAACCCCTCTGGCACTCCTACTATGCTCAGATTTGATCTGCAGGATTGATTTGTCAGATTTTTGTGTATCTGTGAAGCCACTAAGTTGCTGCTCAATGGAAGATACTTTAAGTTCTAAGTTCTCAAATTTATCAGCTTGTGCAGCCTGAATCTTTTTAACAGATCACATTTCTTTTAGAATAATTTTCAATAGTGTCACTATCACCTGGAGTGGGACAGAGAAGACTTCGGACTCCTGGAGCAGTCCTGCGATCTCCTCCTTGATTGGAACCTTGAGCCTGTGGAGTCATGCTAAGTGGCATCAAATGCCAGGCCGCAAGCACCTCTAGGGAGCACTCCCTCAAAGCCTCCGGTGCCATGGACCAGCATTCCAAGCACAATTTAGAGTCCTGGTTGTGCTTGAGGCACCACAAACAGACCAGATGGGGGTGTGTGACTTACATTGAGTGGTGACAGGTGCCACATGGCTTAAAACCTGCGTTCCTTGAAGACATACCTTGGCACACAAGAAAATACTGGTCAAAATGTTAATAAAAACTGTCAAAAAATGACAGAGGGGTAGCTATTTTCCGGATCAGTGCTAACTGGCACAGAAAGAAAAGAACTGATGTCCTCGTGCCGAGGTTGCGTATATATAGGTGACTGCAATGTCACTTCAAGTGCCAACGATGCCAGCGACTCTGTTTGGGACCGAACAAAGCCATAAAATGGTATACAGGGGTATTGCACAGGCAAACATTTTCGGATCCAGTCTGACGCCTGGGAAATTCAGATAAAGAATCTGCAGCTAGATTTCTCTATCAGATATATTGTGCAACCTGCGCCGCCTGACCCATGCCCTACATGATCCTGACCTAGGGAAAGGCCCATATGCGTTGGCCTTCCTAGCTATTGAATACGCCTTTGAGTGAGTATGAAGACCAGAGCAGGGCTAGGCCATGGCCACATTAAATGGATTCAAATACTTTATGAACACCAGGGAAATATGTGTCACCTGACATATTACTACAGAGAGGTACCCATCAGGGTTGCCCGATGTTTCCCCTGAGTTTTCCCCTGGCAATGGAGCTGCCGGCATGCTGTCTCCACCAGGTGCTGCCGGGATGGGACATACAGGTTGGTGATACACTGCATGTCATATCCCTGTATGCCAAAAACGCTATTCTCTATTTGCATCCACTGGACCACTCCATCCTGATCCTGCTTAATGTTATGCAGGATTTTGGAGACCTTTAGGGGCACCGCCTTAATCCCTCTAAGTCAATCCTTTTTCTGCTAGGCCGACTGTGAGTGTTGCCTGCACACCATCAGCCTGAGTCAGGCCTACCAAGGGCAGTAGATTATGCCTGGGAATACATGTGATGCATGATGTGCAATGATGATATAACTTGAATCTAGACAGAATGATCTGCAATCTGCAGCTTTCTATAGACTTCTGGAACATGTTAAAGTCAGTGGCGGTCGGTAATTATAGGAGGGAGTAGGGCGGGGGAGTAGCACACTCACACTCATTCATTCACACACGCGTGCACATCCATTCACAACACTCATCAACATTCAAACATACACGCACGCACCAAACATTAATTTAAAAAACACACACACACACCTTCATTTCGGAGGTCCCAGGAGGGTTGGGACTGCTGCCTTCCCTCACTGGCTGACTTTAGGTCAGCCAATGAGGGAAGGCAGCAGTCCCAACTTCGTCACAGAGTGGGATGGGGTCATTGAGACTGCTGACCCTCACCACTCTGTGACAAAGTGTCACTGATTGACACTCGTCATGGACGCTTCAGGGCTTAAACCTGAAGCGCCCAGGTCGAAGTCAATGGGTGACGCTTCCCCTCGTCACCGAGGGGGAGGGCCTCGAGGCACCCTTGCTGAGCTGAGGAGGTCACGCCCATAGGAGCTGTGACCTCTTCAGCCCAGCAAAGTTCACCTTAGGCAGCCAGGATTCTGTGCACATTGTGCATGTCTCACTCATGGCTGCCTGAGCTGAACATGAAGAGTGTCTGACAGGCTGACCTTTGCTCAGCTTGACAGGCACTCTTCATGAGGGGCAAAAGGTGTGGGGGGGGTGGCCCCTCTACCCTAAAGGATGGTCCGCGGCAGGTTAAAGTTGTCCCTGACGGGTAAAATAGCTCTTATAAAAATGGTGGTACTGCTCTGATGTCCTACAAGGTGCAACATACAAAACTCCCAGATGAGTCATTACTGAACTAGACAGTTTAGTATTAAAACAGCTATGAGCAGGAAAGCCCTGCAGGATAAATCTATCTATGCTTAAGAAAGGATGGGACACTGGTGGAATAGAAGTCCCTGACCTCAAACTCTACTATCTGGCAGCACATGTCCAACATGCCTTTCACTGACTTGATGGCGAGGACAATTGGAAAAGGTTGCTTAATGCCAGTACCCATGAGGGCTATGAACCGGGGGCACTGTTGATGAGAGGGAGGGGAGTCTCTGAATCCCTACCGCATGTGATCAGATTGTTATGCCAAATCTGGGAGAAGGTGGTGCAATGGATGCTGCATAGAGCTCTGTACTCACAAGACTTATACTTTTGGATACTGCAGCCTTTCAAGTAGATTGCACAATGTATGGCAGTTGACAAGTGGCAAGAAGGGGGATGTATAATGGGTCGCTTTGTTACCATGCAAGACATGTTTGAGATGTTTAGGTTAGGCAGGAGACAGTTCCCACAACTTGCTAGGATTGCGGCTACAGCCCGACAGCTATGTTTGTCATTCCCCGACGCCCCGGTGCACAGACAGACTTTGGTCACCCTGCTCTCCTTAGCAGGAGGTCACAAACTGATTACACATTTATAATACGCACGGATAGACAGCGGTCACCCATCTGAGTGGAGGACGCTTGGCTGCGTGTTAGTGATGACCCTATCAGTGTAAAGGAATGGGTGGAAATTTATGGAGGTGTATGCAGGGTGTTGATCAAGGCACAATTTAAATTGGTGCAATATTACTTTGTCCATATGGCGTACCTGTCTTCTAAGAGGCTGCATGCTATTTACCCTGAGAGAAATCAGGGCTGTGCAAAGTGCAGCACCAGTGTGGCAGACTTCCTACATGTGTGGAGTTGTTCTGTAATAGGACTGTATTGGGTGGATGTTCTGGCCTAACTCTGATGTGTAATGCACTGGTATGTCCCATTCAGGATTAAACAATGTCTGCTGGGCTTGCTCCCTGATAGCACCAAAAGGAATCAAGCAGGCGATTCACAGTACTGGGTCTTACAGTGGCAAAAAGGCATTGGTATATGATTGCTGAGCATGAGAACTCCCGGGCTGCAAGACTGGAGGAAGGAGCTGACAGAATAGGTGGGAGCAGAGAGAGCAGATATATATGCAAGGCGTGAAAAGATGAGAAAGTGTCAGATGACCTTCTCTCATATGTGGTTATGGAGGATGGTACTCCTGGATGACCCCCATATGCCTTTTGAAGATTTAAACCACGCGAGCATAGGGTCAGTGGGTTGAACTGCTGAAATTACTGTTATAAACATCATTGTGACTGTCCCATGTAGGATTGGTGCAATAGTGACTGACAAACATACCTGATATTTTTCCCTCAATGGGCGACCCAGTGAGGAGTGGAAAGTTTGAGGCAAAGTGTGGCAAGAGGAAATTTAGAGTTGGAGTTGTTTAATGCTAGTTGATCTATTGGTATCTTATTGTTCTTATTCTGCTGCTACATTTGCCAGATTGTGTCAATCCACCACCGGAATTATGTCAAGATACTTTCTATGTAATGTTACCTATTGGAATATCAATTAAAACAATTTAAAAAATAAAAAATTATAGAGTTCCTCAATTGTTTTTGGGTCATAAACTCATTTGGGAAATAATCCCACATGTCCTGCAATGGGTAAGCACTGTATTAATTGCAAAGTATTTTAGGCATTGTCAAAACATTTGTAGAGCTTCCAGAGAGAATGTCAAACGTGGTAAACAGAGTGGGAGAATTAGAAAAAGAGGTTATTAGTAATTTAGGCCCTCATTTATGGGGATTTGGAGTAGGGCATGGCAGGGCAGCAAGTCACGTTGCTGTGCTGCCCTACACCAAAGTGAAAGGGCAGGACTGCACCCCATGTATTCAATATGGTGCACTCCTGTCTTTTCCCCTTGTGCTTGCGCCGAATCCGCAATCTAGCTCCAATGCAGGCACCCTTTGTGCAACGGTGCCTGCATAGCATGCAGGATTGTTTAAGTGCAGGAAGGGGAACCTTCCAGCACAGAAACAATTCATAGAGATGTTTTCGTCCTCCTAAGTGTGCTGCAGAATGCAGCACACATTTAAAGAGGAAAGTATGTGGCCAAATGAAGATATTTCTCCTTGTTACACCTGCCCTGCTAAGGTATAAGATTTTGGATGTATTCCCAGGTTTACAAGTCCTTGTAAACCTGGGAATGCCTTGAAACCCATGGAGTTGCTTGGGAACATCCACTGTAACACCCATGGAATGCCTCCCTTGTGCAGAGTGAGGTAACCCAGCAATTTGCACTGTGTTGCCTTCCTCAAGATTTGTGAGGCCACTCAAAGCCACGCAATGTACATAACTTCATAAATTTGACTCAGAGCTTTGCATCATGCATGTCCCACACTGCATGGTCCAAATGTGATGCAAGGGTCTCATAAATATGCCCCTTAATGTTAACATTTAAAGATAAAAACCTCCTGATACAAAATTCTGTGAAATTTAAACACTCCTTAGGATTGGTTCATGTGAGCAGAATTGGTCATGTCATATCTGGTTCAGGCATTCCAAACACAATTCTTTCAGTTGCTACCTTTTATGATAAGTGTTTCAACCAGTCCCTAATTTTATCAGATGTCAATTCAAAAGAAAATGTTGGGGATCAAGACAATGAAGGGATTTGTTGAAGATCGGTTAGAAGGTCTGGGACGTTCAGTCTTAAGCAAGATATACGTTGTTATGAAAGGTTACAATATCATGGGATGGCATGACTTAGATGAACTAGGCAAAGTCTTGAAATCTGGAGCTACTGCCCTATCACTTTAGGCAAAATGCCTGCCTCAACTGTAGCTGGCAAGGGTAAAATTGGATTCTGTTTCCACTGAGCACAAAGTTACTTCTGTTCCTTCTAGTGTAAGAGATGAACTGAAAGAATTGCTAGATGCAATATCTAGGAATGGTTTGATTGGATCAAATGATTCCTTGGAGTGGGTTGCATCTGTTGTTTTGCTAAAACAAAATCTGATAGCATTCACTTGTGTGCTGATTTACAGACATTAAACAGAAACATAGTCATTGATTGTCATCCTCTGCTGCATACAGGAAATGTTGATGGCTTTTGGATGTTCAGTGTGTTTCTCTGTTTTTTAACTTAAGGTGGCCCCTCATCAGGTTATTGTCAGATAATTCTAAAGACGTAACAAACTTGGTGACTCCCTTTCGGTGCATTTAGGTACTTAAGGCTTCCATTTGGACTGGCATCCACTGCCAGGGTATTTAAAAAACTGATGGATGATTTGTTAATCGGTGTCAAATGAGTCAAAGCTTTTCTGGATGATATCTTGATATTTGCCTGAAGTACTGAAGAACATAATGAAATTTGTGTGTTGTGCTGTCTTTCTAAGCATTGGATCATTGAAATAAGCACATGAAGCTGCAGATAAACTACAACCTTCTTATTTGTTGGTGTAACAAAAAGAACCCAGAACCAAACCTCTATACACCATTGATTGCCACCGCCAACCTTCAAGCCACACAATTAGGTTCTCTTGCGTTTTAGCATGATAAACTTTCATTTTATCTTGAACAGCTTCTACTCTCAACCACAGCTTATCGTGATCAAAGCAAAATCATTTCCAAGATAGCCAGGATGCTTTTAATTCAACCAAGTTGGAACCAACACATTACATGAGTCTTTCACTTTCAATAACATATAAGGAGATGTTCCTGTAGTTCTGTGGGATGTGTTATAATATGCCCAAATGTCCTCTGTTCTAAATAATTTAATATCTTGACCACATGTCAATGCCATTCAAATACCTTCTTAGACCAGTCTAGTCATACGATCAACAACACCGGTGGACTATAGGCTATATGAAGTCACTATGAAATGATTTATACCTTTGTTTCTTAAAAATGCTCCTTTCTATCAGAAGAACAAGTTACTTACCTTCGGTAACGCATTATCTGGTAGAGAATCTATCTAGCTGCAGAATCCTTACTTTAGAATTTCCTGGTGTCAGCTTGGAAACCTGAATTTTTTGTACCCTGTGCGCACTGTCAGGTGGCCTTGTTCAGATCTGAATGCGTCATTCGGATCCATGTAGCATCACTGGCATCGCTGGAGCCGTCTGTGACATCACGGTCGCCTATAAAGGCACCACCCCAGCGCACGTAGTTTAGTTCTTTTACCCACGAGCATCCATGCCAAAAGCGCAGTCATGGATAGAACCAACAGTTTGTCTGTGCAAAACTAGGGCCCTGAAAGGAATAATCCCTAGTCCTCTTAGACATATCCGCAGAGTAGGGAGGCATGTGTTGGTGTAAGGAATCTGCAGCAAGATAGAGTCTCTATCAGATAATGCGTTACTGAAGGTAAGTGACTTGTTCATCTGATAGAGACTTCTAGCTGCACATTTCCTTACCTTAGAATAGATACCCAAGCCATAACCTCCTGGCAGTGGGCTGCAGATACCTCACACTAAAATGTCCTGTAGGACCGAATGGGCAAAGTGTCCGTCTCTCTGTACCTGATTGTCCAGGCAGTAGTGTTTTTCAAATGTGTGCAAGGATGCCCACGTTGCTGCCTTGCCTGACAGATATCCATGACTGAAATGCCCCATGCTAGCGCAGTAGTCGCAGCTTTGCCCCTGGTAGAATGAGCCCTCAAGCCCTCAGGAGGCTGCTTCCTGGCCAGTGCATAGCAGATCTTGATGCAAAGAACGACGCAGCATGAAATGGTTTGCTTCTGCACTGCCCGACCCTTCTTTGTTCCCAAGTACCCCACACAAAGAGTTGGTCATCAAACCAGAACTCTTTTGTGTGGTCAAGGCAGAAGACAAAGCTCTTTTTGGGTCCACCCAGTGGAGTCAATCCTCTTCTTTAGAGGGATGCGGTGGAGCAAAGAAGGTGGGCAGGGAAATGTTCTGACCCAGATGACATGGGGTCATCATCTCGGGGAGAAAAGAGGCACAAGTTCTGAGAACCACCTTGTCTGAAAATATCATGAGATACAGTGCCTTGGATGAAAGAGCCTGCATCTCACTCACCCTCCTGGCGGATGTTATTGCCACTAAGATGCTGTCTTGATGGTGAGCAGCCAGAGGACAGTTGTGTAAGGGCTCAAAGGGAGCACACATAAGAAATGTGAGGACCAGATTTAAGTCCCATTAGGGCATAACAAAGGGCGTAGGGGGAAACATATTTACAAGCCCTTTGAGGAATCTATGTACAATGGGAGATATGAAAAGTGAAGGCTGATCAGCTAGCCGAAGAAATGCCGATAGGGCAGAAAGATAGCCCTTGAGCGTACCCAAAGCAGAATGCTGCTGGGCAAGGGACACTATAAGGACAAGACGCCGAAAGAGGATCACTAGACTATGTACTAGAATATACAAAGCGTTTCCAATGGCAGGTATATACCGTTTTAGTGGAGGGACGCCTGGCTGCCAAAATAATTTTACAGACTTTGGGAGGAAGGTCAAAAGCTATCAACTGTTGCTGCTCAATCTCGACGCATGTAGACCCAGAGTTGACAGGTTCAGGTGGAGAACTTTTCCTTGCTGCGCCGGAAGATCCTCCCAAGGGGCAGCCTTATTGGAGGATTGATGCTCATTTTCAGAAGCTTGGAATACCAAACTCTCCTTGCCCAATCCGGAATCACTAGGATTACTTGGGTCTGATCGCTCTTGATCTTCTTGAGGACTCTGGGTAGAAGTGGTATGGATGGAAAGGCATACAGGAGGCCTGAATTCCACTTGTGACAAAAAGTGTAGCCAAGTGACTGATGTCTTGGAAAATCCAACATGCAATACTGCTGACATTGCGCGTTCTCTACGGAGGCGAACAGATCTAACCAACGTTCTCCCCATTGCTGAAAGAGTCCTTGCACTACCTCCGGGTGGAGATACCATTCTTGATCCGCTAGGCACCGACAGCTGAGTTTGTCCGCCCCGGGGATCAGAGAACATACCAGGTGTTGAACCACCAGGGTTAAGCCCTGATGTTCCAGCCGTGGCCAGAGATGCAGAGCCTCTTGACAAAGGGTCCACGGCCCCACACTGCCCTGCTTGTTGGAGTACCACATTGAAGTGGTGTTGTCCATGAACACCTGCACTATCTTCCCTTTTAAAACAGGAAGAAATGCTTTCAATGCCAGTCGGAATACCCAGAGCTTCAGTAAATTGATATGGAGTCCAGGTTTCACCAGAGAACAAAGACATCTGATCTCTGCCTCTCCCAGATGGTCGCCCCATCCCAGAAGTGATTCATCAGTTAATACAGTGAGATCTGGGTGGGGAATGGAGAGGAGTCTTCCTCTGCCCCAATAGCAGTCACTAACCACCACTGCAGGTCTTTTGCAGTTCCCTCCGAGATCTGGATCTGTGACGGTAAGATTCCCCTGATGCTGTGCCCACTGGAACTTCAGGGCCCACTGCAGATCCCTCATATGCTATCTGGCATGCTTGACTAACAGCCTCAGAGTCTGTGTCACCGAAATCCAGGATATAGACCGAAACATCAGTATCATAACCTGAATATCCCGGAATCGCTGCTCAGTAGAATAAGCCCAAAACTGCACTGTGTCCAGAATGGCTCCGATGAAAAGGAGCTTCTGAGAGGGAGTCAGGTGTGACTTTGACACATTTATAGTGAACCCCAGCGAATGCAGGAGGTTCGTCGTCCTATGAAGGTGGTTGACGAGAGCCTGGGGCATAGGAGCCTTCAACAGCCAGTCGTCAAGGTAGGGGAAGACTGAGGAGATCATTATGACCCTGGCAGTTCTGCCCCGCCACGCCGGTGGTGGCAGCCAGACCACCATCAGCATGGTGGTGCAGGATCGCCAAATTATGACAATTGCAGTGAACTGGCTGCATCGCAGCCAGTTCACTGCCTGTACCGCCAGGTGGGTGGGACTGTCTGGCCAAAGGTTGACCACCTTTGGTCCGGTGCTCCACCTAACACCACCTGCAGTATAATGAGCATCCTTACCATCAGGGATTCTGTGACGGCAGCCCCTCCACGAAATCCCTCGCGGTAAGGATACTGGCGACACAAATACTAATTCCTGTCACCACTACAGGATTTGCCAACCCCACCCCCGTAAGAGCCCCCACCACCCTGACCCCATCAGGAGCCCCTCACCCCCTAAGCAACTATACCCCCTCCCCCAATCCACGTACTGACCCCCCTCCGCAATCCATGTACTGATCCCTCGCCACAATCCCCGTACTGACCCCCACGATCCACGCATACACACACCACACATACAGACATCCACGCACACATCCACACATACATACATACGCGCACACATCCACACTCACTCATTCACACACACATGCACACATGGCCACAACAATACCCCCACCCACACATACACGCATTCACACAAGCACACACAGACACTGGCACACTCATGCACACATACACTCACAACACCACCCTACCCCCCTCCATTCACACACCCACAGACCTATTCATGCACACAACACTCAACACCCCCCTCTCCCCTGTTGGTCAATCACCTTACCTGGTGGACATCCGGGACAGAACGGGGTCCATGGGGCCTGCTTTGCCGGCATCGCCCCGTCACAACACCCCCATGCTGATGACAAAGTTGTAATATGGCGGGCGGTGTTGTGATGACGTGGCAGTTCCAGCAGAGCAACCTCCACTAGACCGCTGACCGCAAGTATGGCTGCTGGTGGCTCTCTGCCCAATTTATGGCAGAGAGCTGCAAAGGGGTCATAAGGTGGCAGTCTCAAGAGGGTCATCACTGGAGGTCTCTTGGGGGGCGTGACTTTGGCGGTCAACTGTTTAGCCGGCCTGAGTCATAATGAGGGCCTGAAATCCCTAACATGCGCAGATGAGCTGCTACCACCGCCATCACTTTGGTGAACACCTGAGGGGCACTGGTGAGACCGAACGGGAGCATGGTAAACTGAAAGTGCTTGTGGCCCACCTTGAATCCCAAGTAGCACCTGTGGGCAGGCAGGATGGGGATATGAAAATATGCATCCTACAAGTCCAATGCTACCATCCAGTCTCCTTGGTCTAGGGGGGACAAGACCTGTCAAAGCCCAGCTCACCTGAGTCCTTGTTCAGTTCTGATGGAGGTTGAAGACAATCCGACCCCACCCTGAAACTGCTTGTTCCAGCACACTAGTTTTTAAAACAGTGCACTAAGAACAGAAGCTCAAGGGAAGGGGGGAAGTGGATAAAATAAAATAAAGAGACAACACCGTTCTTGCGTTTCCACTGTTGAATATCGGCAAATTCTGCCGCCGTGGGTAATTTCCGTAATGGTACAAAATGTGCCATTTTAGATAAAAAATCCACTATAACCAACACTGTTGTGAAAGATTTTAATGGTGGTAAACCTACAATAAAGTCTACGCTCACAGTGTGCCAAGGTTGTTTGGGTGTTGGCATTGGTATTAACAAGCCGTCAGGGGCCTTATGAGAAGATTTATGTCTTGCACAAATTGGACAGGTAGTGACAAATTGCTTAATGTCCTTTCTTATAGTGTCCCACCAAAAGTGTTTTTGCACATTTTCCAGGGTTTTTACCCAACCAGGATGACCTGCCAACGGTGAGGCGTGATGCCAAATTATCACCTGTGTTTGTAATTCAGAGGTGGGCACTAACAGCATGTTGTCGTGATACAATAAACCTCGTTGTATTGTGTTATGGGAATCCTTTAACCAATCCTGAGGTGCTATTTGCATGTGTGCATTATATAGATCTGTGATGAAATCCTTCTGTTGTACTGGTGCCAAAAACTTTTGGGGAGGAATAATGGGTTCTCCTATTTTATCTTGTTTCATGTCTGAAGTATGTCCGTATCTAGATAACACATCAGATTGAATTTGTTGTGCACCTGGTCTATAGGTTATTACAAAGTCAAATGTGCTAAAAAAAATTAACCAGCGCATCTGACGTGGTGTTAGTGCTTTAAGTGATCCAAAAAACTGTAGGTTCCTATGGTCAGAAAAGATTGTAACTGGGTACTTGGCTCCCATTAAATGGTGCCTCCATTCTGAAAAGGCTACTTTGATAGCTAGTAGTTCCCTTTCAGCCACAGTGTAATTTTGTTCAGCTGGTAATAACTTTTTGGAATACAAGGCTATAGGATGTAACTGGCCATCTACTGCATCTCGTTGAGAGAGAACTCCTCCTAAAGCTACTTGTGAAGCATCCGCTTCAACAAAAAAAGGCAAGTCAGGATCAGGATGTTTCAGAATTGGGGCTGAAGTGAACTTTTGTTTTAGGAGTTGAAAGGCGTGTGCCGCCTCATCAGTCCAAACAAAACGTTGCCCTTTCCGCAACAAGGTAGTTTTGGGGCCGCAATGTCTGCAAAATGTGCAATAAACCTCCTATAAAAATTGGCGAAACCCAGAAATTTCTGAATATCTTTTACAGAGGATGGTTCTGGCCAATCAGCAATAGCACTGATTTTCTTTACATCCATAGTTATTCCTTGAGGTGACAGGCAGTATCCTAAAAAGTCCACCTTGCTGACATTAAAAGTACACTTTTCTAACTTAGCAAAAAGATGATTTTCTTTTAACTTTGATAATACTGCACGAACATGTTGGGTATGTTCTTCTGAGTTCTTAGAGTAAATGAGGATGTCGTCTATGTATACTATGACACAAACGTCCAGGAATTCGTGTAGGACCTCATTTATAAAGAACTGAAAGGCCGCAGGGGCATTACATAACCCAAAGGGCATTACTGTGTACTCAAATAAACCAAACTTTGTCTTGAAAGCTGTCTTCCACTCATCCCCCTCTTTTACTCAGACCAGGTGGTAAGCTCCCCGCAGATCTAGTTTAGTGTATACAGTAGAATGTCTTAATTGATCCAACAACACAGGTATTAGAGGAAGAGGATATTTATTCTTTATTGTAGCCTTACTTAGGCCTCTATAATCGATTAACGCGCGCAGGGATTTATCCGGCTTCGGGATAAAAAAGAGTGGAGATGACACCGGAGATGTGGAATGACGGATGAACCCAGACTGTAGTAGGTCATCTAGGTAGGTTCTTAAGTATTTGGTTTCTTCGTCAGTCAAAGCATATACTCTGTTATTAGGTAAAGGGGCCCCTGGGATAAGATCTATACGACAGTCATAAGACCTATGTGGGGGCAGCACACTAGCCTTTACTGGATCAAAGACGTCTTTAAAGTCAGAATATTCAGGAGGGAGACTTGGTTCATCTTGTGTAACACTAGCACAGTGTAATACTGTGCTCTGTTCTGTACCTGCTTCTTGATAGCAATTGGTTCTACAGAAAGAGGAATCCAAAGTAACAGTTCTATTCACCCAATCAATTTTTGGGTTATGAGTTGTTAACCAGGGTACCCCGAGAATCAAACCAAAATTAGGAGTATCTATCAGATCAAAGCTAATCACCTCTGTGTGCCCGTTCTGACAGACCATAACAAGTGGACTTGTTTGTTTTGTGATTAATCCAGAGGTCAATTCTGACCCATCCACTGCACATACTGCTTCTGGACAAGGCTTTAGGCACATAGGAAGTCCTAAGTTTTCAGCTAACTTATTATCCACAAAATTTCCTGTCGCGCCTGAGTCCAGTAGGACAGGGAGAGAATGCCTCACTTGGGTAGTAACAATTAAAACGACCTGAATTATGAAATGTCTAGGTATGTGCGGTACCATGAAGGCTGCAGCATTAGAGGTTTGATTAAGATGTTTTCTCGAACAAGTAACCTCTCCCCTTGTCGAGCTTAATCGTTTCCCGATTCAGTTGAGGAGGTGGAGGAAACAGCACCCTTTCGTGCATTTTTAGGCTTTACTGGACATTCTCTGGCAAAGTGACCTGCCCTTCCACAATATAAACATAATTGAAGTTTTCTCCTTCTTTCTTTTTCCTCTGATGTGAGTGGACCTCTGAGTGTCCCTATTTGCATAGGCTCAGGTTCAGGGAGTTTATTATCTGGGTCTTTCTTCTCGTGTCTAATAAAAGTTAACCGTGATTCCAGTTTGTATTTATCTCCCTTTCTTTCTCCTAGTCTATGTTCTAATTTCACAACTAAATCTACAAAGTCCGAATAGTCTTCTGGCAAATCAACGATATGAGCCAGCGCGTCTTTTAACTCGTCTCTCAAACCTTTATAGAAAAGGGAGACACGCTTTTCTTCTGGCCACTGTGTCTCGGTGAGTAAACGATTAAAACTAGTGAGATAGGTCAATAAATCCTTGTTACCTTGTTTAAGATTTAAAAGCTCATTATCACTTGCCTGCATGAAAGTGTGTTTTGCAAAAAGGCTGGTCATGGTACGTTTAAATTGATTCCAATTATGGAGGATGGGATCATCTCTCTCCACGAAAGGAATTGACCAATTGGCTGCTGTGCCACCCAAATAAGACAAGACAAATGCCACTTTCGTAGCATCAGTAGGGAACTGTTGTGGCTTACAAACGAAGTGTAATTGACATTGATTGATAAAAACATGGAATTTGTTACTATCTCCATGAAAACGTTCAGGTGCTGCTAAGGGCACAGCATTAGGAACATTAACAGTGACCTCAACTGGGGGAGGCAAAGTTGTATGTTTTGATGGCGCCCCTGTCTCTGAGGAGGTTTTAAACAAAGGCGTAAAAACTGTGTTCCACTGAGATACCCTACATTTATACCTGCTTAAATCCTGTTTTAAAGAGGTATTCTCCATCTTTAATCTCTCTATTTCCTCTTGCATATGTTGCAAGATGCCAGACACTGATTCATTATGAGCCAAGTCCTCATTTAGGGCCTGCGCCATATCCGTGACGTCAATGCCCTCTATTTCTTCCCCGATATTCATCGTCCACCAGAACTGAATTTTTTTTTTTTTTTAAGGCTTGTGCTTCTGTCAAAGCCCAGCTCACCTGAGTCCTTGTTCAGTTCTGATGGAGGTTGAAGACAATCCGACCCCACCCTGAAACTGCTTGTTCTAGCACACTAGTTTTTAAAACAGTGCACTAAGAACAGAAGCTCAAGGGAAGGGGGGAAGTGGATAAAATAAAATAAAGAGACAACACCGTTCTTGCGTTTCCACTGTTGAAGTGCTGCACAAATCTGCGGCCCTCTCTGACTTTTGTAGAAACTGGTGCCTAATGAAACATAAACAAAGAACAGATAAGTACAACCTATTCCTAACTGGGTTCCTGACTATCCCTTTATTTATTAGAAATTTTCTTCTAAAAGTACCTCTTGGATCCTGGTCTCTAGTTTCCAGGTTTGGAATGTGTTACTGCTCTGGGATGTGCTTTCTATTACTCTAAAGCTTCTAAAACATTAAACAAATACAGTTATCAGAATTACCAATATCAAACATTCATCTTAATATAACTAAAGCCTAAATTCCCAATAGCAGACTCACTTTTCCCATATTTCCAGAATCTTTTATAAAACAAATACTGTACTTTTACGTCAAAATACAGCATGTAATTTGTGCAAGTCCTTGATTTACTGTTTGCCTTGCTGTTAATGGTTTCCACGGTTCGATTCTTAAAAGTTCCATAAAAAAAAAAAAAATGTTTGCTTCACAAAGTTCCGCAAAGTATTCTTGTAACAAAGAGTTTGAATCACAATGTTCGTGGAAGGTATCTTGTTTCAAATTGTCTATACACGAATCCAGAAATTGTTGTCAAAGTTCTTTCAGGTAATAAAAGTTTTGCACTTACCTGTTGCTGGCAAGAGATACTGATCAGTCTAACCTTGTCTTCTTTCTCTTTTGCAGGTTGCTTGTAGGAGAGAGGCTAAGGCAAGGAGGAACCGGAAACCGGAAGAAGGAAGAGCCAGCAGCTGCGCCCATTGAAGCCAATGAAAGTCTGTAGAGAGCAGGAGTGCCAGCGCCGAGGGATCTGTCCTCAGGTAAGCGGGAGGTAGACGAGCACAAGCACTGGGTGAGGCTCGGGGGCTGCCTTTTATAGACAGGGCTGGGTGTGGTCCTCACATGCTGCACATGTTCTTGAAAGGTGTGCAGAGCTGGGTGTGGTTTGAAGAGCTGGGTGTGGTCCTCACATGCTGCACATGTTCTTGAAAGGTGTGCAGAGTTTCAGTTATTATGCAAATGAGTTAAATTAACATATGGCCTAGAGAGGAGTGTTTTAAAGAAGCCTTGGTAAAAGCAAGGCCCAATGTGTAAACAAAACAGCACATTAAACAACATACACAGAAGCCTGGGGGGGGGGGAGGTGAGATAACAAGAAAGGCTTTGAATAGTAAGTTTAAAAGGGAGCTATTACAGAACCCACTAGTGCAGTGAGAGGGGACATGCTCTTTGCTGTGCACAAACCCTAACAAGACCTGAGCAAGAGTGAGTATCTTGAATTTCTCATTTTTGAGGAAGCGATTGACGTCCCTTAAATTCAATATAGGGTGAAGACCCTTGTTCTTTTTTGGAATCAGAAAGTCGAAGCAGCCACTGCCTACGTCTGACATCGGGACAGTTTCTATGGCTCCCTTGGCCAAGAGAGCCCTTACTTCCTCGCGGAGCATGATTAAGTGATCCTCCATCAGCCATTCTTTTAATGGAGGCATAGAGAGAGGAAAGGACTGGAAGGGGAGGGAATTGCCCTTCTGTATGATTTGGAAGACCCATTTGTCTGATGTTATGGACTGCCAGTGAGAGAAATGAAATTGATTCATCCCTCCAACTGGACGTGTGTGGTCTTGCAGACTCATACTAGGAGGACTTAGGGTCTGTGGAAGAGGGGGGCTGGGTGGTGGCCGAGCTCTGGGTAGACCATCTGGGTCTGAAGGTACCACAACATCGTCCTCGCACTGGATGCTGAATTGACAGAGGACGGTGGCTGACTTGTGGGTGGCATGGTAACCCACCTCTGCAGAAGCCTTGAAAGGGGTGATAGGCACACTGCTGGTGAGCAGGTGCCAAGAGGCCCAAGGATCCTTGAACCGCTCAAGGGACTTTTCTCCAAATAGGTGCAAGCAATCGAAGGGCATGTCCATGACGTTTGCCTAGACATCCCCTGAAAAGTAAGACATATGGAGCCAGACGTGGCGACGAAGTGCCACTGTTGATGAAAGCGCCCTACCCAGGGAGTCGGTTGTGTCCAAACCACACCTTATCATAAACTTGACTGCACCTCCTCCCAACTTTTACAGATTGTGTGAGTGTCCTGCACACCCTCTGGGACCTGGGGCAGCACCTGTGCCACTGTATCCCATAAAATATGGGAAAAACAGCCCAATAGGAATGAGGTGCTTACATACCTCAATGCCAGGCTGGAGGAAGAAAACCTTTTCTTTCCAAGCTCATCCAGTCTCTTGGATTCCCTATCCGGGGGAGCAGAAGAGAAGGCACCATGGGAATTGGAGGCCTGGTCCACCAAGCTCTGGTTGGAGTATTGGGTGAGGAAACTAGGATAATTAGGAGCTGGTCTATGGCGGCGGACAATTGTCCTATTAACAGGAGCCCCTGTGCTGGGTTTGGACCAGGTCCCCAGCAGGACATCAGTGAGGGCTTCATTAAAGTTTCAGATGTGGAAACCCCTGGCTGATGCAACTCAGTCAGGAGGTTAGTCCTGACTGGCACCATAGCCAAATCTAGGTCCAAGACCTCAGCTGCTCTACGAACCACCATAGCATATGACGTCCCCTCCTCAGTAGCCACAGTAGGAGGTGAGAGCATACCAGTATCTGGAGAAGTATCCAGTCCACTGGCTTCCCCTAGTTCCTAATACAAGTCCATATGCTCCAAATCATATTCTAAAGGGTCATGCACCCCTCCATCTTCTCCCCTGTACCTGGCTGATCAAAATAACCCTCAGGCACTGATCTGGCCCCTGTCAGCACCATTGAAGTCAGAATCAGCGCCATATGATCTCGTTCTGGCCCGATCATCTGGGATGAGGATGGGGCTTGCACCACTGGTGGGGCAGAGAGCGTCGACATCAGGAGCGATGCCGGAGAAAGCCGACTATGTGTACTCGGTGTCGCCCCTTATTCAGTATTGGATCCTGGAGTCCCCAATGGTGCAGAGGCGGAAACCACCAGCATCGAATCCGATGGGAGCCCTGCTGATCCCGCTGGCCCGAAGGTGTGCATGGGGGGCAGCCTGCTCAAATAAGAGGCACATGGTGTCGTAAAACTGTTTGAGCGGAGCGGGGTTCGTTCCGACTCTCGGAAAGGGGGGAGGCTCGAAGTCGGCCCTGGCATCGGTTCTACAGAACCGTGCCTGGAACATCAACGTTTCCAAGACGCCTCGTCGGCAGACAGGCATGGCGAAGTAAAAGTCCGCTTGGACGTCTTCTTGTGTCTCTTCCCCAAGTGCCCAGAGGACCACGAGTGCAAAGTGGAGAACTTTGGGCTTGTGACCTCCTCCTCGATTGTGACCCTGACCTCCTACGAGTCGCGCCAACCGACGATGACTGGTGGGCTGCCATAAGCTTCTGAGACTGCTCTCTCAAAGCTTTAGGAGCCATGGCCCAGCAGTTGGAACACGACTTCGAGTCGTGGTCTCTGTCGAGGCACCAGAGACATATCTGGAGAGGGTCTGTCACCGACACCAACTATGACATCACAGACGGCTCCTACTATGCCGTTGATGCCACGTGGATCCGAATGCCGCATGTGGAACTGAACTACGTCATCCGACGCTACGTGCAGGGTAGTGCTCAGCAAAAAATTCCAGATTTCAAGCTGACGCCAGAAAATTCTAAGGTAAGGAATCTGCAGCCGAAAGTCTCTATCAGAAACTCTTTCTGTCAGAAACTAACTGTACTCGACTATCAGTACCAGTGTGAAAGGAGTGACTTCCAAGGAAAAATCTTTAGGTAGAAAATCAATACAAACATCAGTAGTCATTTTTAGAAACAAAGTAATAATAAACCCATCTGGTAAAATAATGCACCAATACAATCAAGTAACGTAAATCAGAAGGTAATGTCAATATGGGTCCTTGAAAATCTAAAGTCAACTTGCTCAAAGCAGAATCAGGTAAAGGTACTGGGCATAAATAAGTTATCTCTCAATTTCCAAAGTTTGTTAGACAAGAAACAAGCTTCACATTTGTTAACAAATTCCTCCACATTTCTATTAATATGCAGCCATGAAAAATAATGTGTTAGCATTTTATTTTTGGATGTGGGATGTGGACCCTTAGGGCCAGATGTAGCAAAGTTTTGCGAGTCGCAAATGGCCCGAATCGCTATTTGTGACTGTGCAAAATCGGAAATGGGATGCAAAAACCCCATTTCCGACTTGCAAAAAGCGATGTGAGCCGTTAGCGACTCGCAAAATTTGCGACCCCATTTTGCGACCCGCAAATAACAAGTCGCAATTTGCGAGTCGCAAACCTTATGCAATTGCAACTCGCAAATTCCGACTAGTCGCAAAAAGCCCAGTTTGCACTTGCAATTTACCACTAACTCAGAGCAGGTGGTAACCATAACCAAAGTATAAAAGGAGACCCAGAAGGCATCTGGGTTACTCAAGATCGCGGAGATATACCTGATAGCAGTGAGAAGGAGAGTCCACGCCGCCCAGCTGAGGAGGAGGAGGGGCCACAGACAGGAGAAGATATATAGAACAAGGCAGACTCTTTTTCAGCAAACTGAGGAAGAGATCTATGACAAATATCGCCTTAGCAGCGCTGCCATACTAGAATTAATTGATTTACTGAAACCACAGCTAGAATACCAGACTCTGCGTGGCTGCGCCATCCCTACGCATGTGCAAGTGCTATGCTCACTGCACCTCTTGGCCTCAGGGAGCTATCAGGGGGTCATTGCTGTGGCAGGTGGGGTATCTCAAAGTGCAGTGTCAAGGTTCCTCAGGGCCTTCCTAGATGCCTTACTCACACAAATGTCTCACTTCATATACCTACCAAGGAATGAGGCAGAAATTAACAGCACCAAGCTGGACTTTTACCACATTGCCAACTTTCCCCATGTCATAGGATGTGTAGATGGGACACATATTCAAATATGCCCCCCTGCAAACCGGGAACATCTTTTCCGCAACAGAAAGTGTACCCACTCACTGAATATACAGGTTGTTTGTGACGCCCATTATGTCATCACTGACATTGTAGCTAAGTTTCCAGGCAGTACCCATGACTCCTACATTTTTAGGCACAGTGGGATACATCAACGCCTGGAACGTGGGGAGTTTGGAGACGGTTACCTCCTAGGTAGAGCTGCATACACCTTGCAGACATACAGACAGGTCACTGTGCACACCAACCAGAACTTTCTAACAGTTTAATGTTTGTGCCCAACAGGTGACAGTGCATATGCTCTAAGGCCATGGATTATGACTCAGTTTTTAACACCCAGCAATGAATGTGAGAGGCTATACAACAATGCACATAAGAGGACCAGGAACCTTATCGAACGCACCTTTGGACTCCTGAAAGCAAGATTCAGATGCCTCCACCACAGTGGAGGTGCCCTCCAGTATACCCCCATTACAGCATTCAAAATTGTGGTCGCATGCGCCATCCTCCACAACATAGCCACCCGACGTGGGCTACCTCTCACCCCTGCAGACCCAGATCCTGATGATGAAGAGCAAGAGCAACCACATCGCCATCATGGGGATCGGAGTATAGCTAATCAAGGCAGACTGAGACGGGAACACATCGCAACACAATACTTTGGAAGGTACGTGTCAACTCCAACCATACTCACCTATTGACCAAAAACTCCATTTGTTAAGTGGAACAAAAAAACTATTTAATTTGTGCAGAAATAGAACTATTTACAAATAATGACTGTTCATGGACATGTAAATGCAAACCATGCATGGGGCACATTGATGTCATGTGCCACATCAACAGGGCCAGGGCAATGTCTATGTCCTTCTGCGGCTCCTGCCAGCCTGGCTGGTCCCTGGTGCTTCTGCTGTGCTCTGCCTGGTACTCCGGAGCACCCTAGTGTCAGTGGCAGAGACACTGCTCACTGTAGAGCCCTCCTCACTGTCCTGGGGTGTTTCCCCTGTGCCCCTGGACAGATGCCGTGCCTCCATTAAGTCTATCACGTGTGTGATACGTCCCAGGCCCCTAGCCACATCTCCAGCAAAATGGCCCATTTCGACCTGGAGGCCAACTGTCTTCCTCGACAGGCCTGTGGTGTTCACAGCCAGTCTGCCGATGGATGTGGTCATCCTATCTAGTCTTTGTAGGAGCTGACGGTCCCTGCGCCGCCCACCCTCGGCCTGGGCCAGTAGTCCTGCCACCAGATCCCTCATGGACGGGGCAAGGTCCCCAGTGTTTGTGGCAATCATGTTGATTCTGGAGTTAAGATGCTGCATGCTGGCCTCGTTATTGCGGACAAAGCGGTGCAGCACACCACTAATCCTCCCTAATATGTTATTTTGCAGGCGCTGACCACGCAGCAGCTGTGCCTCACTGTTGCTGGGAGGTTGACGGCCGGACGCAGCCTGCAGCCCTGATCTCCTGTACCTGCGTCGCCTGCGCAGCAGTGGCTGCCCTGTGTGTTCAACTGTATCACTCCTGCCTGTTGCTGGCGCAGCCTCCTGGGACACAGTTGCAGCAGGTGTGGACATTTCAGGGATGATGTTGGCCGTGCATGTGGGAGTGCTGGCGGCTCCTGAGCTGTCCTCATGGGGCTGGCTGCTGTGGGTTGTGGTGGTGTCTTATGGGAGACCTGTGGGACATGGGGAACAGACTGTCAGTGTCTACTATCTGTTGCACACTTCCTAATAAACAATTGCCTATGAACTGCCTACTTGACTACATTTCCCATAATGCATCATTCTGGTGTTTGCTACCCTGAAATGGAGCTATCTTGGTTGAGCATGCCCCTGTCTACATGGTGGGTGGGGGTATGGCATTGATAGGGGTACAGGCATATCACATGGTACTCACCGGTTGATGTGGTGGGCTCTGAGGTGTCCAGGTCTCCAAATCCTGATACTGCCTCCTGCTCCAGGGTCTCCTCCACCCTTTCTTCCAGGGGTGTGGGTGGTGGTACTGAAGATGGTCCCCCTCCTGTGCCTCTCATCTCCCGGAGCCTTTCAGCCACCCTCTCCTTGGTCCGGGAGCGGAGGTCATACCACCTTTTTTTTATTTCGTCAACACTCCTGTGGCTCACCCCCAGGGAGTTGATTTTCTCCTGGATGTCCTGCCACAGTTGTCTTTTGGTGGCTTCTGGCACATTGAGGGCTGCCTTCCCAAATAATTCGTCATAGTGCTGACATCATTCATCTGTCAGCACCTCCAGCTCCTTCTCTGAGAATTTAAGTTTTCTCTTCCTAGGAGTTCCTTCCATTGCAGCTGCTGTTTCTCCTGTGTGCAGTTCAGCAGTTAAAAAGGGTGTGGTCCTCCCTCCTCCCAGGTGTATTTGTAAACTTCCTGGCTGTGATGTCATCATCATGTGCCAGGAAGTGTTTCCAGAGTGTTCTGGAGTGGTTTCTGGAATGTTCTGCAGCACCTGTAAGCAATTTACAAGGTACTCGCAATTTGCGACACCCACTCGCAAATTGCGAGTTAGTTTTTTGCACGGTCGCAAAAAGCGACCTCGCAATCAGCGTACTCGCTCTCTGCGTTGCGACTCCGGGTGCGAGTCGCTATTTCAACACTGACATTGTACCTGCATTTCTATTTGCGACTCGCAATTTGTGAGTCGCACCTACTCGCAAATTGCGAGTCGCAAAAATTTTGTTTCTTACATCTGGCCCATAGTGCCCAAAATGTGCTAACAAGGTCATTGTTTCCAGTAAACTATTTGGTGGAACAAGTTCTCCTCTTCTTAATAACACATCTGACTCCACTGTTCATTCTGAAGAAACCTGACAACAACCTATCAAATCTCCATGAAAATGGTTAATCAAAGGCCAACCATTAGACACACAATCAAAAACTGTCATTTACACTTAGGCCCTCATTACAACTTTGGCGGGCGGCAACTGCCGCCCGCCAAGTTGCAATCACCGCGCGGCCGCTCATGCAGCCGCACTTCCGCGGTGGACATTTCAACACCGAGTTTCCGGGGATGTCGGCCGCAACACAGGAGCCGGCTCCAAATGGAGCCAGAAGTGTTGCCGTGGTGCGACAGGTGCAGTTGCACCCGTCGGGCTTTTCACTGTCTGCTATGCGGTCGTAATTCCATGGATTGCATCGCCAGCCTGTTGGCGGTGCATCCGACGGAACAGCCCTGGCGGTCTTTGAACGCCAGGGTTTTAATGAGGGCCTTAATCTTGTGAACAAGCCATGCTTCATTCCTCTTCAGTTATAACACCCTGACACTTCATGACCACATCAACATTGGCCACCACACACTCTTTATCAAAAAGTTCAATAACATCAGACTATGGTTCCTCATCAACCGGCCAACGAGATAAACTATTGGTTTGTACATTATCATTACCAGGAATGTACCTAACATTGAAATTATACTGTTGTAGTTTCTACAACCTGCAAATAAATCTAGAAGCAAACATATTAAGGGCTTATGATCAGTACGAAGAACAAAATGACTTCCATATACATGCAGTTTTGAATTTTTCAATATCCACACACAGGCCAACACTTCTCTTTCTATAGTACTACACTTTTTGTCCACATCCTTAAGCACCCTAGATGCAAAAGCAATGGTATTCCTACAACCATTTCCACCTGACACAATAAAGCTACCAATCCAACTGCACTAGTATTCACCTTTAATAACTAAAGTAGGAGCTTTAGGTAATACAGATGTGATGTCTTCAAATACGAATTGCGAAGAGGTGCATTCCTCAAAGCTTTATTGAGGACATGTTTCGGTTTAACACCATCCAAAGCGATCTTATGATTAACAAACTACCTGACACTTCTTGACCACATCAACGCTGGCCACCACAAACTCTTTATCAAAAATGTCAGTAACATCCAACTCTGGTTCCTCATCAATCAGCAAACAAGATAAATAATCAGCTTGTACATTATCACAACCAGGAATCTACCTAACATCAAAGTTATATTCTTGTAGTTTTAGATACATGTAAATCAACCTAGAAGCAAATATATCAAGGGTTTATGATTAGTACGAAGAACAAAATGAGTTTCCCATACATACAGTTTGAATTTTTCAATACCCACCCACACTTCCCTTTCTATAGCACTACACTTTCTTTCCACATCCTTAAGGACACTGAAAGGAGAAGCTGGTAGCCCAAGAGTAAGAAATCCACGCACAGAGTGCCGTGCGGGGAAAAGATTGACGCAACTCCGATCTGCGGCTGAAGAAATGACACGCCGCCATCTACGTGGCTGAAAATCAACGCTCGCTCGAAACGCGACCGAAGAATCAACGCACTGAGCAGGGGAAACGAGACACAGCATCGCTGACGGAGGCTGGGAGATCGCAACCCGCGCTGGGTGTGTAAAAACAATGCGAGGCCTGCCCGGACCCGAGAGTGCTGACCAGATCGACGCATCGCTCTCCTGCAGAGAAAAGAAATGACGCGCCCCAACCTGTGGAAAGGAGAAACTTTGCAAGGTCCCGCTCGTGAGTGGAATGGACGCATCGCAAGCCCTTTTTGATGCACCCTCACCAGTGCAGGGTTATTTTTGACGCACCCAAGGTAAATTTTTACGCTAACAGTGTTAGTGTGTGCTTGAAACTACTTAAAGACTCTTTTTGATTTTTAATTGATAACTTGACTTATGTATTGTAGTTTTTTGTCATTTTGGTCTTGTTTTGTTTAGATAAATATTCTCTATTTTTCTAAATTGGTGTTGTGTCATTTTGTAGTGTTTTCATTAAGTTACTGTGTGTGTGTTGGTACAAATACTTTACACTTAGCACTCTGAAGTTAAGCCTACTGCTCTGCCAAGCTACCAAGGGGGTAAGCAGGGGTTACCTGAGGGTGATTCTCTTTTCACCTGACTAGAGTGAGGGTCCTTGTTTGAACCTGACTGTCAACTAAAGACCCCATTTCTAACATTGGTGATCAGCGGTTGGGATTTGGACTAGTATTTGTACGTGACATACAGTAATTAAGTGTACACTACTATTTTGAGTGAAGACCACTACGTGACCACATACTACTTGTTTGGTGATCTTTTGATTTTTTCTCTTTGGGACTGTTTTTGTTCTACTTCCATTTTTTTTCCGCTGATTCCTTGATTTACTTTCTTTGAAATTTCATTTGGGAACTTGTTTTTCTGCCTTTGGAACTTTGCACTTGTTTTTTAATCTTCATCATGTCACAAGTGGAGAGGCATCAGTTGGAGCTGACTTTGACCTTGAGAAATTGGAAAGTTATACCAAGGCTCAGTTGTAGCAGTTCGGTAAAAATTTTGTCTGTCCCATTAAGAGCCCATCCAGGAATGAGGAGCTGCACAAGGCACTGAGGGCCTGGGTGTCAGCCAAGAGCACTGAAGGGCACACAGAGGATGAGGGAGATGAGGAGGGAGACGAAGAGTGTTCCATATACAATGGTATTGTGGGTGGGCCTGTTATGTCCAGGGAGAAGGTCTCCAGGGCAGGTAGTAGTGTCACATCTAAGGGTCTGACACCTGAGGAGTTACAGGACAGACAGGCAGAAGGGAGTACCAATTGGAGCAGAGAAGGTTGGCCATTGACGAGAGGAGGTTAGCGATGGCTTATGAGCTTTGTTTGAGAGAGATGGATCATAGAAGCCAGTCTAGTAGAAATGGTGGCAGCCACATCACAAAGCAGCCTGAAAGGAGGGTGCACATTCCTAAAGATCTTGTGAAGGATTACAAGAGGGAGGATGACATATACTTGTGGTTCAAGGGGTATGAGTCTGCTCTCCACATGAATCTGGTCCCTGAAGCTCATTGGGGGGCAGGTCTGTGGAAGCACTTTGAGGTAGAGGGGAGGGATACACTGACAGCCTTAAGGTATGCTCAGAATCTCACCTACTCTAGCATGAAGGATGCCTTGCTTAAAAGGTATAGTCTTACCCCTGAGCAGTACAAGGATAAGTTTAGGTCCTACAAGAAGAAGGAATCCCAAACATGGTTGGAATGTGTTGTTTCTTACTGCAGGTCACTGGATGGTTGGGTGAAGGGCAGTAAGGTAACTACGTATGGGGGGCTTTACAATCTGATTGCTTGGGAGCACTTGTACAGTTTACGTTTTCCAGAGCAGCACCAGCACCTGACTGACAGCAAGCCGAGTAACCCCAGGAAGCTTTCACAGGAAGCAGACTGCTGGGAGAGCACCAGGGTCCAGAAGAGGTATGGGGGAGACCACGCCAAGGGTGGGCAGGGTCCCTCTCATAAGAAAGGGGGGTAAGGGTAAACAGGGGGAGTTCTCTAAAGGGCCCCAAACTGATTCCCAGGGTAAGGATTCCCAAACCCCCGTGAAAAGAAGCCATGGTTATCCAAAGGGAAGCCAGTGGCAGGTGGTCCCCCACGTAAGTGCTATGCATGTGATCAGGTGGGTCATGTGACAGGGGACCCAAATGCCCCAAAAGTACACCGGCACCCACTGGTGCGCCGTCCCAGGGTTTGGCCAGTGTAGCGCTTGGGGAGGAGTTGGTTTCAGGTGGGAGGGAACTACTGAGATGACAGTGAGATGATCCAGAGAACCATAGTGACTGAAAACACAAAGAAGTACAGACAGTGGGTGACCATCAATGGACAGAGGGTGGAGGCTCTGAGGGACACAGGAGCCAGTGTGACTACAGTGAGGAGTCAGCTGGTGTCTGAAGAGCAGATAGATCCCCGGGTACTTCACCAAGTAGTTGCAGTAGACAACTCAGAGTGCCTGTGCAGAGTGGCGCAGGTTCCCTTTGAATGGGGGTGGGGGGTCTCAGGTTCCTTGAAGGTAGCTCTGACTCCAACCATGCCAGTTGATTTTTTGCTAGGCAATGACTTGGAGGATTCCCCTTGGAAGGAGGTGGAACACAGGTCTCACTTGGAGATGTTGGGTCTGCCTGGGTGGGTATGCATATCCACCCGGTCAATGGCAGCCCGTCAGGGTAATCAAGAGCCCTTGGAGCCTGAAACAGTGGCCTAGGGGACCGCCAAGAAGAGGAAGGGCAGGGGGTGCGGCAAACCGGCCCCAGATGTTCCCATGATCCAGGAGGAGGCTGAAACTGAGGGTGACGCCCCGGAGCCTACAGGGGAACAGGTGGCTGAACTGGGGGAGGTCACTGAGCTGTTGCAGTGGCAGCAGGAAGGGGGGCCCACCAGGGAAGCATTCTGTGCAGCACAGAAGACATGCCCTACTTTGGAAGGTTTGCGGCAGCAGGCTGCAGACCAGGAGGCTGGCAAGGAGCCAGGATCACACCTAATCCATTGGGAGGATGACCTCCTGTATAGTGAGCCTAAGGTTCCTGAGCCTGGGTCAGCCCATGTGCTAGTGGTACCCCAGTGCTTCAGGGCCTTCCTACTGGGGTTGGCTCATGATGTGCCTTTAGATGGACATTTGGGGCAAGACAAGACCTTTGAGAGGCTTGTCACCCACTTTTACTGGCCCCTAATGCGCTGGCACTCAGATGCACATTGCAGGTCTTGTCAGGCAAGTGGCAAGAGTGGGAGGAAATGTAAGGCTCCCCTCCAACCTTTACCTGTTGTCAGTACTCCCTTTGAGAGGGTAGGCATTGACATTGTGGGGCCTCTGGATCCCAAGACAGCCATGGGCAACAGGTTTATCCTGGCCTTGGTGGACCATGCCACCCAGTACCCAAAACCCATTCCTTTGAGATCAATCACTTCCCCTGTGGTGGGTTGTGCTTTGATGGGGTTTTTTACCCGCATGGGGTTCCCCAAGGAAGTGGTATCTGATAGGGGTACCAACTTCAGATCCACGTATATGAAGTATCTGTGGAAGGAGTGTGGACTAACCTACATGTTCACCACCCCTTACAACCACCAAAGTAATGGTCTGGTTGAGAGATTCAACCGCACCTTAAAAGGCATGATCATGGGTCTGTCAGAGCCCTTGAGGCGGATGTGGGACGTTGTCTTGCCATGCCTTCTGTTCGCCTACAGGGAGGTGCCTCAAAAGGGACTTGGGTTTAGTCCCTTTGAGCTGATTTATGGCCACCTTGTGAGGGGACCTTTGAGTCTGGTTAAGGAAGCTTTGGAGAAATCTCCTACTAAATCCCCCTAGGATGTATTCAGTTACATGCTGGTTTTGAGAAACCAGACTGCCCGCTTCAGGAGTCTCGCTCAGGAGAACCTGGAAGCAAGCCAGGAGGCCATGAAACGCTGGTATGACCAGAATGCCACTCTGGTCAAGTTTCAACCTAGACAAAAAGAATGGGTGATGGCACTAGTGGAGCCTAGGGCGCTCCAGGATAAGTGGACTGTGCCATTTGAGGTCGTGGAGTGCAAGAGTGAAGTCACCTACCTGGTGGACTTGTGGTCTCCAAGGAACCCTTTAAGGGTCCTGCATGTCAACCGCCTCAAACCTCACTTTGAGCGGACTGAACTGTCCATGCTCCTTGCGACAGATGATGGGGTAGAGGAGGAGAGGGAGCCTCTTCCTGACCTCCTGTCTGCAGGAGAAAAAGATGGGTCAGTGGAGGGAGTGATCCTCTCTCCCTCCCTGACTGAGGAGCAGCAAGGTGACTGTCACCACGTTTTGGGACAGTTTTCCTCACTGTTTTCCCTGATCCCGGGAGTCACACACTTGTGCACACATGATGTGGACACTGGGGACAGTACACCCATTAAACAGAAGGTTTACAGGGTGACTGACAGGGTCAGGGCATGCATTAAGGATGAGGTATCCAAAATGCTTGCCCTAGGGGTTAATGAGCACTCCAGCACTCATTGGGCCAGCCCAATGGTATTGGTCCCAAAGGCTGCTGCACCTGTTGCCACTCCAGAACTCAGGTTCTATGTGGACTACCGGGGACTCAATGTGGTCAGCAAGACTGACGCACACCCCTTCCTCCAAGCTGATGAGCTCATTGACCGGTTGGGAGCTGCCAAGTACCTCAGTACGTTTGATTTAACATCTGGGTACTGGCAGATTGCCTTAACTGAGGGGGCCAAGGAGAGATCAGCATTCTCTACCCCAGATGGAGACTTTCAATTTAAAGTAATGCCATTTGCGATGAAGAATGTCCCTGCCACCTTTCAGAGGTTGGTCAACCAGGTGTTGGCTGGGCTGGATGAGTTCAGTGCTGCCTACCTGGATGCCACTGCTGTGTTTAGTTCCATATGGGAGGAACACCTGCAACACCTCTGGAGAGTGTTAGAGGCCCTGCAGAAGGCAGGCCTCACTATTAAGGCGAGCAGGTGCCAAATAGGGCAGGGTTCTGTGGTTTACTTAGGACACCCCAGATGGGGAGTGACCAGGTGGCACCCCTGTAGCCTTAGGTTTTACACAATTCTGGACTTTTTTATTTTAATTTGTTATATTATCTAGAAGTTTCAATTAATTAGTTTAGTCTATTGTGTTGGAAATTCTCTGTGTATTATAATATAGGGAAGCATGGCAGAGTCAAATATGTCACAACCTCCTGAATTTCTCTCTGAAGCAGGTGATCCTATATTAACATTGGAGAATTTGAGAAAAATATTTGACTCATACTTAATAGCAATTGGGGATCAAAGCTTTTGTTAGGCAATGAAGCAAAGTCTACTATTGCGTAACCTGGGGATTGAGAGCCAGAACATTAAAGAAAGATTGAATGAACTTACAGGTAATGGTAAAGGAGAACCTAGAGATGTATTTGACATGATTTTACTTGAGTTCAAAGCAAAAGTCAGAAAGAACATTACCTCTCTGAAACGTTAAGCATGTATCTGTGAATTTGGAGATCTAACCAATTCATTGATCAGGTATCAATTAGTACATTACACCAATTGTTCCAGATTACAAGAAAAAATGTGGACTCGTCATCAAAGGAGGAGACTGATATTGTGAAAGGAATTGAACACATTGCTGATTGGGGCAAATAGATATGAGTTCAAACATCCATACTGTTGAACGGGTGGTTGCAGCAAGCATGTGTAAAGATTCAAGGGTGATCAACGATGAACAAAAAAGGGTGGTAATGCTGGAAACACAACCATTTGGAGCAGTTAAAATATAAAATGCTTCAGATGTTGTAATCATGGACATTTATTTAACAGTTCTACATGCTATGCTTGCAATTTGATGTACACTAACTGTGGGAACAAGGTCCACCAATCAAGAGCGTGCAAAACCCCTGAATGTAGTTTTGCTGTTGACAGTCAGCAGGCTAACTAACATATACAATTGACTAATGATCTGAGCAAAGTACTAGATGAAGATGTATGACCTTTCTGCCAGTGTTGCTTCCTCCTGCGTGGCCACTACTGCTGCTACTGCTGCTGCTTGTGTGTTCCTGACAGAGCCTGCCGGGTGTGTGTTCGAGTCCAGCCTCCACATGCACCTCATCCCTGGTGGCCTGGAGAAAAACACTGTGTCTGTCTGTTTTTCTGTCTTTCCTCTTTTTCCTGTTTTCCTGTTTTACTCCTTTTTACTGTTCTCTCTCTTTTTGCACTTTTTCACTCATTCCAGCTTTTGGCGCTCTGCCCGTTGCCGCTCCTGCGCTTCCCTCCCTGCCGCTGATGTCCAGCGGCCTCACCCTCCACCCTCGAAGCGCTTTCCCACCATCCCGCCTCCCAGCTGACCAATCCCTCTCTCCTCCCTACCCTTCATAAAGGTGGGCGCTGTGAGGCCTCTCGGCTGGCATGCCAAGGGTGCGTCAAAGGCAAGCCCATCTGAGTTCATCCACGCCTGGACTGCACCCTGCGCAACATACCCTGGCTCATGCACCGTCCACCGATACGACGTTGAAACCCTACACCCATTGAACCCAGGACTTTTGACCCCCTGCCACCTCGCTTCCCCTAAAGACACCCACGGACCTATTGCCTGCCTCAACTACCACTGCACCTTCTCTGCACTCCTAATGCCAGACCCCAGGCTGCAGAACCGTCACACACCCACCCAGATCACCTCAAGTGCACCATCCTCAACACCCGCTCTATTCACAAGCGTGCCGTGGGACTTTGGGATCTGATAGACTCCACCCGCCCAGGCATCACCTTCATCACTGAGACATATACAAAACCCAGCAGAACCGGATATCACCATTGCCATCCCAAGCGACTACAAACTGCTCTGCACAGACTGACCTTACACACCAGGCATCAGACTAGCCATCACCCACAAGACCACCCTCCGCCTATCAATCAACACACAGGAACACTCCCTGATGTCATCCTGAAGGCCACCATCCACAGCACCCTCATTTACAGATCACCCAAACTTTAGCTAGTCCATCGTCGACTTCTTAGCCCACACGCACTTGCCTCCACCAACTACATACTCCTCGGAGACCTCAACTTCCACATCGAAAAATACAATAACCACAACACCTTCTTGTTACTCAAGAACCTTGACACAATTGGTTTCAACCGATTGGTCACCTGACCAAAGCACATCGACGGACACACACTCAACCTCATCTTTTCCACCAGCAGCAACATCACCATCGACGACTCAACACCGCTACATGGGACCAACCACCACTGCATCAGTTTCTCCATCACCACTCCGACAGCTCACGTCAACACTGCCCGTCCCTCCCACAGAAAATGGAACCAGACCACAGAGGAGCAACTCATCAACACTCTCAGCAGCTCACCACTCCGACACAACAGATGCCAACACCTCAGCACACAACCTCGGCAAATGGATTGTCAATTGCACCAACACCCTATCTCCACTCCGAACAACCATAGGGAAAGACACCACCAAAGAAGCCAGCTGGTTCACCCCCTCACTCCAGGAATCGAAGCGCAATTGCAGGAGACTGGAAAAAAGATGGAGAAACAGCAAATCTCCAGAGGACCTTGCAGCCTTCAAATCCGCCACAAGATCCCACCGCCATCAGAGCCACCAAATAAACCACCCTGTAGGACTGTATCAACATCACCACTCACAACACTTTTCATCATCATCAAGGAATTTGCCAAACTACAAGCTGAGGCCACTAACATCTCTTCAGACTAGCTGCCTTCTTCTATTGGAAAATCAAGGATATCTACGACAGCTTTGGACCTCAAGACTCTCCTAACTCACCAAAAATGCCCCAACTTGGATCCACTGAACTCGCACAGTTCCTGCATGCCTGGACAAGCCTCATGATGGACTAGACTCATGCCATCATGAGCAGCATCCGCTCCAGAGCCCCCACTGATCCTTGCCCCCACTACATCTTCAACAAAGTCAGTGCCTCGATCGCAACTGAGCTCCGCAAGACCATCAACTACTCCCTAGAGTCGGCCGCCTTCCCCAAGGACTGGAAGCACGCCGAGATCCTCCCACTCCTGAAGAAACCCATAGCCGACCCCACAGATCTCAAGAATTACCACCCATATCGCTGCTGCCTTTTCCAGGCAAGGTCGCCAAAAACGCAATCAACGCTCAACTCTGCCAACACATCGAGGACAACAACAACATCCTGGACATCTCCCAATCAGGATTCAGAACTAACCACAGAACTGAGACCACGCTGGTTGCCGCCACAGATGTCATCTGTTCTCTCCTCGACGCAGCCAAACAGCAGCCCTCATCCTACTGGAACTATTGTCCTCCTTCGAAACAGTGTCCCACCACACACCACACAGCAGGTATACACGGCAAGGCCCTTTGGTGGACACACTTCTTCCTGACAGGCAGAACACAGAGAGTCAGACTCTCGCCACACCTACCAGAACCTACAGAGATCAGCTGTGTAGCACCCCAAGGATCCTTGTTGAGTCCCACACTGATCAACATCTACATGGGCCCGCTCGCCCCATTCATCAGAAACTACAGTTTGACCATCATCTCCTATGCCAATGATACCCAGCTGATCATCTCCCTGACTGAAAACCCCACAATGACCAAGAAGAACTTCTCAAGACGGGATGGATACAGTCGCCGCCTAGATGAAGGAGAGCTGCCTTAAGCTAGACTCCGACAAGACTGAGATCCTCATACTGGGACCCTCCTCCTCAGCCTGGGATGACTGCTGGTGGCCCTCCACATTTGGCAGCCCCCCACACCTACAGACCACACACTCAACCTTGGTGTTGTCTTCGACTCAGCGCTCACCATGACAAGACAGGTCAACTCTGTTGTCTCCACTTGTTCCACAGCCTTTGACTCCTCCGGAATATCTTCAGATGGATCCCAAGCAACTGCAGCAAGACCGCAACACACGCCCCCATCACAAGCAGACTTGACTATGGCAATGCCCCCTATGCCAGACCCACCAAGAAGAACCTGAGCAAGCTACAACAAATCCAGAATGCCTCCGCCAGACTCATCCTGAACATCCCCCACCGAGAACACATCACACGACACCTGAGAGATCTCCACTGGCTCCCGGTCGAGAAGAGGATCAACTTCAAGCTCCTCAGACACGCTTTCAAGGCCCTCCACAACCGTGGACCCAGCTACCTCAACCACCACCTCACCTTCTACTCCCCTACCAGACCTCTCCATTACTCCCAGCAGTTGCTTGCCACCATACCCCACATTAGGAAGTCCTCGGCTGGAGGGAGATCTTTCACCTACAGTGTGGCAAAATGTTGGAACACCTTGCCTCTCCACCTCAGGCAGATGCCATTGCTACCTCAATTAAGGAAGGACCTTAAGACCTGGCTCTTCGACTGAATCTTGATGACCTACCCGCAGCGCTTTGAGACCCTACTAGTGAGTAGCGTGCTTTAAAAATGCAAATTGAACTAAAAATGCAAATTGAATATGTAGAGAAGAGAAGTTTTAACTTTTTGGATTGGTGTCCTCACAGAGATTTGGGGAATCATACTAAATCAAAATTCCCTGAACTAAGTCGCACTGGTAGCAAATGTTAGTGAAGACGGGAAATTTGTCCATGAGTTCCCTGAAGTGTTTAATGAGTGTCAGAAATGGGATCTTTGGTTGGCAGTCAGGTTCCCCCTGTCCAAGCAAGGACCCTCACTCTAGTCAGGGTAAAGGAGAATTACACTCAGTTAGACCCCGCCCACCGCCTTGGTAGCTTGGCTCTAGCAGGCAGGCTTAACTCAGAGACCATGTGTTAAGTATTTGTACCAACACACACAGTGATACAGTAAACAACTACAAAATTACACAACACAGGTTTGGAAAAATAGTAGATGTTTTAACTAAATAAACAAGACCAAATGTGAAAATCAACAATACACCAATAAAAATATGATCTTAGTACTTAAAAACACAAAAATAGTGCCCAGAGGCACAAATGCTTCAATTTGATGTTAATTGGCATCGTGATGGAGTTGTTTCCTACAGCGCAGGGCCACTAGTCCATTTACGGAGTTTTACGGACCCACAGCTACAGTACCTTTGTAAACAAGTAGAAAACAGCTGGGGCACGGAGCCAGGGAGCGAGGCGTCGCTGGATGCAATGCAGTGTTGGTTCGGGTGCTATGGGGCAGAGGCATCGCATTGAGGTGTCGGGTCCTTACTGCAGAGCAGTGGAGTTGAGGTGGCCTTGGTTGCGAGGTGTCGATACCCTTGGCTCCAGCAGAAATGAAGTCTGCGAAGTCACGATGCCTGCGGGTGACCTCACGGGGTCATGATGATGTCACAGGGCCGCAGGTGCTGTGATGGCATCGGGTGTCACGGATGTCAGACTTATGTCACTCCAATCTCAATGAGGTCATGCAGGGTCAGCAGCTGCAGCGACGCAAGGCCTTTGTAGTCATTGGGGTCGTCGTGCTTCTGCACGGACCACGGCTTCGGGGCAAGCAGCGCTGTGGTTTCCCTGCAGTGGCATCCTTAGCGAAGTCACACAGCGTCGTTAGACAGGTTTTTCTTCAGAAATTCACTTCCAGGGCCCAGGAACTGGATTGGCACCCTCTGGCAAGCTAGTATCCACAGCATGCAGACACAAAACAGGATGGTGAAGCCTTTGCTGTCCCTGGGGCTTCAAAACAGGAAGCAAGCTCTATTCCAAGCCCTTGGAGAAACCTTTCAAGTAGGAATGCACAACAAAGTCCAGTCCTTGTCCCCTTTCACAGGCAGAAATAGCAACTGCAGGATAGCCCAACAAAGCACAGTCACAGGCAGGGGCAGCACTTCTCCTCACCTCTTAAGCTCTTCTCCTTGGCAGAGTCTCAAGTCTGGAGTTTTGAGTCCACTTCTTATACCCCTTTCTGCCTTTGAAGTTGCCCAACTTCAAAGAAATGTCTCTGTTGTTTACAAGATCCTGCCTTGCCCAGGCCACGCCCCAGACACACCAGAGATTGGATACTGCATTGTATGAGGGCAGGCATAGACCTTTCAGGTGTAAGTGACCACTCCTTACTCCACTCTAGCCCACATGGCTCATCAGGATATGCAGGTTACCCCGAGCTCCCTTTGTGTCACTGTCTCAAGGAGATGCACAAACAGCCCAACTGTCAGCCTGACCCAGACAAGGAATCCACAAACAGGCAGAGTCACAGAATGGTTTAAGAAAGAAAATGCCTACATTCTAAAAGCGGCATTTTCAAACTAACAATCTAAAAAACAATTTCACAAAAAGATGTATTTTTAAATTGTGTGTTCAGACACACCATACTCCATATTTCTATCTACTCTCAAAGGGAATCTGCACTTTAAGAATATTTAAAGGCAACTCCCATGTTAACCTATGAGAGAGATATGCCTTGCAACAGTGAAAAACAAATTTTGCAGTATTTCACTGTTAGGACATGTAAAACACATGTTCCACCTTTATCATACACTGCACCCTGCCCATTGGGCTACGTAGGGCCTACCTTAGGGATGCCTCACATGTATAAAAAGGGAAGGTTTAGGCCTGGCAAGTGGGTACACTTGCCAAGTCGAATTGGCATTTTAAAACTGCACACACAGACACTGCATTGGCAGGTCTGAGCGATGTTTACAGGGATACTCGTCGGTGGCACAACCAATGCTGCAGGCCCACGAGTAGCATTTGATTTACAGGCCCTGGGCACCTCTAATGCACTTTACTAGGGACTTACTAGTAAATCAAATATGCCAATCTTGTAAAAGCCAATTACACATATAATTTACACAGTAGCGCTTGCATTTTAGCACTGGTCAGAAGTGGTAAAGTGCCCAGAGTACCAAAAACAGCACAAACAGAGTCTAGCACACAGGTAAAACATGGGGAGCAGAGGCAAAAAAGACAGGGGAGACCACGCCAAGGATGCCAGGTCTAACAATGAGTATCTGGTTTTGTTGAAACATTTCAAACATTAAATCATGTTGAAGGAAGCGACCAAACAGGTTGTGCATAGGGTGAGGAGGGTACCCAATCTCATGCTAGAACCTCTGAAGATAGAGCTTTACAGGATTGTTGAAGTTGGGGGTGGTAAAAAAATGGAGGTCTCAGAATGGTTGGTGTCATTAATTGTGGCACCTAAGGACAAAGGTACAAAAATTTGAATGTGTGTGGACCTCACAGACCTTTATCAGCGCACTTGGGTGGATTACCAACCACTGCCAAATATAGCTGAATCATTTCCAGTGCTTAAGGATGCCAAGATGGTCAGTGTCATGGATTGTGCAGGAGCGTATCACCAAGTATTGCTTCATGAGGAGCAGACCACTCACATCCTTTGTTACGCCACCTGGGGCATTCAGGTCTGTGAGAACGCCATTCAGTTTAGTTTCAGTGCCTGCCTGCTTTGAGAGGCTGATGAAAGATGTTTTGAAGGGTATCAGTAATGTCTTAATTTTCCACAATGGTATCCTTAATTATGGTGTTGATATATTAGGTAAAAATATAATGTTGAGGAAAATGTTAACCAGACTGGGGGATAATGGACTTACTTTAGAGATAAATGCTATTTCAGAGTTGAAACAGTATTTGGCCTTCGTCACATGATTTCTGAAGATGGCGTTAGTCGAAAATTTGATTGGACTGACTCAATCAATCAATCAATAATAAACTTTATTTCGGCTATAAGCCATAGTGACTGAGTCACTTAAGCACCATCTCCCACTGACAAAGATGAAATGATGTCATTTTTAGGACTGGGGAGGTGCTACTCCAACTTTATACATAATTTGGCTACTGTAGTATTGCCTTTAAGAAAGAAGTCAGATTTGTTTGATCCAAAGATTGTGAGTTCGCTTTTGCAAGTGTAAAGTATGAAATTAGAGGAATACCTACTTAGGGACCTTTTGATACCACTAAGAAAACTACACTGACTACTAATGCCACTTTGAAGGGATTGGGCGCAGTGTTGACATGGGTAGTGGGTAGAGAAGAGAATTTCCTTTCTTTTCACAATCCCTAATGGGGCAGAAAAGAGATATTCAGTCACTGAATGGGACGCTTTTACATGCATGTGGGCATCACACCATTTAAGATTTTTCTTTTGGGTTCTGCTTTCACTTTGCAAGCTGATCACAAATCTTTGATTCAGTTATTTACATGTTAAGGGACACAAAGAGCAGCTCCCAGAAACAAACAATGGATTGAAAGTGTGATGGAAATAAATTTTAAAGTGGGTTATATTCCTGGTCTTAAGAACAGTGCTGTGGATTGCCTCTCTTCTTTTCTTTTAAAAACGTCCATTAACTTAGAGGTGGATAGTCACATAATGTGAGCCAGGGTGACAGCTTTGAAGGAGGGCAATTGGCTTTGAAAGCAGATAAAGAGTAAAGGGCTATGTTGTGGCAAACTGGGTGAATAATTCTGCGTTTTCAGCAAAAGGATTGAATTTCTAGGAAGTTAGAGATGAATTATGCATTAGTACTTGGTTGAATACACATCCAAATAGGTCACACCATGTTGTTTTAGAATTCTTGAAGGACATTTTTACATGCAAAGATGTTCCCAAGACCATAATTACTGAATATGGATTTCTATTTGTGTCTGATGAAGTGAAGAGCTTCCTTAATAATTTGTCAATTGAATCACCACATGGCTCTTTTTTGCACCAAAAGCCAATTAACTTGTAGAAAGAATCAAGAGATTGGTGAACACATGCTCAAGTAGCAGTGGAAAATAGAATTCCATTCTAGAGTGTCTGAAGTGAGAAGCTGTGGGCCCATCACACCACTCCTGATGAGATTACAAATGTTTCGCATTTTCAGTGTTTGAAAGGGATATTTGCAGAAAACAAACTCGATCCTTTGTGGTTAGAGTGTAAGAAAAAACTGGACAGGTGGGATTCCATCAAAGTTATTGACTACCAAAAGAGGTATAAAGAATTTTATGATGCAAAATTGGGTGTGGGCTGAAGGAAATGGAGTGTGGGTAAAGATGTGTAAGTAAAAAGACCTAGTTGGGTACCCAAGGGTCAATCAAATTTCATGGAACCTTTCAAAATCATGAATGTCAAGAGGAATGAGGAAGAGTGAAGTGGGTGATATGTCATTTTTGGCAAAGCATGCCCATCAGAGTGATAAAAGATGAAGTATGTATTTGAAGTTACAGCATGGTGGCGAATCTAGCTTTGATATTGGGAGTCTTGATCAAAATCTTTCAAATATAAAAGAAGGTGATACACGTGTAAATAAAAGGCCTGCTCATTTGAAAGATTTTGTTTAAGTGATTTATTGCAATACTGTGTATGATTGTGTTACCATGTTTATATTTTACCTTAAGGAGAAGTGCTTATTTCTTTTAGAGTGGTATATTTTTCCAGAGTTGGTTTTGCTTTATTGATTTATTAATTAATTAATGTATTTATTTATTCTTTTAATTATTTCAAATAGTTGTTTTTCCTAAAAAGGTCAAAGGGGGGAGATGTGTTATGGTTTGACCTGTGCTGTTTAGTCTGCTGAGTTAGTGGAGATAATAAAGCTTCTACCAGACCAGAATGAAACAGTCTCCACATGTTTCTTTCGACAAGCCTTAACACCTTAAAATGTTGGCTTGTGGTTTATTTCTACATTATGTGTGCTCATTTTGGTGGTAAGGTTTGCCCAAATGTTGCTACTATGCTCCCCACAAATGTTGTTACTATGTTGCTCCATACGTGTTTGTGGCTTCCCTTTGGTCATCCATATGTATTTCGTATTACATGGCCATCACAGCACAGACACCACATGGACCTACTGCAGTTAGTATCATTCAGCTGCTAACACTGGACCATAAAGCCTAGGTCTATTGATGTATTGTTTTTTTCTTTGGAGCATATACATTACACTGGACACAAAGATAATGCCCATGCCCAAGAGGAACAAAGGGCTGGCAGAATAGCTTGTTTTCTCTGGTCACTTAGGGCTAGATGTATGAAACTTGTTTGCATTCGCAAACAGTGCAAATCGCAAAATTTGGCCGTTTGCGAATGCAAAAACGTGGTCTGCGATGCATGAAAGGCATTCGCAGACCAAAAATAAGAAATTGAAATAATTGTGATTTTTTTTCCGTTGCGACCTGTTTTTGCGAGTCGCATTTGGTGATTCAGTATTTTCAGTAGGAAATTGCGAGGCGCAAAATGTGATTCGCAAAATCCAAGTCGCAATTCGATGCATAAAAAAATCAGAAATTGCGATTTTTCGCAGAATGGCATTTTGCACATGCAAAATACCACTAAGTGAAACCAGGTGGTAACCAGGTGCAACCTATATAAAGAGGCCCAGAATGCCTCAGACTCTTTTCCACAATGGCTGCACTTTACATAATGGCAAGGAGGATGAGGATCTTGGCAGGTTTGAGGAGAGGGAGGAGGCGATAGGAGGGCATTTTCAGAGTGCACATTACACGTTTTGACCAGACAGAGGAGGAAATATTTGAGAGGTATAGGTTGAACTCAGCAATGATACTTGATCTGATAGCTGAGCTACAACCCATACTGCAGCGCAGAACACATAGAACTCATAGCATCCCCACCCATGTGCAGGTATTATGCTCCCTCCACCTACTTGCCTGAGGGAGCTATCAAGGGGTCATAGCAGCAGCTGGAGGGGTCTCACAGAGTACCCTCCCTAGATTTTTCAATGCATTTATCAACGCCATGCTGAGCAGGATACACCAGTACATCAGATTCCCCCACACCCCACAGGAAATTCAGCAGACAAAAATTTATTTTTACCAGATAGCACAGTTCCCCCATGTCCTAGGTGCCGTAGATGGGACACATGTTGCAATCTGTCCACCATCCGCCACAGAGTATGAGTACCGCAACCGTAAATACCAACATTCAACGAATATACAGGTGATATGCAATGCCTCATATATCATAACTGATCTCGTGGTCAGGTACCCAGGGAGCACACATGATTCATACATCTTTCGCCATAGCGGCATTCACACAAGACTGCTAGCTGGGGAGTTTGGAGAAGGATATCTACTAGGTATTGACACTCTGTACTCTGGCGCATTGATGGCGTGATGATGTCAGATGGCTCAGTTACTCAATATACCTTCTGTCCCTTCCAGGAGATTGTGCCTACGCAGTGCGCACCAACATGATGACGCCCTACCTAAATCCTGCAACACCAGCAGAAAGGAGATACAATGCAGAACACATGGCGACCCGCAACGTGGTGGAGCGCACCTTTGGCCTGCTGAAGAGTCGCTTCCGGTGCCTCCACAAAAGTGGAGGGGCACTACAGTACAGCCCAGAGACAACATGTAGAATAGTGGCTACTTGTGCAATCTTGCACAATATAGCTACCACCAGGGGCATACCTGTGGAAATATCGGAGCCAGACTCAGATGAGGATGATGATCCCATGCCACTCCTACAGCCAGCAGACAGGACCAGTGCAGCAGAGGGAAGGCAAAGGTGTGCTGACATCACACACAACCATTTCAGATGTAAGTATGTAAACACAAATCCACTGACAAATGTACCTGTAGTGAGTACATTTATTACCTTAATGTCAGGTAATGTTAGTCCAATGAATACCAACAAAAGTGATTTAAAAAAAAAAATGCATATCACTGTAAAGCACTATTCCTTCATAGTGTACTCATTACCCCTCTGGCCACTACATTCACTTCTTGCGGCCATGCATGCCACTCGAGTGCTCAGTTGCCTCACTGGCACCTCGACTGTCTGCCTATGTGGCAGTGCTGTGCCTGGCACTGCGCCGTCTGGTGTCCATTGCGGGCACAGCTATGCTGCTGAGGCTGGATGTGTCCTCCGAGTCCCCCAGTGCAAGCTCGCTAGGTGTGGCTGACCTGTTTCCCATGATATTGTCAATCACATTGGTGATTTGGACTAGTCCTTGAGCCACATCCCTGCTGCTGTGTGCTGCCTCAACCTGTGCAGCCACTGCAGGACATGAAATTAGGGAGGTGGAATTAGCCAGCCTATTCACAGAGCGACAAAATCCCTCAAACATACTCATGAAGCGTCGCTCCTGCCTGAGGTGGCTCACCCTGTCATGGTGCAGCTCCTGACATAGTTCCCTCACAGCAGAAGTGAGCTCCCTTGTGGCCTGTGATGGCTGGACCTGTCCCTCATGCAGCTGTTCAATTTTGGAATTCAGGCACTCCAGCTGGCGATGCAGGCCCTCCATGTTGGATTGTATTGCTGCATCTGCCTATGTAATGCAGTGATCTTTTTATTCTGCAGGCGCTGCTTCTGCAACATAGCCGACTCCAGGCCACCAAAGAAGGAGGTTCCCTCACCTGCCTCATACGCCTGTGCACCTGCATATGTCGGCATCCTGCGGGGTGCTGTGGTCTGCTGCGAACAGGGCTCCTGCATCGGGGTGCATCTGCCAGTTGGGGATGGTGTTTGTGGGCCTTCCTGCTGCTCATCGGAGTCCTGACTCAGTTCTGGCAGTGGCAGTGCCCTAGGCCTGCGTCGGAGTGGCGCAATATTCTGAGACCCACTCGTATTGGAGTCTGAAGCAGGATGGGTGTCAGTCTCCCCTAAACTGGCACATGCTGTGGCTGCTGGGCTTGGCCCACCTGCAACAACAACATGCAGCATGTCAGTTATGTTTGTTACAATTAAGGTCACACAATGGTAATAAAGGTACAGGTACTTCTCTTCACTGTGTTGTGGGTGTTGTGTTCTTCTGGGTGTCGCTCTGCTTAATTACATGGTATGTGCTACTTTCAGCTCTGGGTTGTGGACTACCACTCCCATAAGGCATTGTTGTGCTGCTTCTAAGATGTGGAATGGACTACTTATCACACTGTTTTACATTACTTGCTAATTCCTAAGGGGCTTTAGTGCGTACATATATGGGGTTACATTTCAATATTGCACTTACGTTTGCTGGTACTTGGTGTGCCGGAGGTGTCAATCTCAGTGACCCCACTGACTGCTTCCGGGAGGAGTGTGGACTCCACTAGGTCCTCTATCGGGGTGGAGGGTGTCTCTGTGGGTGGTCCGCCTCCTGTGCTCCTGGCCTCCTGCAGTCATCTTGCCACCCTCTCCTTGGCACGGGACCGCAGGTCGTACCACCTCTTCTTTATTTCTTCTACCGAGCGCTGTGCCACTCCAACAGCGCAGATGTTTGTATTTCTGCCCAGAGTCTCCTTTTCTCACTCTCAGGCACCTGGAGTGAGCTTTTGCCAAACAACCGGTCATGGCTCCGGACCACCTCCTCTGTCAGCACCTCCAGCTCTTGCTCGCTAAATCTCAGCTTACGCTTTCTTTCTCCCTTCTCCTTTCCATTGGCAGAGGTGTCCATGGTTGTTCAGCTGTGTTGCTGCCTGGGTTGGCTCTCTCTGAGTGCTGGTTTGTGTGTGGCACCTGAAACTGCCTGGGATGACTCACTTCCTGCTTGTGATGTCATCAGGCTCATCCAGGTGTGCTTTCTAGCAATTTCTCGCAATTTGAGAAAATGCAAATTGCGATTCGGTAATTGGGCCTCGCAAACCACAAATAGCGATTTTTAAGAAATCGCTAATTCCGAATCGCAATTATGATACATGGCCAATTGCAACTCGGAAATAGCGATTTCTTAAAAATCGCTATTTGCGATTCGCAAGGCCATTTCTTCATACATCTGGCCATTAGTCCAGTTCAGCTCAGTCATCAGGAACGAGCTCTTGAAAATGTTGCCTGAAGGTATCTGGTAAATTAGGTATCAATAAGGCAGCCACTTCCCAACAGGCACAACTCAAAAGAAGGCATGGGGCTTTGGAGTATTTTAAAGCTTTTTATAATTGTGTGTTGCTGCATTCATTTTTGCTAGGGGGACACTTCAGACCACAAACCTAATGGAAAACATCCCTTTTTCAAATGTGTCTGTAAGAAATTGGATTACTGGTTGAGGGGGTGGAACCTTACTGAAGTAGTAACCACAATCCTTATCAG
Organism: Pleurodeles waltl; assembly: GCF_031143425.1. Classification (NCBI taxonomy): domain Eukaryota; kingdom Metazoa; phylum Chordata; class Amphibia; order Caudata; family Salamandridae; genus Pleurodeles; species Pleurodeles waltl. The sequence goes on from NC_090436.1 coordinate 614,021,367, forward strand.
AGGGAAGTTGCAAGCAAACCCTAAATTAACCTGTACCTGCCCCTCAGGTAGCTTGGCAAACAGCAGTCAGGCTTAACTCAAAGGCAATGTGTAAAGTATTTGTGCAACAATTCAAAAAGTAATAACATGAAAACACAATAAAGGAAATTTTGCACACCAATGTAGAAAGATAGAGTAATTTTTAATAAATAAAACAAGATTGAAATGACAAATATCTAATCAGTAGAACCATAAACATGTAGGTTTAAAGATTTCAGTAGTAATAATGCCAAAAAGCACAAACCCCCAACTGTGGATATCTGATAGTACTGAACTGAGATACAGTCAAACGTTCAGGCCATCTATGAAGGATTGTGGTGGCCTGCTACAGGGACCCACTTAGGCACACTGAACAAGAGTACCTTAAAACATGGCTGCGGAGCATTGCAAGGTCACGCATCAGGATGCATCATGCAGCTGAGGCAGTGCAAGTTCTGGGTCAGAAATGCATCACACAGCATCGAATCCAGGGAGCTGCGAGGCAATGATGCTATGTCCTGCCTCAACATCAAGGAGGCCATCAATGAGGGAAGTTTGCAGTGCAAAGTCTTGCATCAAGGGTGCATCGCGCACACGCTGGTTCCTAATGGATTTCAGGGCTTGTGACGTGAAATTCTGCATCGTCGTGGAGGCTGCTGATAATGAGAAGCTTGCAATGCAAGGGCCTATATCCGGGATGCATCGCGCAGCGGTGGTTAAAATTAGGCTGATGTGGAGTCCTTGCATTGGAAGAATACTCACAGCAAAGGCAATGCGGTTCTGCTCAGGGTTGTGTGATGCAGCAGAGGGGATGAGTTAGTTCTAATGGATCTACAGATGGGCTGGGAGAGCACCTTCAGTCCCCTTCTAAGGGTTCAGGACTTGGGTGGTGCCACTTGACAGGGCAGGACTCACAATTGAAGAGTCCAAATGCTGGTTACAAAAGACTAGTCCTTGGAGTCACTCTGATGGTCGTGGGCACAGGTTGCAGGTCCAGTCCTTCTCACCTAAGCAAGAAGGCAGAATGCAGCAAGTCACCACACCAGGCAGCAGTCATTTTGGGTGACAGTCCAGCAGAGTGATAGTTCTTTCAGCAGCACAGCACTGCCTCACCGCGGCGTCTCTTTTTCCGACCGCAGTCAGATCGTGCTTCCGATTTTCGGAGCGCCGTCTTCTGCGTTTTTTCCCCGTTTTGGCGACATGTTCCAGGAAGCATGTTTTGTGCTCCCGGTCGCATCGCCCTTACCTATTTTAGGGAATCCTTTCTTTTCCTGTCGGTGGTGGTCTCTTTCTTGTTCTGTTTTTTTTTCTTTCTTCTTGGTTTCTGTGCACTTCATTTTTCTCTGCATTTCTGCTGGTCTCCATGTTGTCTTCTTCCTGTTTCTATTTCCCAGCATACCCTTTTCTTATATACTACAAACTTTTTCCTATTCTTTTCGATGGGCTTTTCCTAATTCAAGATGGTGTTGTTTCCCTTTCCTGTGATGTCACTTCCTGTTTTCCAGGATATAAGTCACTCAGGCCCTCATTACAACCTTGGCGGGCGGCAACCACCGCCCGCCAAGGTTGAACCGGTGGGCCACCGCCAATGCGGCCGCACTCCCGCGGGGTCTATTATGAGATCCCCGCTGGGCCAGCAGGCGGAAACCTCGTTTCAGCCCGCCGGCCCAGCGGGGATCTCGGCCACAACACGGGAGCTGGCTCCAAATGGAGCCGGCGGTGTTGTGGCTGTGCGACGGGTGCAGTTGCACCCGTCGCTCTTTTCACTGTCTGCATGGCAGACAGTGAAAAGCTCCATGGGGCTGTGGCAGGGGCCCCCAGGGGCCCCACGACTCCCCTTTCCGCCAGCCTTTTCATGGTGGTTCTTACTGCCATGAAAAGGCTGGCGGGAGGGGGACTCGTAATCCCCTGGGCAGCACTGCAAGCAGCGCTGCCCTGGGGCATTTACACCGCCTGGACCAATGTGGCGGGAAATAGCCTGTCCCGGAGGTGCGACCGCGGCGCTTCCGCCACGGTTGTAATTCCCCTGGAAGCACCGCCAGCCTGTTGGCGGTGCTTCCTTCCAAAACAGCCCTGGCGGTCAAAGACCGCCAGGGTTATAATGGCCCCCTCAGTCTTGCTCTGTCTTGCGTTGCAAACACTTCCCTTCTGTGGTGCTCTTCGCTCCTGTTCGTCGTTCCTGTTTCACTGTTGGTGATTTTTGCCTTTTGTCCTGTTTTCAGGTCCAGTTTTTTTCTTCCTTTTCAGGAGTTCCTGTTTGAAGGTTTTTTCCCCATTTCTTGGGGTTTTTCCTCTGGGACTCCTTCTGAAGGGTACGGTCTGCTTAGGAGTTTTCTGTCAAGCGGCACCGTGGCTACTAGAAAGGGTCGCCCCTATCTGGGTTTATCCAGAACCAGCAGAAGACCGGGTGTCCTTTTAAATCCTGCGTCCAGAGGTAAGAATCCGTGTGCAATTCGTGACAGATTGCAACGCCAAAAGATTCCGCGTTGCGAGGCAGCCATGGAAGGACCACAGGGAGATGCGGCAGAAAATGCACAAGCCATGCTGCAGACAGTCCAACAACAAGCTCAAGAGTTACAGCAACTGCGGGTTGAAAACACTATACTGCGACAAGTCCTGTCTTCCCGGTTAATTGACATACCACATGTATCTGCTGCTACTCCTCGATATTCAGGAGATCCTCAGAAGTTAAAGGAGTTTCTGGATGCCCTAACGGTCTTCTTTGCTTTTCGTTCCACTCCAATTTTCCTCTGATAAGGCTAAGGTGGGCTATCTGATCAGTGCCTTGTCTGGTCCTGCACTTGCTTGGGCGACTCCTCTGGTCTCTGCGGAAGATCCAGTCCAGACTAATTATCCTGCTTTCTTGAATCTCTTCAAGCAGATGTTTGAAAGGCCTGGGGTGGAAGCAGCGGGCTGAGGAGGCCTTATGTGACATACAGCAGGGCAATCAGGACGTTCTGCAGTATATAACCCGTTTTAAACAATTGGCAGCTGAAACCTCTTCGGTGGAAGGCACCTTGGTAACCTTGTTCCGCCAAGGTCTGTATGAAGAAATTAAGGATGAATTAGTACATTAGTCCTTAAAGGAATTGATGGACCAAGTCATGAACATTGAATATAAACTATGAGAGCGCAGGATGGAAAGAAGAAGAACACAAGTTCCATATCAATCTGGTAATTATCGCACCAGCAGTCGGCGAACTGACGATGTCCCTTCTGAAGCCTCTCCATCTTCCACAGAAGAACCCATGCAGATTGATCTCGTCCGTGGTCCGTTAACTGAGTCAGAAAAGGAGAATAGAAGACGAAAATAACTTTGTCTTTATTGTGGCAAAGCTGGGCATCTGATTTGTAGTTGCCCTGTTTGTCCCTCCAGACCTTCGGGAAACGCCTACTCCTGTCCCCTGTAAGGAGGAAGGAGACGGGAGGAGCTGAAGTACCATCGATATGTTCCTTCAGAGAAAGTATGTCCACCCTGTTTATCCTTTCGGTCATGTTACAATGCTCACAAGGTCAGGAAGAAGAACTCCTAGCGCTTATAGACTGTGGAGCCAGTGGAATCTATTTGGATGAGACCTGGGCTAAGAATAAGGGAATTCCACGTATTCCTAAAGAAACTCCTGAGCAGGTACACACGGTTGATGGCTTTCCTTTAACCTCAGGTCCTGTGGTGGCCTCTACTCCTACACTCTGTTTGACTTTTGGAGGGCACCAAGAACATATTGCCTTTGACTTTATAGCCTCACCGAATCACACAATGATTTTAGGAATACCCTGGTTAACCCGGCCCAACCTCTATGTCAATTGGGAGACGAGAACCATATCTTTAAAGTCTTTGTTATGTCAGCTTAATTGTTGTTCAAGTAACTCCTATTGGTCTCCTAAAAGATCCTTTCAGTCAATCAAGGATATTAATAACAGTATAAATATGATTCATGGAGTTCCAGACTGTTATCAGGAATACTTTGGGATCTTTCAGAAACCCAGTAATCCATTTCTACCTCCTCATCGAATCTATGACTGTGCTGTTCCCTTGGTTCCCAATGAAGTAGTACCTTTTGGTCGAATGTATTCATTGACAGATCAAGAAAAGAAGGTGCTCAAGGAATGTCTAGATGACAACTTAAAGAATGGGTTAATTGCTCCTTCTACGTCTCCTGCTGGGGCTCCTCTTTTCTTTGTCCTCAGGAAGAAAAAAGATCTGCGTCCATGTGTCGACTTTCGTGGACTCAATAAAATAACAATCAAGGATCGTTATCCCTTGCCCTTAATTCTATATTGGATGCCATCAAAGAAGCCAATTTGTTCACCAAATTAGATCTAAGGGGTGCCTATAATCTTTTACAAATCAAAGAAGGAGATGAATGGAAAACAGCTTTCTGTACTCCCTTCGGACACTATGAGTATTGTGTCATGCCTTTTGGATTGAACAATGCACCTTCTGTTTTCCAACGATTCATGGATTCAGTGTTCTCTGACTTATTAAATTACTATGTGGTAATCTATCTGGATGGCATCTTGATATATTCCTGTAATCCTGAGCAACATCCGGAACATGTACTGCAGGTCTTGGAAAGAATTAAAAGGAATCAGTTATATTGTAAACTAGAGAAGTGTGAATTTCATAAGACCGAAGTTAATTATTTGGGATTCAGTATCAATCAACAAGGAATATCCATGGACTCAGACAAAGTAAAAGCCATCCTATACTGGCCTTCTCCATCTTCAGTCAAAGAAACACAATGCTTTCTAGGGCTATCAAACTTCTATTGCCAGTTTATTCAGGACTTTGCCTACCAATAAAGTTTCATTACCCAAACTATCAAAAAGAGAATTTGAAGAGGGGCTTTGTCTGGACCGAAAGTGCTGAACGGGCCTTTCAAGAATTAAAGAAGTCCTTCACCCAAGCACCCATTCTGCGACATCCTGACACTACTAAAACATTTATGGTGGTGACAGATGCCTCTGACAGAGCCATAGGTGCAGTTCTGCTTCAGAAACAAGACAATGATGGATTAGAACATCCTATATTCTATCTCTCTCATATTTTGACAGAAGCAGAACGCAATTATTCATTTCTGGAAGGAGAATTACTTGCTCTCAAAGTAGCATGTAAGGAATAGAGACATTTCTTGATGGGTACCAGAGAGCCATTTGAAGCCAGGACCGACCACCACAATTTACAATGTCTTATAAGTTTCCAGTGTCGCAACAGTCGCCAAGCAAGATGGGCCTTCTTTTTTAGCCAGTATGATTTTGTGATAACTTACATACCTGGATCCCAGAATGTAGTGGCAAATGCTTTATCCCGTCGATATCCTGACGTTGCCAAGATCTCCTCTCCACACATTATTGAGTCCAATAGAATCATAGGAGCTACTTAATCTTTTCAAGAACGCGTCAAATCTGAGTACCAGTTTCTTCCTATTGTAGAATGCAATAAAGTGACACCATTCTTACAGAAGGAAAATGATGACTTCCATCATCAGAAGGCTCTTTTCTTACCTACTAAAAAGGTACAGCCGGAGGCATTACAAATGTGCCATGATTCCCCAGTAGTCGGACATCGAGGAATCAAAAAGACCCAGGAGCTTTTGCAACGATCTTTTTGGTGGCCTTCCCTTAAGAAAGATGCAGAATCCTACGTCTTAGCATGTCCAGTATGTGCCCAGACCAAGACACCCAGAACTAAACCAGCAGGTTTATTAATACCTTTACCTGTTCCCTCAGCCCCTTGGTGTACTCTTTCCACGGATTTCATTTGTTCCTTACCATCCTCTTCTGGTAATCATGTAATTATGGTGACAGTTGATTCCTTCACCAAGATGGCACACTTCACAGCCTTGAAAAAATTACCAACAGCTCCTGAAATGAGTCGCATATTCATGCGAGATATTTTTCGCCTCCATGGTCTCCCGCAAGAGTTCATTTCGGACAGAGGGCCACAATGTGTCACGATTCTGAAGAGCTTTTTGTGCCTTGTTAAATATTGAAGTGTCCTTGTCCTCTGGTTTCCATCCACAAACTAATGGTCAAACTAAACGAGTGAATCAGGAACTTCAACAATTCCTGAGATGCTACTGTAATGCCGCTCAAAGTAATTGGTCGGATTTTCTTGCCCTTGCCAAATTCTCCTACAACAACACAGTTCATAGTGCGACCAGAGCCACACCTTTTTATTGCACCTATGGTTTTCATCCTAGGGCCATGTCCACTGCTCCCTGTAAAACTTCTCTTGTTCCTGCAGTCATTTCTTTTGCACGACGAATCCGCCAAATCCAGGGCCTAATCCATACCACTCTCCTAGCTTCTAAACAAGCTATGAAACAAAAAGCGGATTCTCATCGACAGACAGCACCCTCATATCATGTAGGACACAAAGGCCCTCATTACAACATTGGCGGTAAATGCCGCTTACCGCCGTGCAGAAGACCGCCAACACACCGCCGCGGCCGCAGAAATCCGTCACCCCTATTATGACCCACAGCTCGGAATCCGCCAAAATTCAGACACCCACACAAGTCCGCCACACCAAAGGTCAGTCATAAACTGGCGAAAACAAAACCTATACCGTCACGCCAACAGAAATATGCCCACACTATCACGACACACGAATCCACGCAGCGGTCTTTCAACCGCAGTATTCCATTGGCGGTACACACCGCCACGTTCAAAATACACACACATTTACAAAACACAGCCACATTGGACAATTCAAAATACACACACCTGATACACATACACACACCACTCCCACACACCCATTACAATATAAAACACACACCCACATCACCCACAAACCCCTACGACCACAATTACCGAGAGAAGGTCAGAGAGAGACACTACAAACAACTACCAAGCATCCACAGGCACACAATACCATCACCCACATAACTTCCATGCACCTCACACAACACACCACTAAATACCACCCCACTTATCACTACACACCACCCCACACATCACCTACACCACCCCATGGCACGGCAAAGACACCCCAGGTTCTCTGAGGAGGAGCTCAGGGTCATGGTGGAGGAAATCGTCTGGGTAGAGCCACAGCTATTCGGATCACAGGTGCAGCACACCTCCATAGCTAGGACGATGGAGCTATGGCGCAGAATAGTGGGCAGGGTTAACGCAGTGGGACAGCACCCTAGGAATAGGAATGACATCAGGAAGAGGTGGAACGACCTACGGGGGACGGTGCATTCCGTGGTCTCAAGAAACCACCTTGCGGTTCAGAGGACTGGCGGCGGACCCCCACCTCCTCCCCCACAACTAACAACATGGGAGGAGCAGGTCTTGGAGATTCTGCATCCTGAGGGCCTCGCAGGAGTAGATGGAGGAATGGACTCTGGTAAGTCAAATCTTAACTATTACATCCCCCACCCTACCTGCATGCCATCACATACCCCCACCCTCACCCTCACCCCCATCACTCCAACTCCTCACAAATGTCCCAACATCACAAACCACACATCCTAACACCAAGTCCTGCATGCATCAACAAAGCATGGACACCCATCACCAAAGCATGGCCACTGCACATACCCATACACCCCCCTAAACCACCATCACACAAGGTCCCACACAGGAATGCAAGCACTGGGGTACACGGTCACCCACCTATTGCACACCATGGCACACACAGATGTAATAAACATCCTTTTCTACCCCTGCAGGACCCCTACCCAACGTCACCGGACAGGAGAGTCCACACATGCCCACACCACCAACAGAAGAGGCCCACAGTGATGACAGCAGCTCTGTCCAACTGGATCTAGATGACGAGCCTGGCCCATCGGGGACCTCGGGACAGTCGGTTCCCCTGACACAGTCACAGGCCACTACAGAGCTTCCCCCCTCTGGAAACACCAGCACAGCACCCACCCAGCGGGCCCATACCTCTATCCCCAGGATACGTCAATCAGCAGTGTGTCCACCACTACAGGAAACCCAGGCTAACCCACCACCCCAACAACAACAGGGACCTGGGGGCAGTGGTAGTGGGCACACGGTCCAGGGGACGGAGGCCCAGGAACACAGGGGAACTGTAAGGGCTGCTGTGCGACAGGGGGAGGACAGGCCAAGGGAACCCACTCTCCACAAGGCCCTCTCCAACATCATGGGAGCCTACCACCACTCCCAGGAGACAATGGCAACGGTACTGGCCAAGTTTCAGGAGACCCAGCGCCTGCAGGAGGAACAGTATTTGGGCTTCAGGGAGGAACTCAGATCCATCAATTCCACCCTGGGCACCATCGTAGGGGTGCTGAAGGAAGTACTCAACACCAGGAGGGACACTGTGGCACAACAAGGGGCCCGTGACACTAGCCTGGACGATGAACTGCCCACCACCTCCGCCGGCGCTAGTGGACAGGAGGCACCGCCACAGGACCACCACACCAGCACCCCACCCCCTGCAGAGGGAGAACCACCCCGCAAACGGTCCCTGAGATCCAGGACAAAGAACGATGCCAAGAAATGACACCACCCTGAATGTCATCCTTCTTTCCCACTTTGTCACCCTGTCCATCCTCAAACTGCCCGAGCTCCACTTCCTATGCCCATTTGGGGAATGCACCTGTGAGACTAATAGACTGGACTCTGCTATGGACATTCCTCCACCATCAACCCTCACCATTTTACAACCCCCTTCAATATTGAGCACTTAAATAAACACCCTTGAAGCACAAAACAATCTGGAGTCAGTCTGTGATTTCAAAATAATGTATTAGCAATTACAGTGACAAAATCCTCTTTCAAATGTAATGTCAACATACCTATGTCACACAGCTCTACTCCATGAGGAAACAAAGCAGATGTCACACAGTGGGACCCACATCTGTGAAATCGTAAGGGAAAGTGACAACTCAGTGACCATACACTGGGTGAAAACGACAGACAGTAGAGAGGTATTAGTGTTAAAGTACATGTAGTAGGCAGGTTTGTATTCTTACCTGTGTCTCACTGGAAATATTGCAGGATCACTGAGTTCCGGGTGTCGATGTCCTCTTCTTCTGCTTCCTCATCTTCACTGTCCACAGGCTCCACAGCTGCAACAACACCGCCATCTGGACCATCCTCCTGCAGAAAAGGCACCTGTCGTCGCAAAGCTAAGTTGTGAAGCATACAGCAGGCCATGATGATCTGGCACACCTTCTTTGGTGAGTAGAATAGGGATCCACCAGTCATATGGAGGCACCTGAACCTGGCCTTAAGGAGGTCGAAGGTTCGCTCTATTATCCGCCGAGTTCGCCCGTGGGCCTCATTGTAGTGTTCCTCTGCCCTTGTCCTGGGATTCCTCACTGGGGTCAGTAGCCATGACAGGTTGGGGTAACCAGAGTCACCTGCAAATGGCGAGGGACAACTGTTAGACACACACTAACCTGTAGGGATATCCACAGACCTAGACAACCATTCCCACTGACTTGCTTCCAGGTGCTCACCTAATAGCCACACATTGTGCCTCTGGAGTTGACCCATCACATAAGGGATGCTGCTATTCCGCAGGATATAAGCGTCATGCACTGAGCCAGGGAATTTGGCATTAACATGGGAGATGTACTGGTCTGCCAAACACACCATCTGCACATTCATGGAATGATAACTCTTCCGATTTCTGTACACCTGTTCACTCCTGCGGGGGTACCAAAGCCATATGTCCCATCAGTGGCACCTATGATGTTGGGGATATGTCCCAGGGCATAGAAGTCACCTTTCACTGTAGGCAAATCCTCCACCTGAGGGAAAATGATGTAGCTCCGCATGTGTTTCAGCAGGGCAAACAACACTCTGGACAACACGTTGGAAAACATAGGCTGGGACATCCCTGATGCTATGGCCACTGTAGCTTGAAAAGACCCACTTGCTAGGAAATGGAGTACTGACAGCACCTGCACTTGAGTGGGGAGTCCTGTGGGATGGCAGATAGCTGACATCAGGTCTAGCTCCAGCTGGGCACACAGTTCCAGGATTGTGGCACGATCAAGCCTGTAGGTGATGATCACATGTCTTTCCTCCATTGTCGACAGGTCCACCAGCGGTCTGTACACCGGAGGATGCCGCCATCTCCTCACATGTCCCAGCGGACGGTGCCTATGAAGGACAACAGCGAGCACAGAGCCAACCAACTCAGAGGTACGTACCCACAGCTTACACAGAACACAAATCATAATCCGAAATTTGGCCTGTATGAGTGTTGAGGCAAGGTCTAGGTATGTGTGACACAGTTAAAAATTAAGCCATGTGGGCCCCTGAAATGGCGGCTGCCTGACCTGTAAAGTGGGACAATGGGAACTGAGGTAACTGCGCTGGCGTTGTACACCGTCGCGGTAGGCGGTCGAAGACCGCGGCGCAATTCTGCATTGGTTAACATTGGACCCCATGGGTCCCAGGAGCCAATGACGATGTACGCCGGCGGTGACAGTACGTACCACCGCGGACGGGACTGCCATTTTCTATCTGTGCAATGACTCGATACCTGATCTTGGACAGGAGAGGGCCTACACTGCAAGTGCTGCTGTGACCTCGGTCTGGAAGAGACAATGGCTTGTGCATCTGGGGAAAGGGCCCCTGCCTTCACACCGGAGGAGTTGGAGAAACTCGTGGATGGGGCCCTCCCCTAGTGCACGCTACTCCAGACAAACAGGTAAGTACACTGGGAGCATGCTGTATGGGCTATGACTGTGTGGAGTGGGGTGGATGAAAGATGGGGGTGGGAGATTGAGGCGTGCATGAAACGACGGTGAGTGCATGTGCATCATGGCAAGGGTAGGGATGGGGGCCAATTACTGTGACGGTCCATTTGGTAATAACTTTTCTTTTCCCCCTGTACAATTCATGTAGGTCAGCGCCCACCAGAAGAAGGATATTTGCCATTACCAAGAACGTCCGGACCCTGGGGGTCTACCACAGACCGAGCAACCACTGCCGTAAGAGATGGGAGGACATTCGCCACTGGAGCAAGAAGACAGCGGAGGACCAGCTGGGGATGGCCTCCCAACGTGGGAGGGGTGCCCGTCGCACCATGACCCCCCTGATGTTCAGGATCCTGGCAGTGGCGTACCCGGAGTTGGATGGGTGCTTGAGGGCATCACAGCAGCCACAAGGGGGTGAGTACACTCTCATTCTGCTGAATTTGCACGCAGTGGAGGTGTCTGGGTGGGGGAGGTGGGCTGTGGGTTTCCCTAGGCCAGGGCGAGTATGCTAGTGCACAAAACCCCACCCCACCCCACCAGTGTACAGTGCCAAGTACACATAGTCAGGCTCCTGTGTCATCCATGTGTGCAGATGTCGGCCATAGCCTTGTAGGCAATGTCCCAGGGATTGAACAGTGGAGCCCAGGTGCGCGGCGTAGTGCAGGGGGCTTCTGTGTCTGTCGTGTCCGCCAATGGTAGCGGTATTGCATGCACTCAACATGTCTTTCTTCTGTCGCCCCCCCCCCCCTTTTTGTGCTCTCCCTGTTCTTGTGTGCATTAGCATCATCAGGCGGAGGAGCAGTGGCACCGGAGCAGGAGGAAGCTGCTTCCCACATGGCCCTAGAGGGCGACACTATGGACTCGGAGTTCACCAGTGGGACGGAGGGCGAGGGGAGCTCCACGGCGGGGACAGAAGCTTACACTAGTAATACAGACTCGTCCTCTGATGGGAGCTCCCTTGTGGTGGCGGCAACATCTGTGCCCCTGCATCTACAGGGACAGCCGCCACCCCCCCCTACCAGCACCGCCCTCCCAGCAGCCCCTCAGCCTTTGCCCCGTGCCCGCTCACCCAGGAGGGTGGGCATCACCTTCGCCCCAAGCACCTCAGGCCCTGCCCCAGTCACCCCTGCTGCCCTCAGTGAGGAGGCCATTGACCTCCTCAGGTCCCTCACTGTTGGACAGTCTACCATTTTGAATGCCATCCAGGGTGTAGAAAGGCAGTTGCAACAAACAAATACATTCCTGGAAGACATTCACTCTGGTCAGGCAGCCCTTCAGCGAGCTTTTCAGACTCTGGCCTCAGCACTGATGGCAGCCATTGTCCCTGTCTCTAGCCTCCCCCCCCCTCCAACTTCCTCCACCCAGACCCAATCCCCTGTACCTCAGCCTATCCCAAGCACACCTTCAGACCAGTATGCACACACCTCAACACACAAAGGAAACTCTGGCAAACATAAGCACCACACATCCCACAGGCACTCATGCAAGCATCACACACATGCAGACACACCAACATCCACTGCCTCCACCGTGTCCCCCTCCTCCTCGTCTCCCTCCTCCCTCCCAGTCTCGTCTACACTCACACCTGCATGCACTACATCTACAGCCACTACTTCCATCACCAGCACACCCACCACCACACCCCGATCACGTGCAGTCACCACCCTCACTGTCATTCACACGTCCCCTGTGTCCTCTCCCAGTGTGTCTGTGATGCCACCTCCTAAGATACACAAACGCGGGCACACACCCACCCAACAGCCATCTACCTCACGACAGCCTCCAGCGCATGCACCTTAACCCAAAGTCACCAAACGAACACCTCCTACAACCACAACCTCTTCCTCCACTCCCAAACCCCCTCCAGCTACCCGTCCCAGTGTTCCCAAGAAACTTTTCCTGTCCAACCTTGACCTCTTTCCCTCACCTCCCCCACCCCATCCGTCTCCTAGGGCCCGACTCTCCAGGTCCCAACCTAGCACCTCAGCCACAACATCTCTGGGACCAGAGGTGCCTGTAGTCACCGGAATCTGGAGTGCAACGGCCACCAGGGCAGCCAGTGTGGCACAGAGTCACAGCACAGACAGTCCCCCACCTGTGAAGCATCAAAAGTTGGCCAGTGCCCCGCGGGAGAGGGGGAAGACTCCAGCCACCAAAGTCGCTCCCAAGGGTACAGGTGGGAGTGTGGAGTCAGCTGCGACACCTTCCAAGCTGGGGAAGGGCCACAAAAAATTCAGCAAGTCTGGGAAGAGCAGCACGGCGGAGAAGACCACCATCATCCCCGCTGCCCAGGAGGCCAGCACCAGCCCAGCTGCCCTGGAGGCGACCGCCATCATCCCCGCTGCCCAGGAGGCCACCGCCACCAGCCCTGCTGCCCAGGAGGCCACAGCCACCAGCCCTCCTGCCCAGGAGGCCACCGCCACCAGCCCTGCTGCCCAGGAGGCCAACGCCACTAGCCCTGCTTCCCAGGAGGCCACCGCCACCAGCCCTGCTGCCCAGGAGGCCACCGCCACCAGCCCTGCTGCCCAGGAGGCCACCGCCACCAGCCCTCCTGCCCAGGAGGCCACCGCCACCAGCCCTGCTGCCCAGGAGGCCAACGCCACCAGTCCTGCTGCCCAGGAGGCCAACGCCACCAGCCCTGCTGCCCAGGAGGCCACCGCCAGCACCAGCCCAACTGCCCAGGAGGCCACCGCCATCATCCCCGCTGCCCAGGAGGCGACCGCCATCATCTCCGCTGCCCAGGAGGCCACAGCCAGCACCAGCCCTGCTGGGCCAGACAGGACCGCCAGCACCAGCCCTGCTGGGCCAGACAGGACCACCAGCACCAGCCCCGCTGGGCCAGACAGGACCACCATCAGCTGAGTCACTGCAAAGGACCCCGCCGCCACAAGCACCGCTGAACAGGGCACCGCCGCCACAAGCACCGCAGAACAGGGCACCGCCGCCACAAGCACCGCTGAACAGGGCACCGCCGCAACAAGCACCGCTGGCCCATGAGCGCCAAGGGCACTGACGCTACTGAGTCCGTCACAAGCAGGATGAAGCACTCTGGGCACCAAGCCTCCTCCAGAATCAGTGGAGTATCACATCCACTACCTCTGTCCTTGGCAGGATGAAGCACTCTGGGCACCAAGCCCCCTTCAGAACCAGTGGAGTATCACATCCACTACCTCTGTCCTTGGCAGGATGAAGCACTCTGGGCACCAAGCCCCCTCCAGAACCAGTGGAGAAAGGCATCCACTTGAGAGACTGTGGCTTTGCACTCCCCAGGATGGAACAGTGGGCAAACCACCCACTGTAGAGACTTGAGAGACTGTGGCTTTGCACTCCCCAGGATGGAACAGTGGGCAAACCACCCACTGTAGAGACTTGAGAGACTGTGGCTTTGCACTCCCCAGGATGGAACAGTGGGCAAACCACCCACTGTAGAGACTTGAGAGACTGTGGCTTTGCACTCCCCAGGATTGCACAGTGGGCATGTGGCCCCCTTGTGGATTTGGCATTGTGCACTCAACCGGCTGAGGTGCCCCCCCTTTCCCTTCCCCCTGAGGTGCCTGTTTTATTGCTATCTGATGCCCCTGCAGTGTTCTCTCCGTCATGTTCGGGGATTGAGTGTGGGCCTCGCCCATACCGTGTGGGCCCAGTGTTCCACAGACTTCAATAGAGCACTACCTGGACTACTATTCTTGGTGTACATTTTGTTTATAGTGTATATATATATTTTTGCGTACTGGATTTTAATATATTACAATGGTTACACTCATTTTCTTTGGTCTTTGCATTCTTCTAGGGGGGTTGCGGGGCGTAACTGTAATGTATCATGCTGTATTAGTGTGTGTGTTGTTGTGGGTGAGGGTGGGGGTGGGGGTGTTGCGTATTGCGTGTCTCTGTTTTTTCCCTCCCCCTCCCCTGTGTCGTAGGTGCAGTACTCACCGTTGTCTTTGCCACCGGCGTTCGTGCTGCTGGTACAGGAGCAAGAACATAAGGGCTGGCAGGATCTGGATCTTGGGTTCCATGGCGTCCGGATTCCTTGTGGGGTGTGTAGAGGTGAGCGTTTTCCTTTCGAAGTCCTGTTTCCACCGTGTTTTTGTCCGCAGTGAATCCGCCAAGGAAAAGGTGGCGGATTGGTAGGTTGTGATACTGTGGGCGGTACATTGTCCTCCGCCTGTCTGTTGGTGGTGACCGCCAAGCTGCTTGTTTGTACCGCTGTGGCGGTCGGAGTGTTAAAGTGGCTGTCTTTGTTGGCGGTTTCCGCCACGGTCGTGATTCCATTTTTTTTTCCACCAGCCTGTTTGCGGTTTTACTGCCGCTTTAACACCGACCGCCAGGGTTGTAATGACCACCAAAGTGTGGCTTTCCTCCAGATTTCTACTCTCTCGATTTTCTCTCAATAAATTCAAACCACGTTTTTATGGACTCTTTCGGATTGTGCAAATCTTGAATCCTGTTGCTGTTCGACTGTGGTTACCTCATACTTGGAGGGGTCATCCTGTTTTTCATGTATCCCAGTTGAAACCTTTCATTCATGATCCATACCACCGACACTTCCAACGGCCTCCTCCTCTTTCTCTGGACGGCCATCCTGAATATGAAGTACAGGAAGTTTGTGATTCCCGATTTCTTCGGAACAGATTGCAGTTTTTGATCCACTGGAAGGGTTACCCTCTCATTGACTGCTCTTGGGAGGATGCCTCCTCCGTCCATGCTCCCCGCTTGGTTCGCCTATTTTTTGCCCGTCACCCTGACAAACCTGGGGCCTCGGGGAGGAGACCTACTGTGATGCCGCGCCTCACCGCGGCGTCTCTTTCTCTGACCACGGTCGGCTCGCGCCTCTGATTTTCGGAGCGCCGTCCTGTGCGTTTTTTCCCTGTTTTGGCGACGCGTTCCAGAAAGCATGTTTTGTGCTCCCAGTTGTGTTGCCCTTACCTATTTTAGGGAATCCTTTCTTTTCCTGTTGGTGGTGGTCTCTTTCTTGTTCTCTTATTTTTCCTTTCTTCTTGGTTTCTGTGCACTTAATTTTTCTCTGCGTTCCTGCTGGTCTCCATGTTGTCTTCGTCCTGTTTCTATTTCCCAGCATGCCCTTTTCTTATATTCTACAAACTTTTTTCCTATTCTTTTCTATGGGCTTTTCCCAATTCAAGATGGTGTTGTTTCCCTTTCCTGTGATGTCACTTCCTGTTTTCCAGTATAAAAGTCACTCAGTCTTGCTCTACCTTGCGTCGCAA
This sequence comes from Pleurodeles waltl, assembly GCF_031143425.1. Classification (NCBI taxonomy): domain Eukaryota; kingdom Metazoa; phylum Chordata; class Amphibia; order Caudata; family Salamandridae; genus Pleurodeles; species Pleurodeles waltl. The sequence goes on from NC_090436.1 coordinate 614,037,310, forward strand.
ACACTTCTCTTCGGTGGTGCTCATCGCTCCTTTTCGTCGTTCCTGTTTCGCTGTTGGTGATTTTTGCCTTTTGTCCTGTTTTCAAGTCCTGTTTTTTTCTTCCTTTTCAGGAGTTCCTGTTTTGAGTTTTTTTCCCCATTTCTTGGGGTTTTTCCTCTGGGACTCCTTCTGGAGGGTACGGTCTGCTTAGGCGTTTTCTGTCAAGCGGCACCGTGGCTACTAGAATGGGTCGCCCCTATCTGGGTTTATCCAGAACCAGCAGAAGACTGGGTGTCCTTTTAAATCCTGCGTCCAGAGGTGAGAAGCCATATTCAGTTCGTGACAAGCAGTCCTTCTTGTTGGCAGAGTCTTCCACAGGTCCAGAAGTGTCTGAAGCCCAATATTTATACCTGGTACCTCCTTTGAAGTAGGAGAAGCATCTGGAGATTTTTCCTTTGAAATGCACAGGGTTCCTGCCTCCCCTGCCCTGACTCCAGACTAACTACAGGAGGTGTGCACTACTCTGTGTGGATGCAGGAAACAGACTATTCAGGTGTGACTAATTCCGCCCTCCCATCCTACCAGTGATGGCCCATCCAAGCACACTTTAGCTCTCTATTGTGTGTGGTTGGCTAGGAGGAATACACAAAGACTAACAGCCAACTACATCCAGTCATGCAACTCAGAGACAGGTTGTAGACACTAAGGGCCTCATTACGAGGCTTGCGGTCCTGAGACCACCAGCCTCACAGTGATCCCGACAGGTTGACGGTAGATGCAGGTCGCAATCAGCCATGGCGGCCTCCTGATTACGACCTTGTCCTCTGCCAGCCTTTTCATGGCGGTTTAACCACCAAGAAAAGGCTGGCAGAGAACAGGTGCAGGGGGCCACAGGGGAGCCCCTGTACTGCTCCTGTACTTAGCATGGGCAGTGCAGAGGTACTCCTGCCCAGCACCATCGTAATATTCACTGTCTGCGCATGCTGCCTCCAGTTTCCCGCTAGTGGGAAACTCCTAATAGGTCTGGCGAAGTATTCGCTACTACGGCGGCAGCCACCCTGTCGGGAGTTTGGCGGATGGGTGCTCCAATCCGCCAAACTCATAATTAGGCCCTAAATGACTAAGACAGCAAAACAGTGGCATTTTCAAAATTCTAACAAGGAACCATATTTCCCCATAAAAGAGGATTTTTCACTACAATGCCAAAGACACCAAACATGAACTGTTTACTGGTTCCCTTTTGGAGGTTACATTGTATTAAATGTAATAAGGTACATCCAATGCTATCCTATGGGAGAAGCAGGCCTTACAGTAGTGAAAAACAAATTTAAGAACTTTTCACTATCAGGACATGCAAGACTTAAAAGTACATGTCCTACTATTCAAATACATTGCATCCTGTTCTGTAGCCTGTTTACGGCCTACCCCTTGGGTGATTTAAATGTACTAGAAAGGAAGGGTTGGGCCTGCAAAAGGTTTATGTTGCTGTTTCGAAATGGCAAAAAAGGGGCTTCATTCACAGAGACTTTCCAGTCATGGTAGAGGCTCCCCAGTCAGGGTGGAGTCTCCGCACTTGTGGCAGAATCTCTGCAATGAGAAAATGCAGTACAGGAATTCTGCCACAAGTGCAGATACTCCATGACTGCGAAACCTCTGCCATGACTGAGGAGGCACTTTGTGAATCAGGCCACAGGCTCCAAGGACAGACCTGAGGCAGATTTGCAATGCTACTCAAGTGGGTGGTACAACAAAGTGCTGCAGGCCCACTAGTATCATTTCATTTACAGGGCCTGGGTACATGTAGTACCACTTTCTCAGGGACTAAGAAATATATTACTTATGCCAATTGGGGACAAGCCAATTTCCCATGTTTTAAGGAGTGGGTTCACCGATTTCAGCAATGGTTAGCAGTGGTAATGTGCAAAGAGCCCTGCAGCCAACCAAAATGACATCAGAAAAATATGGAAGTGTAGGCAAAACATTTGGGGGAAGACCACCCTGAGGCTGACAGGTACAGCAGTGTCCAAAATTACTGGTTTTAATGCAGGGCTGAATTTGTAAAAAAAGAAAAACAAATAAGTGCCAGTCCCAAAAAGGGTGCAGGCTCTCTTCTTGTTTTCAATGCTCCTGTCCTCTTTGATGTTTTTCACTTCGATCTTGTATATCTTTCTCTTTTTAACCCAGCTGTTGCCATCATTCTCCCTTTCTTTCCCATCTTTTTTTTTATTTCTCTCTTTCCCTCTCTTCTTCTTTCTATCAAACTCTTTCTGTTTCTCAATTCTCAACACACCATATCTATCTGTTTTACTTACATTTTCCGCTCATCATATTTATTTCCTTCCAACCCCTTTAACAAAGCTCTTATCTTTCCCTCTCATTTTCTCTGTCCCTCTCTCTCACCCTCTCTTATCCTGGCTCTGTCCCTTTCACTTTATCCCTACATACCTTTCTCTCTCTTGCTCTTTTTCTACTCTGGCCCTATCTCTGCAACACTCTCTGTTTCCCATCCGACCCTGTCTCTGTCTTCCTCTCTTTTGCCCTCTGTCCCCTTTTTCTCAATTTTATTCCCAGTCTCTCCCTTTCCAATTATTCAACTGTTTCCACTCTGACCTTATGCCTTTCTCAATATTTTACACCCCATCCGTCTTATTTGCCTTGTCTTTTCCTCGCTGTCTCTACCAATTAATCATTATCTTTTCCCTATCTGACCCCCTTTTCCTCCTCTTTATTCCCTACCATCTCCAATTCTTTGTTATTCTCTTTTCTGCAGGAGCCACATCTCCTTCTCCCTTTATTTACCTAAGTGTACATCTTCTTCTTGTTCCCTGCTCCAATCCCTACATGCTTCTCCATCTCATCTCTCCTTTGTCCATGTTTCTCTACTTTTTTCTCTCAGTCTTGCCTTCTCTCACTTCTCATTTGCTCACCCTTTTCTTTCATCTCCTTTAAACCCTCCCACTGATGTTCCTGTCCCAGGCTTGTGTGCAACGTATTTTGGGCTGCTAGAGTATCTGTTTTTCTTTTGTGCATAACAATATTAATAAAAAGGGCATTCGCTAAGTCAGAACCATTCAAAGGACCACGGTTTAAGCATGCACTACTAGGTCACAGCCGTGGGGTCACCTGTCACTGATGCCACAGGGTTCGTCCTGCTATAACTCTACAAAACAGGCCAAGTACAATCCTTTTTGCACTTCACCCCAAGTCGTAGTGATGGTGAGCAGTCAGAGGCTTTTCAGAAAGACTAATAATGGAGTACTATAGGCTGAAGACTCAAACAGCATAATAACTTGGATGTCCATTCCAGTGCTTAGCTGTTCCCCTTCACCTCCCTTATCCTGGAGGCCTCTTGGTGTGGGTATCAGCACAGGTGGCGTGGTCTCCCATAGCTATATTTGGTATTAGCAGGTGCTCAGTCTTTCAGGGTTTCGAGCCTGTGGTAGTTCTTACATTGGCCACCCACTCTTCAGTCCTCGCTCTCCACGATGAGAAGAGATGCTGGCCCCAGTTGCTTCAGGTGGCTGCTCTGCTCGTTGCGGACAGATATGGAGCCACTCAGAAGTGTTGAAAGCCAGTGGCAGTGCATGCCTCTCTTCCATAGGTGACCCTCATGCAGGTACTTGGTTGCTGGCATTGGATGGGCATGCAGATTGTGATAGGGCCTTCTTCCTCCTAGACTGTGTGAGTCAACTATCAAGCTGCATGGTCCCTCAGGGTCAAGACATCAATGCAGTGCACTTCTAGTCGCAGGTCTAGAGTCAGCAACTTAGTCATTCAAGAAACGTTAGAGCAGCAGTAGTGGCTATGTCCGATTGGGAACTTCTGTTCAGCACCTTGGCAGCTGCACAGTCACTTGGTCACACATTGGCAAGAACCTCAAGACAGCAGCTTCACTTTGGTGGTCCATTCTACACAGGCTCTTGTTTGGAAAGTGCCACAGGGATAGCTACAGTGAAAGTCATTTCGGACAAGAATGAGCACATTCCACAGACAGGTAGGGCACATTCAGACAAGTGCCACTGCTGCTAGAGCATCTGCATTCAGGCATACTTGGCGAGTACCCCAATTCAGCAACCGTTTTTTCTTCAACGGCACTGACTGCTTGGGCACACTCAAGCAAGTGCAACAGCAGCAAAAGCATGGTCGCTGTGACAATCCATTTGGGCATGCTTAAGCAGTGCCACAAAGCCTCCACTTCAGTGCAAATGACTGGCTCCAAGCCAGAAGCACTCCAGTCATGCATTTCTGAGCTTCTGGCAGATGGACCCACAGCATTGAGGTCAAATGTTCTTGCCATGCCAGTAATCTGCTTCTACTGCAGGGATGCTTTAAATGTAGACTCACTTATACTCTAAAAAGTCACAAATTTGCATTCAGACAAGTTAATGTATGTGTATGCTTTGTTTAGATATACATGCATATATTGTATATGTATATTCACAATCTTGTATGTAGGGTAACTCAGCGTTTGCTGCAAAGTAGACCAATCCCTTTTACGTAAGGGAAATTGTAGGGGTGTGATATCACTTTCTGTGACATAATTTCCAGGAACATAACTGCATGTGACATCTTTTCATATGCTAATTAGTCAACGAATTCAAAACAGACTAGGCCAAAGTCCATGGATCCTTAACTACTTCCAAGAACACGCCAGATGGCAGAGGCCTCAAAATGGTCCCATAGCCTGTTGAAATTTTCAACTTCTCCCACAGAAGCTCACTTTAGAGAAACTCTCATATAATGTAGCTCATGCAGAGCTGCAAGCCGAAAAGGTTTCTTTAGAGCACTTTTGTAATTTTTAGGCAAGGATGTGGACCAAGTACAGTGTTTGTTTATGGCACTTGGAGTACCGGTTCTTAGAAGGGACACATTAAGGATACCGTCCTTTAGATTTAGGAGGAGATCTAGGTTTTGATTTCTTCTTCAATTAAGTCATAATGCTCTCTCTCTCACTCTCCGCCTTTGTCTCTAATCTATATGGGCTCATCAGTTGCATAATGATGCTTCACGAGATCTTCCCAACAAGCCGAAAACGTTTCAGCTACAGAAAACACATCCACGGAGACATGGAATAAAGGAGTTGATGTCTCTGGTGCCAGTGGTGTCTTACATATTGAACTGACATCACCATCCACCGCCTGTGTAGCTCTTCACTCTAGCGCTATCTTGTGCGATAACCTCCGACTGCTAAAAACTATTTTGCATCAAGTCAGTCATCTAGGAAGGGTTTATGTAAAGAATATAAGGAAGCATCCATCCATTTGAAACCTGTCGGTTTTTCTAAACCTGGACAATGTCACTTTACCACCCTATACGATTAAATAAAATATTTGTGTATTTTATGACCAGTGGGGATCAAACCTAAGGATACAGTTATAATATTTCACTTTTAGTGTGGAGCAGAAGGTAAGCAACCCTTCGAAGATGGTTGCAAGGCTGATAAAACTCCCCGCTTTCTCTGCAGCCTTAGCCCTTGTTTCATTCTTGTGAACAGCACACGCAATGAATACTAAAAGCTAAAAGCTGCTTGGCAGGGAAACTGCTTCACCGTATTGAGCACACCAGTGATGCCCTGCATCCAGAAAGCTGATGAAGCTGTAAAATGCGTACCTTCCTGCATACCTTAACTGTGCACAAGGCGCATGGAAAAGCGCAGAATCGATGGTCCTTCATACTAAAACTGACAGCACTCGCATTAAATAAGAATATTTTCAGAGACAGAATCTTGTATTCATACGTGTGTCTTTCCTAACGTACCTACTCGTTGTCAGAATACTACATTGACAGGGTGAATTACCTCATATTATCACGTCCAAGAAAGGCACACAAAGCTCTACTTTTATTTTCGGCGTCATGTGGGCGACCTAGCCCCACGCTGCACCACTAGCCACTTACCATACACAGAACTGTGGTAGTGAATTCAACGTCTTTTTCTTGTCAATGGCAACAATTAGACCTCCAAATGAGAACAAAGCCGCCATCTTTGACCGCAATTGCCACCACATACTGAGGACTATAGTAACCGCTAGCGTTTTTGTAAAGAATTACATAATTTTGTATACATAAGCATTTGTGACTGGCCAACTCACATAGTAGAAAACAAAAATATCGATTCCAGTACGTCCTCCTTCACTGTGGCACAGCACTAAATCCATAGTCACATAAAACGGACCAGATTCAAAAAGCTTAAAGACAGTCATAAACTCCAGTGAGTTTTCTCCTATATTTGAAGTCTATTTCAAACAATATGATATTCTCACGGAATGGGAGCATTCCTAGAAATCCACGTCAGTCATAAACGTACCGAAGAGCTGCAACTCTATAAAATTGACACATAAAATTGAAAAAAAACATGCAAACAGCTATGTTCTTCCTGTACAGGCGGTTCTTTCTCTCTTTGCCCTCTTCCTGTCACCCTTTTCTCTTCTGTTTTTTTTAATCCTTTTTTTTTACCTATTCTTGAGTTCTCCCCTCCAGATCTCAACTTTCTCTCTGGGCATTCCCTTTTCATGTCAAATAAAACATCAGCACAGGAAAATAGGAGAAAAAATCCTGACACTTTCGTTTTGATGCAATGATCCTCAATGAGAACAACTTTCACTTGCAAACTAATTACTTGATCGATTTTTGTTTTGCGTTATGAACTGACATACTTGTGCATTTGAGAAAACTATGCAAGCAAAGTCAAAAAGATGAAAGGAGTTCACATCTAAAGAGCAATATGTGATCTTTACATGCAATGGAGTATTTATGCTTTAGCAACTAAATACAATCATAATTAATAACATATTCTAACCAAGCAATAATAAATCCCAAATCCTGGGAAGAATATCCAATCTCAAGGGAGCAACCAGGTATGATTATTCACTAAGGTCCGCTTCACAAGTGCCTAGTAATCCCGCAGATTCAGTTGATCACAGGAGTTACCATCTGAATCAGGATTACACTGTCTGTGGTAAACCCGCAGTCTGTAGTATTTCACCTGGAGATTTCAGCTGCTGAAAGAAACAGAGATTTCCCGGTGAAATACCAAATCAAAATATGAGGGATTGAGTGCAGAAACACTAGTTCCTACATGTTATTCCCCCAAATCCCATATTCAGGAATATACATTTCCCAAAGAATTACTGATGTTCCAGGCATTGGAACCGCCAGAGCCCTGGAGGTGTAGTGTGTGTGTGGCGGAGGAGGGAGACGGGGTGCAATATTAGTCCGTATTGCATCCAATTGATAATGTAGTCCTAAGTGGGATAAATTAAATGGGACCAGCATGTTTGGTCTCTGGAAACTTGGGAGGAAAAAGCTAAAAATACATTAAAGCTATTTATTTCTGTAACAAACAATATCAAGCTCAAAGAGTTTATTCATTTTATACTATTTTGCATCAAACCAGATTTTTGACATTAAGTACAAATTTGGTCCACTGAAGATAGATAGTTATCTCATTTCCAGTTGCTGGAATCTGCTTTGAGAGTATGATTATTTCCTTAAGTATTTTCTAGGGATGAAAACTGGGAACTAGCATTTATGCCTCCCACAATTACACCGTACACAACAAGGATAAAATGCAACCTAGTTTTCTTGGACTGTCTCACAAATTACCTTTGTAGCTCAGTAAACATGAAATACTAGGGCGTTAGAGTTATCATAGTCATGACTAGAGAGAAATTATTTAATCTGATGACTTAATGGGTGAGTTTGAAGCCTACAGCACCTTCATCACAATAGCAAAAAACGAATCAGAGAGGTAAATTTAATACCATAGCTTCCACTCCATGTCAAGTGGGTCGGAAAAATTGAAGAGAGAATATTGAAGGGTCACAATTTGGTGAATAGACTACTGAGGGTAAAAATCTCAAAAGATATGTTGGCATAGATTTTCTATAACTAACTTCACATATGCACACCCCGGTGATTACATACTGGACATAGCCACTCTGTAGTTAAAGTGATGATTGCCTGAGATAAGAATTCCTTGGATTTTTGCCCGCTAACAATTTTGCCACCTTTTGATGAGTCTCCACAAAATTTTGCAGACCTCCTGCTGTTTTGACGATACAAAGTTTTGCTTTGATTCGTCAAAAGGTTGCATAGAAAACAAGCATTTGCAATGCTGTGGGTCTCGTGTTTGCTTGAGTTAAAGCTATTAGCGTTGTAAACTCCTACCGGAATTTACTTGCCACATAAACTGAAGAGTAAAACAGTTTCACATAAGCGAGCTGACGGCCGTCATGTAACCGGGTCGATGTCATGCAAAGCGCTCGACTACTGCCTAGCAAGATCACGCTGCCTATGAAATAAAGAGAAAAAGTAGTGCAGAAATCATACAGAATACCTGGAGGCTCATATGTTTTCAGTAGTTAGCCAGTACACTCGAGGAGGGCAAAACACCGGAAAAGGCATGAGGTATACATGCCTTTCACTAATTAAATCAAGCTAATTTTAAAAGGCAAGCCCGCAAAACAAACAAACCGATGGGCTTGACATGGGTGTGGTTAAAAGCCAAGCCCACAGAGGGATTACACCAGGGACAGAGCGCTTTGGGCTCGACCTTAAAAAGCCTGTTCACATCACTGATTCTACTGAACACAAGATGCTGTCACTTATCTCCAGATAATGACACTAGCCCCTTACCTTCACAAGGGTAGTGCTTGATGCCCCCATCTCAGTCTAAACAGGCTGCATTACCATGAAACAGGCCTAGATTATTGCGCCCACGCATGATCTGTGTTGGCTCATGACTAAAATCTGAATCAGGGATCCAGATATTGATGCAGCTGGGACACTCATGGCAGGAGTGTATGTTTGCCACTGTGCAGGGGACATTCCATCCAAATAGTGGTATACAGACATATACGCTAGCCATGTAAGCTTAACATTTTACCTTAGCAAAACAAAGGTAAACAAGCACTGACAAAGCCAATAGGTTTCACCTATGCAAATTCTATTGACTGCATCAATGTTTTTTCATATATTGCAAAGCAGTTGAGCTGCTGTGCAATATAACAAAGTAAAAAAAAAGTGCTATGACAGGGACAATAGTAAGCTCGCCAGACAGCAATCATGGAGAGGTGTAAAATAACTTACTGTGCAAACCAGAACCAGAGCTTCCTATTCATTAAATGGCGACAACGCAAAATTTTGAGGAAGACTATCTTGGGAATATAAATCAGATAATTGCTAGTGTTTTTTTGCTATTGCGTACTAAATGCGCCGAACTGACCATCTCGTGATAAGGTAGCGCTACAAAAACACGGTCATTCAAACATGCATATTAAGTGTATTCATGTCAGTACTGTCCCCTTAACCCTGGGCAAAAATCTTTCTGCAATAAAAGGGTCAGTATTAGATTAAAAATTATGATTTGGCGGTCGTTAGATGTATTGTTTTCCGTTCTCAAAATCAGTGATGCTGCGTATTTTATATTGTAACCCAGTATAACTATTTTTTTGCAATCATCTGCTTTTGCAATGTTATGTAAAGCGCCAAGACCTTCCTTTTCTGCCTCTTAGCAGCATACTTATCCTCTACTGTCCCATGCCAGTTCTAGTTCAAGTAATTATATGGAATGAAAACCAAATACAAACATACTTTAGAGTTAGCATTTTATACAGGTACCATGTTAGTGGCTTAATTTACAAGGTATACATTTCATTAAAAGAGTGCTCTTGCTTCATCACAATGCCATCAAACCTACCCCCCGCCCAAACCAAGGCGTAAGTGATTGTGAATATTTCCAGGTGCACTCTGAAAAAGGCCGCAATGCCTTTCACTTCTCTTAATACCTCAATGCAAATATTTGCAAATTGCTTCGTCATAGCAGAAGGTGCATCCAGGGACTCTTCGTCCAAATGCACTCTGCAACCAAAAGTTCAGCATTATTATAAGCACATTAAATACATGTTTATAGCTATTTTAAAAAGACGTGGAACTGAAATTCTAATACTGCACAGAGCAAAAGTACAATCTCTTTGTGGCACTGCGTGCTCACGTTAAAATAAATTTGTGACCTTGAAGAGGGCGTGGTTGGGCAAATTAATGGCACACTTACTTGTTTTTGCTGGTGGAATATGCATGAAAGACTATTTCCACGAATAAATTGACCGCACTTCGTAGTATATTTGCATCAGTTAATTTACAAAAACACGATCTTTGTCATGAGAGTTGTACAATATATAACAAAGATGGCACAACATATCCAGGCGATCCCAGATCACATAAACTGGGGCGTGGGGATGTTTTAAGAGTTCTCGGTGGCCCAGCTTCACAAAACAAAATGAAAATTAATGTCCAGGCAAAAGGCTGGAAAGAACTGCGAACACACGGGACATGTAGGCTTGGAAAAAGTTATCTCCAGTGAACTCATTGAGATGCACAGAGACGCAGTTGCTCCTTGTATATCTACGGCAAATACACGTCCCACGTGCAGAAGCCACAATTCAAGCACAGTACTGGGGGCGATTGATCACACACTGTCACAGGACCATGCTTTTGCTGCTGTTGCACTTGCTTGAGTGTGCCCAAGCAGTCAGTGCCGTTGAAGAAAAAACGGTTGCTGAATTGGGGTACTCGCCAAGTATGCCTGAATGCAGATGCTCTAGCAGCAGTGGCACTTGTCTGAATGTGCCCTACCTGTCTGTGGCATGTGCTCATTCTTGTCCGAAATGACTTTCACTGTAGCTATCCCTGTGGCACTTTCCAAACAAGAGCCTGTGTAGAATGGACCACCAAAGTGAAGCTGCTGTCTTGAGGTTCTTGCCAATGTGTGACCAAGTGACTGTGCAGCTGCCAAGGTGCTGAACAGAAGTTCCCAATCGGACATAGCCACTACTGCTGCTCTAACGTTTCTTGAATGACTAAGTTGCTGACTCTAGACCTGCGACTAGAAGTGCACTGCATTGATGTCTTGACCCTGAGGGACCATGCAGCTTGATAGTTGACTCACACAGTCTAGGAGGAAGAAGGCCCTATCGCAATCTGCATGCCCATCCAATGCCAGCAACCAAGTACCTGCATGAGGGTCACCTATGGAAGAGAGGCATGCACTGCCACTGGCTTTCAACACTTCTGAGTGGCTCCATATCTGTCCGCAACGAGCAGAGCAGCCACCTGAAGCAACTGGGGCCAGCATCTCTTCTCATCGTGGAGAGCGAGGACTGAAGAGTGGGTGGCCAATGTAAGAATGTAGTTAATAGTGAGCGCTGTAAACCTTTTTTCACTCACAACCCAAGTGGCGTAACTTCTGTTTACTGTGGTATCAGTGTTAAGTTTTATAAGAAAATGTGTTTCTGACAAAGAGAAAAGGATTCCTTGTGTTTTATAACCTGGAAACTTTATACATGAAATTATTACTGAGGTTACCAGATAACGCCATACCACTAAGTGTACGCTACTAGAAATCTGGGTCTTTCTTTTAACAAATAGTTAGGTTAGTTTTGCTTGATCGAGTTAAGTGAACAAGATCCACAACTCCCAGAATGCACTAGAATGTTAAAATAAATGGATGCGCCTTACAGAGCGAGATCGCGATATGTAAAACCCAGCGCAACTGTGCTGTGTGGCAAATAAAAAAATAAAGTAGTGCAGAAACCTGGCTGAAAACATGGAGCCTCGTATGTTTTCAGTAGTTGGCCGGTGCGCTTGAGGACAGATAAACACCGAAAGAGGCATGACATATGCATGCCTTTCACTAATGAAATCAAGCGGATTTTAAAAGGCAAGCCCACGAGCCAATGAAAGTGACAGGCGTGACATAGGTGACAGGGACGGAGCGTTTGTGCGCCCGACCATAAAAAGAAGGTCCCAAACCTGCGTTTCAACTAATGTATTTTCTATGGAGATTATTTTTACTTTTTAGACAGATGTAGCAGAAAAACGTATTTTCATGAAATATGGCAGGAATATAGATTATGGCTTGTAAAGGATCCTTTCTGGGATTTCATGAAAATAGATTTAGAGTTTTTGGGTTTATAAATCCCTAAAACTTAGTGATAGCTCAGGCTGCGGTAACCTCAGTAATTTTGCACTATACCACTGTACTTGCCAATGACAAGAAAGAGTATGATTGGCTTATGGCTCTCTTTACAAAAGTAAAAGGCAGCCAACTTGTTTTTTCCACACTTTGGCCGTGTTCTGAGTTAGGGCATTGACACAGGTAAGTAGTAGGTTTATATTTTTTCACTACCTATTACCACTCTTTTTAAATGGTAAGCGATAGGGAAAATTACTTATATGTTTCTTTTAAAAGTTTTTGGAGCACTACAGTACCACTTAGGAAGTACTGCAGTACTTTAAAAAAATGAAAAAATATGTAGTGTAGTACAGTGTATTTTTTTACATATGTAATGTCTTTTTTGTAGAGTTTACACAGTACCCTGGTAATAAATGGAAACTACAGCACTAGTTAAAAAAATGTTAAAATAATTAAATATGTTTTTTTAAAAACACTACTACATTACATTCAAGGGTAAATAGGGTGTACTACAGTGTTGTTTTTATTTTTTTACATACTTAAAATATTTTAGAATTTTACACTTAGTGTGCATTTTGAATTTTAAGGTAAAATATAGTGTACTACAATATACTTAAAGATGTTTAAAATGTTAAATATATCAAACATTTAAAAAACTTGGGACTACACTATGGGCCTGATTACAACTGTGGCGGAGGGGGTTAATCCATCCCAAATGTGACGGATATCCCACCCACCATATTACGAGTTCCATAGGATATAATGGACTTGTATTATGGCGGGCGGGATATCTGTCACATTTGGGACGTATTAACCCCCTCCGCCACAGTTGTAATCAGGCCCTATATTTCCACTTACAACCTAGAACACACACTAGTCATGGTCTAAACTATATTTTGCACTTTTAAATTTGGAAGGGCAAAATATTGTGTACACTACATTTAGTCTGCATTCTGGGTTTTAAGGAGAAATATAGTGTAGTACAATGTAGTTACAAAAAATAAAAAATAAATAAATAAAAATGGAAAATACACTGTACTACACCATATTTGCCATTAAAACCCACAATGCAGAGTAAGTGCGGTCTAATCAATATGGTAGCACCACAATACTCTGCAAAGTTTATTTGAAATATGTAAAGTACTAAAACATATTTTACTTACCTTTTCACACTTATATAAATAGACTCATCGATGCTGCTACACTTATTAACCTGTACAACAGTATATTTACACTTCAAAGCCAGAAAACAGCTTAAGTGTAGTCTAAATAATATGGCTGCTTTTTCCTTTTGAAAGGGCAGTCATTACCCATACGTATATTGTTTTGTCATCGACATTCACCATGCTGTATTGTGAAATTGCAGTGGTATACTGATGTTCAATATATGATTAAATTTCTGTGCCTTATGGTCTTGATTCATAATGGTAAACGTACACTTTTGTGTAATTTTACCATTGTTTACCATTCACAAAGGCATTTTACTGGTAGTATCTTTGCGGCTGAGGAGTCTAAGCGCAGAAGAAGATAGGACTGTCCTAACCTCCACTTTACTCAACGACCCTTCACTCTACAGTTTGAAACACATTTAAAAAAAAACATTGAACTTTAATGAAAAAAACAAAACAAAGGTTAAAGCTTAGTTATAGTTAGGAACACTTAATGTATTATTTCTATATAAAATGAACTTAAATACAGGCTTTAAAAAATCTAAAGTTATAGTTATAACTTTATAGTTATAACTTAAATTTATATACACCGAACAATTACTATAACTCACGCACCTCCATACACAGCGTTGTCAACTCGCTAGCCACACTACACTAACTATAATGTGCGCCTTTCCCATGTACACCTTATATCCTTTCATACTACATCACTTATACCAAGTTAAATCATAGCACTCATAGCACTCATAGCACCACTCATGACATCTCATCTCAAATTAAGTCATTTACACAAACACTGTGAATGGTAGAACAGCACATACACAGCAGGTTGAGTGTTTCACACTTGAGGTGTGCTTACAACTCCTCTGCAGCAGAAGGGCCTAAAATGTTTTACATGCTGGTAGGTAAACATACAGTTACACTCTTACATACTCCTACAAAGGATAAGCACTCAAACTCTCAAGGCATTGCTTATTGTTGTTTTTAGCACTCATTCACACAAGTCATGTTCCCAGCACCTTCCAACTCCGCAGGCAGAAGCAGACTGTCCTTTCTAGGGACTAACCAGAAGGTTTCTTGTCTTGACGCCACATTTTCCATCTTAGATTAACTACTTCTTTACAGTAGAGGGACCTCAGCATACCTCTTTATGGCATGGTAACACAATAAGCAGTGTGCAAGGAGATGAAGGGACAGCCTACTGGAGCCAATTTATAGTCAAACTAAATACTGGGTGTTACCTATGGATCCTTGCCCGAAAGCTTGAAGTGTTTTTTATAGACTCTGGGCTACTATTTAGAGAAGGTGCACCTTGGCAGAGAAATAGGATTGCACCCTGTGCTCTGAACACCTCCAATTGAATTGAAAGTCCTAACAATGGTGCAGCACAATATATCACCCAATTACTGCTGAAACAGGATCACTAGTTCTGGCTTCCAGTGACTCCAGTCCATCTCTAGAACCTTCTAACTGACTAGGAAAGACTATTATGTGGTAGCCCATGAAATCTGCCCATCAGTGGCATAGTTCTGGCCTAGTGCTAAACCATCCATTGGTTGGGTTCTAATTGGCAGGATCCATCCTTCAAGAGTAGGCATGCTCCAGGCTTGGATTTCCCCAAAAGGAGACCTCCTCTTCCTCCTATGGCCTACTGGATTGGGCCACAGTAAAGATATGCAGCATTTTCCCACAGGCAGCTCTCTGCCAGCTAATCACTTTCAATTCTCTGAGAAGCTAAAATTATTTGGTAACTTCAATATATTGCATAGCCACTGATTAAAGCTATTCCCCAGAAAGATCACCAATCACATCGCAACAGGCACTGTCACTCACTCTGACTCAGTTCCAGACACATCAGATTATCTTACTCTTCCTTCCTGACAGAAATACAATGTTGCATGTGGCTTCTCAAATGAGGCTTTCACAGGATTCAGCAAAACAGTGCATCTGGTACAATAGTTCTTGGCATTCTGTGTTCACACAGATTCAACATGGCAGCCACCTTGATAAAACTGAAAACTATTTTCTTTATTTTTAACGGAACTGATTGGGCACTGCCAAAGCTCATGATGTTGTTCACTCAGCATTGGCAAAGTAAGACCAACTGACTTACCAATGCTTGTTAATTGTTGATTTGGCTCACAGGGCTCCCCCAGAAGCCTTCAGTTACATGACCAACGCAATTTAAATCACAAACCTCTCGGCAAATGACTATTTTCTAGGAGTAGTGTTGTTCCACCCTCAGATGTGGCACACATATCAAATAATTTCTTGTTTATCTATTGCTTATCTGTTTGTTTATTGTTATAAGATTGTTCTCTATCCTGCTGTACACAGAACATTCACTTATCAATGCATGTATGTCAGTATATGTTAATTGTATAGAGTGACACCAGCTGAACGTGTCAACATCAGGACAGTGCGCGCTCTACGGGCGACGAAAATGCAAAAACCCAGCCTTTATGCAAGAGCATAATTCATGCATTGTGTTTATATGCAGTTTGTCAACTTTTGCATTGCAGGCTTTAACATTGAAAAACACTATTAATGATGTTTGCAATAACTGTTCAATTGCAAGGTATTGCTGCAGACATATTGAGTGTGTTAGGGTGTGGTCCCTTTCTGGGACCTTCTAGAAGTTTTCTCTGCAGCATGACTGGGTGTGGTCTGTGGGCTGGGCCAGACTCTATATAAGGGAGCCAGCCCAGCTCAATGTGCTCAGTATTCAGAGGTCCCGGTACAGAGCTGCAGCAATTTCCTGAGCTCCTGTTCCGGAGGCCTACCTTGAAGTTCCAGGCATGCACGGCATTATCTTGGTGATCCTAGAGCAGGGTGGTAAGACGGTGGTCGGGCTGGGCCCCCGACCCCGCCCTAAAAAGACTCTTGAATTTTTGGGCCTATTCTTGAAAACTTTCAGAGTATGCAAAGCATTGCTTTGATTTTAATCTTGGTGTTCAGATCGGCAAAGGTTTGCACGATCATTTCATGGCATTTGCATACTTTGTTAGAATCAGCTGTGCACACAATTCATTTCTTGCATGACAACCCTGGTGTACGGATCAGCAAAGGTTTGCACAATCGTTTCATGGCATTTGCATACTTTGTTAGAATCGGCTGTGCGCACGATTAATTTCTTGCATGACAACCCTGGTGTTCGGATCGGCAAAGGTTTGTGCGATCGTTTCATGGCATTTGCATACTTTGTTAGTATCGGCTGTGTGTGCCATTCATTTCTTCCATGACAATCTTGGTGTTCGGATGGGCAAAGGCTTGCACGATTATTTCATGGCATTTACATATTCCTGTTGGAATTGATAGTGTGCGCGATTCATTTCCTGCATGTTAGACTTGGTGTTCAGATCGGCAAAGGCTCGCGCGATCATTTCAAGTCATTTACATATTCCTGTTGGAATCGGCAGAGTGCACGATTCATTTCCCTCATGTAAAACTTGATTCCCAGATCAGAAACAGTGTGTGCAATCATCTCATGGCCATAAAAAAAAACTCTGAAGTGTAATGTTATTTAATGTGCACACATTTCTTTTGTGAAGATGACAAATCCTAAATGTGATGTTCTCGTGCATATTAAGTTCACAGCATAATTCCAATTGTTTTCCAGGGATGGTTTTCAGACAGCCTTTAGTCCTCATGTTAAATAAGGCAGTGTTTGTTCTGAAGCAATATTCTAGAAGTTTCTTGTATTTCTAGACATTACGTGACATGTTATGAAAAGCTTTTATGAAACATTGCATTAATCATCCTTGATTCAATTCCAGGTATCCAGAGTTCTTGAGGTCTAGTTAAAGTCTAGTGCTAGGCCATTCATGTTCTTTCAGTCTAAGTGTTATTCCATGTTCCGAGTATCACAGAACTCTAGATTCAACAGAGTGTTACTTCATGTTCTGAGTATCACAGAACTCTAGATTCAACAAAGTGTTATTTCATGTTACGAGTATCATTGAACTCTAGACTCAACAGAATGTTATTTCATGTTCCGAGTATCATTAAACTCTAGACTCAACAGAGTGTTATTTCATGTTCCGAGTAGCATTGAACCCTAGATTCAGCAGAGTGTTATTTCATGTTCTGATTATCATTGAACCCTAGATTCAACAGAGAATTTTTATGAACCTAAAAGTGATTTTATTCTGATGTTGTGTTGTTTAACATTTTGCTTCCTACAGGTCTCCTTCCCAGCTGTTCCCTACCTAATCCCCTTTTGCCCACTTAGACTCTCTTAGACTCTGTGACATTCTAATCAGAGTATTGGAGTTGTCTTGTGGTGGACATGTTGGGAGCGTGCGCAGACCCCGAGGATCTGGTGACTCTGACAGAACGGCAGTGAAGCATTGTACAAGGTCAATTAAAAAAAAACATTAATTGATCTGAAGAGTAAGGCCATTACAAAATAAAAATGTTGACAATATTGGTCTCTTTTTGGTGGCTAACATTTACTGATAGACATATTTTTGAAAGGGCCCCAACGTAATACACCAATGATCTCTGTATTCAGCAATTGTGGCAGTTGTATTCATTAATGGAAAAGATGCTCTTTTATCTGAAGCGTGGGCATACCAGGGCCGGCTTTAAGGTGATGCAGCCGCACTGGGTGCTGATCGGAATTCGGGGGCACTGACCTCAGGTGGAGCTGTGTTTAGCAATAACTTACAAAACTTGCGATTTTAAAGCACCGGCTGAAAAGTTCCTTGTGCATCCAGCTTTCAGGAAACAATTAAAATGTCAAGATACCCCATGTGATTAATGTTCCTGCAAGGGAGAGAGATAGGAGTATTGTCTAGGGCAGCTTTGACTCGCCATAAAGTAGCATGGAGGGTTAATATACCTGCTGCAAAGAACAGAACTATATTTTGTGTGGATAGCTGAGTGGATTAGTAAAGCTGCAGTTACAAACGCTGCAGAACAAATGAATGAGTGTGAAAGGGGGGATATGGAGAGATGAGGGTCACATTTGCTGGGTGGTAGTGAGTGAATACGAGGAGGTGGTCATGGGGGGGGGCGCCAAAATAGAATGTCGCACAGGGCTCCACCAGTGCTAAAGCCGGCCCTGGGGCACACAGTTTGGTAATGTTTGTTTTCAGACTAGTCGTACTTTCAATGTATGCACTGCAGAAACGGAAAGTATATACAAAACTGTCGGAAGGCGATTTGCCTTCATGTTTAATAATATTCGACAAATTCAAATACATCGCTTTGGTATAATGCTAAATACTTGCCAAGTCTTGCCAGCATGTGCAAAACTAGTAGCAAAGATGTGGAAATATCTTACTATTTCAAAATCACTACCATTTTGGTCCTTGCTATTAACATTTCATAGAGCTAGAATCTGGGGCGGATTCAAAATTCTGACCTGCAGCTTTCCTTGAACAGTATCCTGGGAGTCATTAAGTGGAAGGTATTACATCGCTAATATTTACAATGCAGGTACATTCTGCTACACTTACATCAGGATTCACTATTTTGCAGGTAAGTGATATTAAGTGAATAAAAAAAATGTCAATGTAATTAACAGGTGAAAAGCAAGAACCACAGCCCTTGTCAGGATGAACCACAAATTCACTATATTACTTGTGCTCATTCCTCGGTTAGCTTGGCACAAAAAACAGTCAGGCTAAATTAGAGGCAATATTTAAAGCATTTATGCAGCACCCAAACAGTAATAAAGTGAAAACTCAACACAAGAAAAATCACAGACCAATTTAGACAGAGTACATTTTAATGAATAAAATGACAGAACTAGAGATATGCAGTTTCAAAGTTTAGGTAGATATAGCACCTAAAACCACCACTTGTGGTCATTTGGTCATGCTAGACCAGGGAAAAGTCACAAATTCAGGATGATCGCTAAGAAGCGTGGGTCAGATGCAGAGACAAGTTACTTTCTCAAAGTCTGGCGCAAAAAGTCCAGTTTGCGATGGAGGAGGCTTTGAGAAGTAGGTCGAGGGGTATAGATGATTGTCGATGTAACACGAACAGCAGGCCTGGCGTCATCAACGGTTGTTGCTGTGGTGTGAAGAACTGGCTGGGCACTGCAGAAGGTCATTGCTGGAGCTTTGCATTGGCGGTCACTGCAGGCTGTCATTGCTGTAGCAGGAAGTGCAATTCTCATGTTGTCGGTGGTGGTCTCTGAAGCACGAAGGGACCGGTTTACTGGCGCTTCCCCTTGGCAGTTGTCACAGGCTGCAGAGTCTTGGCGCAAACGGGTCCGTTCACGTTTGAGAAAAAAAACTTCAAGATTTCACCTTTTCTTGAAGAGGAGTGCACTCTGATGTCAGCCAAGGGTCCAGGAGCAGGGGAAGTGCCTTTTAGACATTAAGGACCCACTCTACCAGAGACCAGCAGGGCTTAAGCAGGTCCAGTTGCAGGTCCAGACAGGCAGGTCCAGTTCCAGCAGGTCAGCAAGGCAATTGCTGGGAGGCCTCTGGAGCTTGTTGTGTCCCTGTAGCTAAGAATAGGCGGTCAGCCAATTGACCCTTGGAATCACTCAGAGCAGTCTGGGATGAATCGAGCAGGTCCAAGCTTCCTTCTCAGAGAGCATGGCAGGCTTCAAGCAGCAGGGAAGTTCTCTGGGGAGCAAGTCAGGCCTCAAGCAGCTTGGTAGTCCTCTGGTAGCAGGTGGGCAGTCTTCTATAGAATTAGGAAGGCTTCAAGGAGCAGGACAGCCCAACAGGAAACAAGGCAGTCCTTCCTGGGTATTGTCCACAGGTCCAGGATTGTACTGAAGAGGTGGTTCTGGAGGTCCAATATTTATACTTGGTGCCAGCCTTTGAAGTGGGGCTGACATCCTGGCTACCCCTGCATGTGGTGCTGGATAGTTCCTCCCTTCCCCTGCCAAGGCTCAAAGTAATATGGGGAAATAAAAGGCTCCATTGGGCAAGGTGCATTGTATTTAAAAGGTAGGACATGTGCTTTTAAGTGTTACAGATGTTTTTAAGTTCCTGTGTGTGAGTGCTGGAGGCAGCCTTCTGAAACGTATGTGGAGCAGGGAACAGTTCCGCCCCACCATCCTGCCAGGATGGCCCACTTTGCCAATACCTGGACCCCCTTTGTCTCACTGTCTGGGAGGAATTCATAAAGGCCAACTGCCAAGCTATTCACAGCCTCCTGACTTAAGATACAGGGAGCAGACATCAAATGGTTAAGTCAAGAAAAAGCCACCTTTCAAAAAGTGGCATTTTCAGAATTGTGACTTACAATTTGTCTTTACCATTAAAGAGGATTTAAAACTACAATTCATTTGAGTCTAATCTTGACATTACAATCTGTTTCCAATCAAATGTTAGCACTTTTTAAATGTAATAAGGTAACCAATGTTAGCCAATGGGAGAGATAGGCCAGACAAAAGGGAACACTTGTAGGCATTTTTCACTACCAGGACATGTAAAACTTAAAAGCACATGTCCTACCTTTTATATACAATGCACCTTGCCCTATGGACTTTTTAGGGCCTGCCTTGTGGATGACTTACATGTATTAAACAGGAAGATTTAGACCGAATAAAGGTTTTACTTTGACAAGTCGAATTGGCAGTTTTAGAACTGCAACACAGGCTGTAATTCAAGCCTGTGACATGTTTCAAAGTGCTACTTAAGGTGTTGGCATAATGAGTTCTGCAGGCCCATTGGTAGCATGTATTACTTAGTTCCATGTTTTAAGGAGAAAGCACAAGCCCTTTAGCACTACTTAGCAGTCCTAACCGCAACAAAGAAGCAATTCAGAATACAGGAGGGGTGAAGGCAAAATGTTTGGGGGGAAAATACATCAAGGAAGGCAGATCTAACATATACCCCCTCCCCAGCTGAAAGTAGGAAGTACTAACTACCCTCATGGGAGTTCTCATCACTAAGGTAGAAGAACCTGGCAAGACCATCAGCATTAGAGTGATCAGTTCCATGACAGTCTTTCACCAAAAAGTCCATTCCCTGAGGTGAAAATGTCAGATAAAACATATTGTTTTAAATGAACAAAACCAATGAAATTCACATCATTGATTACATTGGTGCAACATATGTTTTTGCATTATTGATGACTGCGTGGCTGGAGCACGAGTTATAGTTACTTGAGGTAAAAGGTGGCTTCCCGTGCTTTTGATCTTTTAAGACAGTGGGCCTATTTACGAGTCTGGTGGTCACTTGTCCGCCAGATTCAATGTGGCATTCCAAACCACTGCCTCTTTGATTGTCTGACCGCCATGAAAAGGCTGGTGGAGAACATGTGCAGGAGGTCTCAGGGGCACTGCAGACAGTGTGCATTTCTAGGGTGCTGTTGCACCCTGCGTGTGGCAGTATTGCCGCCAGCTCAATTATGAGCCGGGAACAATGATGCTGCACCTTTCCCACTAGGCTGACCGGCGGACTCAGCCCAGTAGGAAAGTTGTGAAGGGTCCGGTGGGGAGACCACCAGCACACCGGCAGCCTTCACGTCTGGAGTTTGGCAGATGGATGTTTCCGTCCACCAAACTCCTAATGACCCCCAGTATGTTTAACTGCCATTTTATTGTAAACTAATATATTAATACAATTCCTAATTATCAATTTATTGTAAAGTAAGTATTCCTAAATATGATGTTACTTTACCATTTCTTTTTAATTAAGAAGTTGCAGTCTCCACTTTATTGTTATGGTTAAGCTGCACCTCCAATTGAGAAGGCATTGTTTACTATGCCTATAACATTTTACCTGAAAAAATTATTGGCACCAAATCTGTGAATCCCTCAGCATAGTCAGGTTACATTTAGCCTGTCAATTTATGTGCAAAACCACGTAGCATAAAAAATTTACAAATGTTTAAGAAGGTAAAAACAGACATGTTTACAGAATTTCAGCTGCCGTAGGAAACTCTGCTCTTGCCTACAGTCAAAAAAATTGAGTTACACCAAGGTTGGTATGAAAGTCGAGTTTTATTCATAAAGCGTGTGTTTGTTGGTTTCGTGTAAATCTGTTTAGTCTTTTTTGAGAACTAAGGGCCAGATGTAGTAAAAATGTGGCTTGCGACTCGCAAATTGCGAGTCAGATCAACTCGCAATTTGCAAGTCGCAATCCAGAATGTAGGATGGTGTCCCTGACACCATCTGCGACTCGCAAGGGGGTCGCAAAGGCCCACCTCATTAGTATTAATGAAGTGGGTCGCAATTTGCGACCCCCTTGCGAGTGGAGGCACTCACAGGGATGGTGGCCTGCTGGAGACAGCAGACCACCATGTCTGTGACTGCTTTTAAATAAAGCAGTTTGTTTTTGTAATGCAGCCCATTTTCCTTAAAGGAAAACGAAATGCATTACAAAACTAAAAAATTGAACGTTTTCGTTTCATTTTTTCAGAGCAGGCAGTGGTACATAGGACCACTGCCTGCTCTGAAAAAATGGGTTTTCATGCCATTGACAAAGGGGAAGGGGTCCCTTGGGGACCCCTTCCGTTTTGCGAATGGGTTACCACCAGTGTGTGATTGCTTTGCGACCGCGTTCGCGGTCACAAAACAATACAGCATTGGCTGCGACTCGCAATTAGGAAGGGGAACACCCCTTCTTAATTGCGACTCACAGTCCTGTTTTGCGAGTCGGTAACTACGTTACCGACTCGCAAAACGGGGATTGGACATCGCAATGTGCTTTTTGCACGTCGCGAACAGCAAAATTCGCCGTTTGCGACGTGCAAAAAGTTTGGAACATCTGGCCCCATGTGTTTTAAAAAGTTGCCAAGCATGCTTGAAAGGGGTTAACACTTAAGTATTTCTTTAGTTTATTTTGGCAATTCAGGATTCTGTGAATACCCCACAAATCCTTGAATTAAAAAAGGTAAAGGAATCCAATTGGACAAGGGAGCCTTTGTATTGAATTGCACAGAAGACCACGGGGTGGAAACTGGAGAAGTTAGCCATGAATTGAGAACTGTATACCTTTCAATTAAAAAGTTTGTATGTCTTTTTCATATGGAACTTTTGCAACCAAACATGTTTTAGATATGTGAGCTAGTTCTAAATAAATTTTGTTTTATATAAATATTTAAGGATGAAGAAACATATCTTTTTGATTGTTGCTAGATGCCAACCATTTAATAGTCATTACATTGCTCAACAAGACTAACATTGAGCCACACTCAGGGTTCAAATACACTGCTGTAAAGATGCTAAAGTTTTGATCTTCCTTTCTTCATAGGTGATTCTTCTAATGAGATAAGCTATGAACATTGTTATATATTCTATGTTCATTTATGTCTATTTTGATATGTGTGTGTGTTAGTTTTAAAAAATGAATAGCAATTGGGGTTTAGAAGAAGAATTCAGAAAACTAATTTTTGTAATTTCCTTATGGTAGACTGCAGGGCCAAGACGTGATGTCAGACCTGGTGGATGCCACCCACACTAATCAAACAGTTCTACTGAGGAGTACTGTTTCTATGTATTCTGATGTGAACTGCTACTGTTAACACAAACAATAAGAATCCAGTGATAAAGAGAGTCTCAGAAGATCACTGCCGATATTACACAAATGTTATTAATGTAGCTGACTCTAATGCTGTATGGTCTACTATGTTAAAGTACATTAGAATATATAATTCTCTTGATGAGGACATATTACAGATATGTAGTATATTTTAACAAGGATGAATGATACATGTTTCGGAATTTTGATAAACTCATCATGGTATTGGCCTTCTAAGGATATCATATTTTTTGCAGTAAAAGTGGTTTCAAGATATGACCTGTATGCTTTAGATTCTGTAAGTAGAAGTGCACATTTCCTTTTAGAGCAAATTACATTTTCTCTAGGCTTCATATCATCAAAGTTTAGTACTGATGAATAGGCAGTTTGGTTAAGACTCTATATATACACTTCTCTTAGGAAAGTTGGTCAAATTTTCAAAGTGCATATTTATCAAACTTTCATGCAAAGCAGGGCAGCAAGCAAAGCAGCTGTGTTGTGTGAACAGGAGAGAGTTGAAAAACACCATATCTACTAAGATATGGCACTCTTTAGATCACTCCCTGTGCCAGTGCGAAAATTGGCACAACCACAAGGCAACATGTTAGTAAATCTAGGCCCAAGTGTTTATCTTAGGGAAAGATTTGAATTTAGAGCTGGATAAAGTGTTGACCTTCTCATCATGACAAGCTATCCTGATGCCCTAATTCATTTTGTGATATTTAATTAGGTTAAAGCAAATCTTAAGATATGGAAAACAGAAAGATGTTTGCTGTTCTTCTTTAAAACACTGACCTCCTTCTGATGAAACATAGATATATCACCATCATCTTACCGTAAAATCATTTTCAGATTGTGAGCTTCTTTAAACATGTGTCAAGTTTACAACAATAATAATTTATAAACCCAATGTGATTTCCAATGTGATAACTATGATAAACTAGTTGAGCAACCATTGAGAGACTGAAAATGTATTTTTAACCTTAACCTTGATAAAGGTCTTATGTTTCCAAAGCTTGTGAGACTGGCTGAAGATCAGGAAATCCGTTATGATAACTGTGGTTTTTAACCTTTTGACTTCTGAGGACCACTACTACATTACAACTGGAAGTCAGGAACTCCCTGTCCTTTTTCTTCCCACATCATTTTAAAATCTTCCATTTTAGTGTTCCACAGATTATCGCTTTCTTCTTCTGCACTCTCATTTTACCCCCTTCTGCACGTACTTGCATCTCACTCACTTCACCAACCCAACACATACAACAGAACACACCCACCCATTCAACTATACGCACTTTGGCAGCGTCAATATTTCAGCAGTTTGGTGCCTCTTTCAAACAGTTTCACATAATCACAATTAAAACTGCCACTGCTCTGTTTGGATGTTATTATTTTATTCAGGCCATCCCTATGAGAAATTGCTTTTACAATAAAGCATTAATGTTTGACTGATCACTACAGTGGCTATGATTTATACACATGTTTTGTTATGAAAATTGACCACAAACAGTAACCATATTGTTTTTTGGTTTCAAACCCGAATCCCTTCCAGAGAATACGTAGATACATCACAATACAAATGTTATTATGTCTGACAAATTGTTTGCTCTTGTGTTTAATACATGGAGTAATGTACCTTAAACTAAGAGATAGCATTTAATTTCACAGCTGTCTTGAAGAAGCGGTTGCAGACCACAAAGCACATGTTGGCTGTAAACTAACAGTACTGTATAACATTAACACTAACCAAGAAGAATCATGGTGGACAGAAGGACTACAGGCTCTACTTTTTAATTGATTCTTCAACAAAAAGGAACATTGATTGTATTCAAACCTGTTCTATATAGGAACAATGATTGTGGCAGAAAGGTTATGAAATAATAAACTTGTTGAAACTAGATTTGTTTTGTCAATCATAACATTTAAAGATTATAGGGATATAAGAGATATAACATTAGATTGCTTCCCTATAACAGTATGATAATCTTTGATAAAGTGGATTCCTGGTAATGAGGAAAAGTAGCTGAGGGCTGTATAGGGTGATAAAAATCTGTTATTACTCCATATAATCTAAGGTTAAATGTATTACTCCGCAATGCCCACAGAGCAATGTCTAGTTATTTTGACTACAATTTATTTAATTTACATGTTAATCTGCTTTTTATGTTATTCATACAAAAAAAATTACAATGTGCACCCTGTGGTGTGGATTCTCCTAGGATTGAGCACTGCCATGGCACGGCACTTTGACCCTTCAACAGGTGCATGGTCCCCTTGATCAAGATTACTGCTGTTCATGGCCCTAGTTTTAACATTGTGCCAACATGCCCAGATTCAAGGAGCTCCACAGTGGGTTTGCTGACATCAGTCATAGCTCTGCCTGCTCACTATGAAAAAAACCTAGATGACCAAATGCTCACTTTCTTTAAATAAAAGTGACTTCAAAATTCTATCTCAGAGCCTAACTTTCTCTACAGTGTGAATATTCAAATGTTTTCCTATCATAGGCCCTCCTCCTGAGTCTGTGACCAAAGTATGAAATTTAGGAGATAACTTTTTTCCCAGATTTTCTCTCTGTACCCCAAGTGGTCTATGTGGCTGGGCAGATTGGTTCGAATAAATCCTGAGGAGGAAAATTGGGAAAAGAATATTATTGCTTGTGTTCTGCAGATAAAATACAAAAAACTAGACAGATTTCTTACATGAACACCAAAAACCTGTGTTTGCTTTACCAGGACCTACCTAGGCCATAAAAGACAATCCAGGAAGATGTGGGCTGTCTCAGGTGATTCTGATTGTCAGTCATCACCAATCACAATGAACATAACACATGGACCTTTTCAAACAAACAAAGTAAATCCAGTGGGAGGACAATACCACAGTAATCCATGCTCAACTGAGAAATCACTGAATAAAGTTAGCCCATTGTTGGCTCCTCAAAGGTCAATGCAGACAGCAGGAAATTAGTAGATACGCACAAGGTTTTTGTCCACTTACCATAGGAAAAAAGGATTTCCCATGATGCTAAAGTCAATAGCAATTTAGGTGACTCACTAACCAATCCAAAATCTTCGCACTTAAAGTGGTAACTCATCTGATTACTCAGTCTGAAGCTGTCATGTTTTCAAGGCTCATTTACTCAACAGTCTATTAGATTTCCTAGTAGCTAACAGTCAAATATCAGGTCAATCCATACTGATCAATTAATGCTGTATATGCCTTCTACAGTATCAAGTACTGTGTCTACATGATGAACTATCCTAACCTATGGCCAAGTTCAAGGTAAGTCTGTTGTGCATTGTTTGAAAGTCGATGAACGGCACAGTACCTGCCTACTTGACAAAGCATTTTCTGATCAATAAACCATAGAAACCTCTGCCATCATCAAATTATCCTAAATTGTCTGCTCTAGAGTTACAACATATCACATAATTGGAAATACCTTGAAGTAGCAGAAGTTGTATACTGTGGAATCAGCTTACTGTTTCACTGAGTTTACTATCCCTGTATATTAGATGTAAGAGACAGCTAAATACATTTTTTTTCTCTTCCCGTCCAGGATTGTTTGCATGATTAATTTTTTGTATTATATATGGGATAAAGTACCACCTGTCGTACTTTATAAGGATAATGCAAGTCAGCTTGAATGTCTTCAAGCTTATAAAGTAACTAAGCCTCTAGCCTGTTTTATCCATATGGTCACATAACTCCTCACTGATTTGTAATGTATAGCAAGGGGTACTTTATTCCATATAATACATCATCACACTATCATCATGTCCACAAATTGCTTAAATCCATTGTGCCTTTCATATGAAAATGGTTATTGATATGAAGAATAAAAGCCGAATCTATAGTGTGAAAATAAATACACCAGAAAGCAGTTAGCAATTGTTTAAAATATGGTCTCTAGTTGGCGGTCAGTTTACACCCTGTCCAAGTAGGGACACTCACTCTAGTCAGGGTAAGGGAGTCACACTCCTAAGATAACCCCTGCTCACTACCTTGGTAGCTTGGCACAAACAGTCAGGCCTATCTCAGAGGCAATGCACTAAGTATTTGTACCCACACACAGTAACACAGTGAAAACACTATAAATGGACCCCACAACAGTTTAGAAAAATAGCTAATATTTACCAATGTTGAACATGACCAAAATGACAAAATTCCAACATACACAAAGAAAGCTATGAATTTTTAAAAGATTAAATCCTAACAAAGTGCTTAGAAACACACTATTTCCAATTGGTGTTATCATGGTGTCGTGACTGAGTTGTTATCAAAAGTCGGAAACCACTCGCGAGGGATTGTGGCGACAGTCACGGAGTCGAACGGACCCCAGGTACAGTACCTTAGAAACGAGCCAGAGTCAAAGACATGGTTCGGAGTTTGGGAAGTGAAGTGTCACTGAAGCTGGTGCAGGGTTGGTTCTGTACTGCTACGCAGGAGGTTAGGCATAGGTTCCTTACTGCTACTCAGGGGAGGTGAGGCATTTGTTTCTTACGGAGGCAGCAGAGGTGAGGTGGAGGGGTCGATGAGTCCAGCGGGTCAAGACATGACAGGACGACCTCTCAGGGTCACAGTCACACCACGGGGCCACGGGCGCTATGGCAGAGTTGGGTGTCATGGACGTCGGTGACACAGCACTTGGGACTCATGACTGCAGAGGCGATGCGGCAGTGGTGTCGGTCGCAGCTGTCACACTTCAGCAGGGAACATGTCTTCGGTTGCAGAAAGAAGCGCAGAGTCAAGCAGCACGTTGGTTCCGGAGTCGATGTGCTTGCCTCTTCTTGTTTTATGCCAGATTTCACTCCCAAGGGCCCAGGAATGGAGTGGGCACCTCTTGGCAAGTCGGGGTCCTCAGCAAGAGAACCCAGGGGCTCTCACGTGAAGTCTTTGATGTCCCTGAGCCTTCTTAACAAGACACAAGCTCAATCCAAAACCTTCGAGAAACTTTACAAGCACGATACACAGTAAGTCCAGTCTTTGTCCTCTCCAAAGCAGAAGCAGCAACTGCAGGACAAGCCAGCAAAGCACACACAGCCAAGGGGCAGTACTCCTCCTCACAGCTCCTCAGCTCTTCTCCTTGGCACGGTCTCCTCTTGATTCAGAAGTGTTCTAAAAGTGTGGGATTTTGGTCCCGTGCTTATACTCATTTCTGCCTTTGAAGTAGGCAAACTTCAAAGGAAAGTCTTTGTAGTGCACACAACCCTGTCTTTCCTGTCCTGGTCCCAGACACACTCTAGGGGGTTGGAGACTGCTATGTGCAAGGACAGGCACAGCCCTATTCGGGTGCCAGTGTTAGCTCCTCCCACCAGTCTATCCCAGGAAGCCCCATAAGGATATGCAGGACACACCTCAGCTCTCTTTTTGTGACTGTCTAGTGTGAATTCACAAACAGCCCATCTGTCATCCCGAGGCAGATGTCTATTCTAAAGCCAGGCAGAGGCACAGAATGGTTAAGCAAGAAAATGCACACATTCTAAAACTGGTATTTTCAAACTTACAATTTAAAATGTACTTCACCAAAAGATGTATTTTTAAATTCTTAGTTCAGAGACCCCAAACTCCAAATCTCTATCTGCTCCTATTGGGAAATTATATGTAAAAATATTTCAAAGCAATCCCTATAGGCCTTGCAATAGTGAAGAACACATTTAGCAGTATTTCACTATCAGGATATGTAAAACACACCAGTTATACAGCCCTACCTATTAAATACACTGCAACCTGCCCATGGGGCTGCCTTGGGTCGACCTTAGGGGTGGCTTACATGAAGTAAAAAGGAAGGTTTGGGCCTGGCAAGCGGGCACACTTTCCAGGTCGAACTGGCAGTTCCAAACTACCCTCACGGACATTACAATGGCAGGTCTGAGACATGTTTACAGGGCTACTCATGTGGGTGGCACCATCGGTGCTGAAGGCTCACTAGTAGCATTTGATTTACAGGCCCTGGGTACCTCAGGTGCACTTTACTAGGGACTTACTATTAAATCAGATATGCCACCCATGGATAAACCAATCACAAATACAGTTTAGACTGGCCAGCAGTGGTAAGGTGCCTAGAGTCCTGAAGCCAAAAAAAACAGGTCAGATAAAATAGGAAGAAGGAGGCAAAACTTTTCGGGAGGACCATCCAAAAAGGGCTAGGTCCAACAGTAATTTGCTGCACAAATATACTAGAATAAGTTTAACGTAAATCAGATTAAACAAATTCTGTAGCTCAGAGTGTGTAGAAACAAGCAAATATTTCCTTTAATGGCATGTAGCATGCAACAAAATAAACATGTTGACCAACTATCTCCTTTCTGCTGATCACTGTTAATTTTGGGAAAAAAAACAGATCAAAAGGATGAAAAGGAAGTTCTTGTGTTCTTTTTTTAAATCTGCAACTGTATCTATGCCCTGCTTTTCACCTTGGCTGCAGACAATATGGCATCCCAACTGAACTGTAGCAGCTTATTGCAGTTGAGCAGCTAGATTATGTTCTTCTTACAGGAGATTAGAAAAGTCACAATTCACCTGAAAGAGGGGCATTGTGGACAAGCTTTTAAACATAGTTTGAAGGATCTAATGTGTTATTATAGACATATGATTAAATTTGTGATTTATGGCCTAGGAAAGTTTTATTTCATTTTTCATTTTGTTAAATGTGTATATCGACTTTTATTATATTGTTTGTAGCAAGGACTTGACACTGACATTTGTTGTAAATTATAAATAAAATAAATACAAATACAGTAAATATACCACATGCTATGCTTACATTACAACTGGTTTAATGCATTGCTCCATATTTGTTGCCTCCATCCCCATTAATGCCTGTACACGTTTGAATTTATAATTTTAAATTCAGACCTACTGGCTATGTCAACCCTTGTTTAGCGAATAGGTTACAATTAGGCTCAAATCAGCGCAGACTAGGGCGTAAATGGTATTGATTTAAGTTCGTTAACAGTAATTAGCCGCCGAATCTCTTCCTTCAGCACAGAGTCAAACCGTGGGTTGCTACGGCAATGAGCTGCACATTCTACTTACAAAAAGCTGTCATTTCATTTTTTTGAATAGTTTCTCAGCAACCTAAAACAGCAGTGAATGAGTTGCTGATTTTCATATGTACAAGCCAACATCAGTATGCATGGTGGCAGGCGGCCTCCTTGTGAGATGCGGGAGACGTTAGACACCCTAAAGACACGAGGCTTATCTTAATGAAATGCATACAAATAGGCACAATGGACCGTCATTACAATGTCAACGCTGCTTAGCAGCTCCTGATAGAAACATTGATTTTCTCTTGATATACAGTGGTAAAAGAGAAAGACAGGCACCCTGTTCAAAATACAGTCCACTTGTGTCTTCAGCCTGTAAATTACATAGCTCTTCAAGAAGCACAGAATCATTAAGAAAAAGAAATGGGCACCTTACAAGAAATGAGCCTTAATACATTGGTTTATTAACCCCTTCACTGCCAGGCTTTTTCCCCCTCAGGTGCCAGGACTTTTTTTGGCTATTTGGGGCAGTTCGTGCTTAGGCCGTCATAACATTTTTGTCCACGTAAGCTACCCACGCCACATTTGCATCCATTTTTTACCAACATCCTACGGATTCAAGAGGTACCCAGAGTTTGTGGGTTCCCCTAGAGGAGACCATGAAATTAGCCAAAATACAACGAAAACTTTGTTTTCTAAAAAAAAAAATGGGGAAAAAGGGCTGCAGAAGAAGGCTTGTGGTTTTTTCCATGAAAATGGCATCAACAAAAGGTTTGCAGTGCTAAAATTACCATCTTCCCAGCTTTCAGGAACAGGCAGACTTGAATCAGAAAACCACATTTTTCAATACTATTTTGGCATTTTACTGGGACATATCCCAGTTTTACTATATTGTGTGCTTTTAACCTCCTTCCAGTTAGTGACAGAAATGGGTAAGAAACCAATACTGGATCACAGACAGCTAAACATTTCTGACAAGTAGACAAAATTCTGAATTCAGCAAGGGATCATTTGTATAGATTCTAAAAGGGTTTCCTACAGAAAATAACAGCTGAAATAAAAACAAATTGAAATTAAGGTAAAAAAACAACCATTTTCCTCCACGTTTTACTCTGTAACTTTTTCCTGCGATGTCAGATTTTCGAAAGCAATATACCGTTATGTCTGCTGGACTTTTCTGGTTGCGGGATATGTAGGTCTTATAGGTTCATTAAGAATCCTAGGTACCAGAGCCAATAAATGAGCTGCACCTTGCAATGGGTTTTCATTCTATACCAGGTATACAGCAATTCATTTGCTGAAATATACAGAGTGAAAAATAGAAATCAAGGAAACCTTTGTATTTCCAAAATGGGCGCAAAATAAGGTGTTGAGAAGCAGTGGTTATTTGCACATCTCTGAATTCCATGGTCCCCATATTAGCATGTGAATTACAGTGCATTTCTCAAATAGACGTCTATTTTACACACTGTCTTATATTTTGAAGGAAAAAATGTAGAGAAAGACAAGGGACAATAACACTTGTTCTTCTATTCTGTATTCCCCCAAGTCTCCCGATAAAAATGGTACCTCTCTTGTGCGGGTAAGCCTAGTGCCTGCAACAGAAAATGCAATATGGACACATCACATTCTTACATTGAAATCTGACGTGTTTTTTGCCAAAGAAAACGGACCTGCTTTTTGCAAAGTGCCTAGCTGTGGATTTTGGCCACTTGCTCAGCCGGGACCTAGGGAAACCTACCAAACCTGTGCATTTTTGAAAAACAGACACCTAGGGGAATCCAGGATGGGGTGACTTGTGGGGCTCTCACTAGGTTCTGTTACCCAGAATGCTTTGTAAACCTCAACATTAGGCCAATCAAACACTTTTTCCTCACATTTCGGTGACAGAAAGTTCTCTAATATGAGACGAGCCACAAATTTCCTTCCATTTAGCGTTCCCTCAAGTCACCTAATAAAAATGGTACCTCACTTGTGTGGGTAGGCCTAGTGCCAGCGACAGGAAATGCACAAAACACAACATGGACACATCACATTTTCCCAAAGAAAACGGACCTGCTTTTTGCAAAGTGCCTAGCTGTGGATTTTGGCCTCTAGCTCAGCCGGCACGTAGGGAAACCTACCAAACCTGTGAATTTTGTAAAACTAGACACCTAGGGAAATCTAGGATGGGGTTACTTGTGGGGCTCTCACCAAGTTCTGTTACCCAGAATCCTTTGCAAACCTCAAAATGTGGACAAAAAAAACTTTTTCCTCACATTTTGGTGACAGAAAGTTCTGGAATCTGAGAGGAGAAACATATTTCCTTCCACCCAGCGTTCTCCAAACTCTCCTGATAAAAATGGTACCTCACCTGTGTGAGTAGGCCTACTGCCCATGACAGGAAATGCCCCAAAGCACAACATGGACACATCACATTCTCCCAAAGAAAACAGACCTGTTTTTTGCAAAGTGCCTCGCTGTGGATTTTGGCTTCTAGCCCAGCCGCACCTATGGAAACCTACCAAACCTGTGCATTTTTCACAACTAGACACCTAGGGAAATTCAAGATGGGGTGATTTGTGGGGCTCTCACCAGGTTCTGTTACCTAGAATCCTTTGCAATCCTCAAAATTTGGCAAAAAACACATTTTCCTCACATTTCGGTGATAGAAAGTTCTGGAATCTAAGAGGAGCCACACATTTCCTTCCACCCAGCATTCCCCTTAGTCTCTCGATAACAATGCAACCTCACTTGTGTGGGTAGGCCTAGTGCCCGCAAAAGGAAATGCCCCAGAACACTATGTGGACACATCAAAATTATCAAATACAAAACTACTTGTTTTTGCGGGGGAGGCACCTGCGTTTTTGGTCCTGGCCTCAGCAGCCATATAGGGAAACCTACCAAACCCAAATATTTCTGAAATCTAGACACCCAAAGGAGTCCAGGGAGGTGTGACTTGCGTGGATCCCCCAGTGTTTTCTTACCCAGAATCCTCAGCAAACCTCAAATTTAGCTAAAAAAATCAAATTTGTCCCACATTTCTGTGTGGGATCACCGCACCAGTACTAATTTCCTACCATCCAATGTTCCCCTCAATCTCCCGGTACAAATGATACGTCACTTGTGTAGGTGGGCCAAGTGCCTGTGACAGGGAAAAGCCAAAAACATGTCGAAATTTAGGGGGAACCAAATCGGGTCCAAAAGGGAAAAAAAAACAATTTTAGGCTGACAAGTGGGGTAGAAATGTTATCGATATGGATGCGACAATGCTGGGTGGTAGGACGTTTGTGGATTCCTGCAGATTCCGGAAGGTTACATCACAAAAATGTGGGAAAAAAGTGTGAAAGTTGGAGGTTTGCAGGGTATTATGGGTAAGAAAATGGTGCGGGTGCATGTGAAGCACACCACCCTGGACTCACCCAGATGTTTCACTTTTAGATGTGTCTAGGTATTGTGCTTTCTACATGGCTGCGTCCCAAAGTCCAAAACGTGCAGCCCTCACCATTCCAGGTGGGACGATTTTGAGAGTTAGATAAGCTCTCATGGCTCCAATGTAAAACCAAAACCCAAAATAATCAAATGTCCTCTTGTTTGCTGTGGGATAAGATGTTTTAGTGTGAAGGGGAGAACTGAAAGACTGTTACCCCCTTCAGTTGGGGTGGGGGTATAACTTTGCCCATACTGGTTAGTAGCCACCACCCCATTATTTTTTTTTATTCCCTGGCATCTAGTAGGGTTTCTGCCCCCCCCCCCCGGAGTGGATCGGGGGTAATTGCCCCATCTGCCCAGCGGTGAGCAGAACTACTTTGTCCCCATTTATTTGGGGTGGGGGTATGGCCATACCCCCACCGTCTTTTTTTGACGAAAAAAAAAACTTCCCTGGTGTCTGGTGGGCTTTCTTCCCCCCTTGGCGGCAGATGGGCCTTCCAAAAATAGGTTGATCTGTCCTCAAGGGGGGCAGCTATGGCCAACAGTAATGTACCCCCACGGGGAGCGATCCGCAACCAAGGGGCTGCCCTCCCCAAACAAAACACACACATACATACACCAATCCCTGGTGCCTAAGTGGTTTCTGCCACCCCCCCCCCGGGGCAGATGAGCTCAATAGAAATAGGCCAAAATGGCCTAAAATAAATTAGCTCCCCCCCCCCCCCAGGGGAGCAACCCTTGCCTAAGGGATCACTCCCCTCACGCAAAACTGAATCCCCCCCGAGGGCCCATACCAGGATGTAACGGTTACGTCCTTGGCACCCGAGCAGTGCAAACAAGGACGTAACCGTTACGTCCTCTGCACCCGAGGGGTTAAGAGTCATGTGAAAGACTCATTACACATTGAGGCACACATCTACAAAAGTTATTACCAAAACGCTACTATGAAGTAATCCAAGCCCTCTCCATGCATGGCTAAATTGGTCAGTTATCTTTCTATATCAATTCATTCAGGACCAGACTCGGAACCCAAAGCAGCCCTCGCAAATTTTGGAAGACCATCCCCACAGGCTGAATAGCAAGGTAGCACAGTGAGCGAACATGACCACCAAATTTGGGAAAAAAGGCACAAATGGTAGATTCTACAACACCATTTTCATTATATATTCAATTGTATTATTTTTTAAAACATAGTAAATGATGACCTTACAGTGTGCTAGGATAAGGCAATCTTTATTGATGCTCTTCAATGATTCCCTCACTATCGCCCTCCAGCAGGGCTGGTCATCTCTCCAGAGCCCTTCTCTCACTTGTATTTCATTTGTGTTTTAGTGCCTCTCATACCAGCGTAGGGTGTTGGAGCACTTTACATCACACACACACACATAAAGAGACAATGAATCATGTGTGTAAATCGGTAAATAGAAAATGTTACATAAAAAAGGGGGGCTACAAGGTGTAGGATTCACATGTCATCTATACTGTTAAGCATTTTTAAGAGTGCTTGGTCTAGGGAAGCACAAACTGAGGGTTCAGAACAAAACATAGTGGTTAGGGTTGACTTCACTAATAAGAATGTATTTCTAGCCAAGCAAACACCCTTAACCCCTCGGTTGCCCTGGATGTAAAGGTTATGCCCTGGGCAGCACCGCTTAGGTGCCCAGGACGTAACCATTATGTCCTGCACCAGGCCCACAGGAAAAGCGCTAGCGCTCCCCCCAATGGCCGCCCTCCCAACCCCCAGGGCATGGTTAGAAGGGGAATCGCTTCCCCTTCCACCCCGTCCCGCACCCCCATCTAATGACGTCAGCATGCGATTGTGTGCTGACATCATTAGAGGTTGTCCGACGCACTGGAAGCCATTTACTTCCAGCGCGTCAAGGGAGAAGATGGCAAGTTTCTTCTCTGGCTTGGGGGGGGGGATTCCTCTAAAAGAGGCATCGGGGAAAGGAAAGGGTTTTCCTTTCACTCGATGTCTCTTTCAGCATTCCTGCTGCCTGATCGCATCGCCCACCAGACACAAGGGATTATTGTTTATTTTACTTTTTGTACTGTTTTCTGTGTCGGGGAGTGGTCCCTTGGGTAAGGTTCGCTCCCCTAAGGAGGCATAATGTTTTTTGCCATTTCTGAGGAATCTGTGTAGGAAAATGTTGGGGGATCCACGCACCCCACACCTCCCAGGGCTCCTCCGGGTGTCTAGATTTAAAAAATGTCTGGGTTTGGTAGGTTTCCCTGGATGACCGAATCGCCTGGGACCAAAAACGCAGGACCTCCCCTCCCCTGCAAAAAACAGGTCAGATTTGTAACAGATTATTCTGATGTGTCAACATTGTGTTTTGGGGCATTTCTTGTCGCAGACACTAGGATTACCCACACAGCTGAGGTACTGTTTTTAGCAGGACACTTGTGGGAAGGCTGGGTGTAAGGAAATTTGTTGCTCCTTTTAGATTCCAGATCTTTCCATCACCGAAATGTAAGGAAAAAGTGGGGGGTTTTTGCCAAATTTTGAGGTTTGCAAAGGATTCTGGGCCACAGAAACTGGTGAGAGCCCCACAAGTCACCCCATTCTGAATTCCCCTAGGTGTCTAGTTTTCAGAAATGTCCAGGTTTGGTAGGTTTTCCTAGGTGCCTGCTGAGCTAGAGGCCAAAATCCACAGTTAGACACTTTGCAAAAAACAGGTCAGTTTTCTTTAGGAAAATGTGATGTGTTTACGTTGTGTTTTGGGGCATTTCCTGTTGCGGGCACTAGGCCTACCCACACAAGTAAGGTACCATTTTTATCGGGAGACTTGGGAGAACACTGGGTGAAAGGAAATGTGTGGTTCCTCTTAGATTCCAGAGCTTTCCATCACCGAAATGTGAGGAAAAAGTGTTTTTGCCAAATTTTGAGGTTTGCAAAGGGTTCTGGAGAAATAGAACCTGGAGAGAGGCCCACAAGTCACCCCATTCTGAATTCCCTTAGGTGTCTAGTTTTTATATATGTCCAGGTTTAGTAGGTGTTTCTAGGTGCTGGCTGAGCTAGAGGCCAAAATCCACAGCTAGACACTTTGCAAAAAAACAGTTCAGTTTTCTTTAGGAAAATGTGATGTGTCTACGTTGTGTTTTGGGGAATTTCCTGTCGCGGACACTAGGCCTACCCGCACAAGTGAGGTACCATTTTTATCGGGAGACTTGGGAGAACACTGGGTGAAAGGAAATGTGTGGTTCCTCTTAGATTCCAGAGCTTTCCATCACCGAAATGTGAGGAAAAAGTGTTTTTTTGCCAAGTTTTGAGGTTTGCAAAGGGTTCTGGAGAAATAGAACCTGGAGAGAGGCCCACAAGTCACCCCATTCTGAATTCCCTTAGGTGTCTAGTTTTTATATATGTCCAGGTTTAGTAGGTGTTTCTAGGTGCTGGCTGAGCTAGAGGCCAAAATCCACAGCTAGACACTTTGCAAAAAAACAGTTCAGTTTTCTTTAGGAAAATGTGATGTGTCTACGTTGTGTTTTGGGGAATTTCCTGTCGCGGACACTAGGCCTACCCGCACAAGTGAGGTACCATTTTTATCAAGAGACTTGCCTACACAGCACCCTGCCCTATGGGTTACCTAGGGCATACATTAGGGGTGTCATATATGTAGAAAAAGGAGAGTTTTAGGCTTGGCAAGTACTTTTAAATGCCAAGTCGAATTGGCAGTGAAACTGCACACACAGGCCTTGCAATGGCTGGCCTGAGACAAGGTTAAGGGGCTACTTAAGTGGGTGGCACAATCAGTGCTGCAGGCCCACTCGTAGCATTTAATCTACAGGCCTGGGCACATTTAGTGCACTCTACTAGGGACTTATAAGTAAATTAAATAGTCCAATTGGGTATGATCTAATGTTACCATGTTTAAAGGGAGACAGCATATGCACTTTAGCACTGGTTAGCAGTGGTAAAGTGCGCACAGTCTTAAAACCAGAAAAAAAGTATCTAAAAGGGGAGGGAACACAGAATAGTAGAACAAGTGTTATTACCCCAGGTCTTTCTCTACATTTTTTCCTTCCAAATGTAAGACAGTGTGTAAAAAAGACGTCTGTTTGAGAAATGCCCTGTAATGTTAGTATGGGGACCCTGGAATTCAGATATGTGCAAATAACCACTGCCTCTCAACAACCTATCTAGTGCCCATTCTGGAAATATAAAGGTTTCCTTGCTACCTATTTTTGACTCTTTATATTTTACCAAATAAATTGCTGTATAGGAGGTACACATTGAAAACCCATTGCAAGGTGCACCTCATTTATTGGCTCTGGGTACCTAGGGTTCTTGATG
The DNA here is from genome assembly GCF_031143425.1 of Pleurodeles waltl. Classification (NCBI taxonomy): domain Eukaryota; kingdom Metazoa; phylum Chordata; class Amphibia; order Caudata; family Salamandridae; genus Pleurodeles; species Pleurodeles waltl. The sequence goes on from NC_090436.1 coordinate 614,075,559, forward strand.
AACCTATAAGCCCTATATATCCCCACAACCAGAAGAGTCCAGCAGATATAACAGTTTAATGCTTTTGAAAATCTGACATGGCAGGAAAAAGTTACAGCGTAAAACAAGGAGAGAAATGGCTGGTTTTCTTGCCTCCGTTTTATTATTTCTGTAATTCAGCTGTTATTTTCTGTAGGAAAACCTCGTAGGATCTACACAAATGACCCCTCGCTAAATTCAGAATTCTGTCTACTTTTCAGAAATGTTTAGCTGTTTGGGATTCAGCATTGGTTTCACACCTATTTCTGTCACTAATTGGAAGGAGGCTAAAAGTACAAAAAATAGTAAAAATGGGGTATGTCCCAGTAAAATTCCAAAATTGGACTGAAAAATTTGGTTTTCTGATTCAAGTCTGTCTGTTCCTGAAAGCTGGGAAGATGGTGATTCTTCTGCAGCCCTTTTTCCCATTTTCATTAAAAAAAAACTTTTCTCTGTATTTTGGCTAATTTCTTGGTCTCCTTCACGGTAACCCACAAACTCTGGGTACCTCTAAAATCCCTAGGATTTTGGGAAAAAAGGACGCAAATTTGGCATGGGTAGCTTATGTGGACAAAAAGTTGTGAGGACCTAAGCGCGAACTACCCCAAATAGCCAAAAAGAACGAGTTACTTACCTTCGGTAACGACTTTTCTGGTGGATACATTAGCTACCTGTGGATTCCTCACCTAATGAATACTCCCATTGCCCCAGCATTCGACGGACATCTTCTTCCTAGCTTCTGCACATCGACGAGGACGTCACAATTGCCCACGCGACGCCGTCTGACGTCATACAGGCAGTAAGAGGTCCTCGCCGACGTGCCGACGTCAGTACCAACATTTTTTGACGTGCCTGAGAATAATAGGCCATTGAGCTAAAAGAACAAATAGCAATATTTAATGATATTCCAAATAAATACATCATCCTAAGAACTTAATTCATCCTTTTTCTTTCTTTTTTTTTTTTTTTAAAACAAATGAATAAATATATGAACAATATATATACATATAAGCATATATACAAAATATATACAAGTCCTCAAAACCAAGAGGAGCACACCCAAGAATAACTTGGTTAGACCAGACAGGCAACTGGGAGGCGGGTGGGACCGTGAGGAATCCACAGGTAGCTAATGTATCCACCAGAAAAGTCGTTACCGAAGGTAAGTAACTCGTTCTTCTGATGGATACAACTAGCTGTGGATTCCTCACCTAATGAATAGAGTCCCAAAGCAGTACTGCACTCGGTGGTGGGTGCCTGAATGGTCAAACCAAGAAATCCTGCAGCACCGACCGTGCAAAATGGCCATCCCTTCTGACCTCAGAGTCCAAGCAGTAGTGCTTCGCAAAAGTGTGAAGGGATGACCAAGTTGCGGCCTTGCAGATGTCACCCACAGGAACACCTCTAGCCAAGGCCGAAGAGGCTGACTTAGCTCTGGTGGAATGAGCTCTTATACCATCAGGAGGTTCTTTCTTTGCTAACGAGTAACACATTTTAATGCAAAGAACAACCCACCTGGAGAGTGCTCTCTTGTGGACTGCCTTTCCTCTCCTCTTTCCCACGTACCCGATGAAGAGCTGATCCTCCAGCCTGAAATTCTTCGTTCTATCCATATAAAAGCTTAGCACCCTCTTAGGATCTAAGCGGTGAAGTCTCTCTTCTTACTTTGAAGGATGAGGCGGAGGATAAAACGTGAAAAGAGTAATCGTTTGGGCAATATGAAAGGGTGAAACAACCTTTGGTAGGAAAGCAGCCTTGGTCCTCAACACCACCTTATCCCCATAAAAAGATGTATAAGGGGGCTTCACAGATAGAGCTTGCAACTCACTCACCCTCCTTGCAGAAGTAATTGCAACCTGAAAAACCGTCTTTAGGACCAATAATCTTATGGGGCAAGAGTGCATGGGCTCAAAAGGGGACCCCATAAGGAAAGTTAGGACCAAGTTTAAATCCCATTGAGGCATAACGAAAGGGGTAGGAGGGAATTTATTAACAAGACCTTTCAAGAATCTAAGTACTATAGGGGATTTGAACAAAGAAGGCTGGTCTGGAAGGCAAAGAAAGGCTGAAAGGGCAGACAAGTACCCCTTAACCGTAGCCACTGCACAACCCTACTGTGCTAGAGACAATGCAAAAGATAAAACATCTGACAAGTGAGCACGTAAGGGATCAATCTGCCTCTCTCCACACCAAACCACCAATTTAGACCACCTATTAGCATAGATAGATTTAGTGGAGTGTCGCCTGGCCGCTAAGATAACATCCACTACATCAGGCGGGAGAGAGAAAGAACTCAGGTTGCCCCGTTCAATCTCCAGCCATGAAGGTGCAGGCTCTGGAGGTGGGGGTGTAAAACCTGCCCCTGCGACTGCGAGAGGAGGTCTGCCCTGAGAGGGAGACGGAGCGGAGGGCACAGAGAGAGTTGGAGAAGGTCCGTGTACCATACCCTCCTTGGCCAATCCGGAGCTATTAAGATGACTTGGGCCCAGTCTTGGCGTATTTTCCTCAAAACTCGAGGAATCAAAGGTATGCGGGGAAACGCGTAAAGCAACTGGTCGCACCAGGTCATCTGAAACGCGTCCCCCAATGCTCCTAGTCCCGGATACTGAAGGCTGCAGAATAACTGGCAGTGCGAGTTCTCCCGAGTGGCAAACAGATCTATCCGAGGAAACCCCCACATCTGGAAGATTAGACTGACTTGATCCGGATGGAGGCGCCACTCGTGATCGGCCGAGAAATGGTGACTGAGACTGTCCGCACGTACGTTCAAGACTCCGGCCAGATGATTTGCTACCAAGCAAATCTGATGGTCCTTTGCCCAGGACCATTGCCGAAGAGCTTCTCTGCAGAGAAGGTACGACTCTATCCCTCCCTGTTTGTTTATATACCTCATCGCGGTAGTATTGTCCGTCAGGACCTGAACCGACTGACCGCGAAGGGATGGGAGGAAGGCCTTGAGAGCCAGATGTACAGCCCGTAACTCCAACAGATTTATATGAAACATCTGTTCTACTGGAGACCAAAGACCTTTGATCTCCAGGTCCCCCAGATGAGCTCCCCACCCTAGAGTGGAAGCATCCGTTAATACTGTGGCCACAGGTAGAGGTTGCGAGAACGGCCTTCCTCGGGAAAGATTGCCGTCCGCAATCCACCATTTCAAATCTGTGGCAGCATCTCTGGAGATCCTCACCAGGCCTTCAAGATCTCCTTTGTGTTGAGACCACTGCCTTCGGAGGCACCACTGAAGAGCCCTCATGTGCCAGCGAGCATGTGTGACCAACAGTATGCAAGAAGCAAACAGACCGAGCAGACGTAGGGCCTTGAGGACCGGAATAACCGCTGCAATTCGAAACATTGGAACCAACGCCTGAATGTCCTGAATCCGCTGAGGCGGAGGAAAGGCTTGATTCAATGTTGTATCCAGTACTGCCCCTATGAACAGGAGGCGCTGTGAGGGCTCTAGGTGAGATTTGGGCACGTTCACCGAAAAACCCAGGTCGAACAACAACTGAGTGGTCGACTGAAGGTGATGCAACACGAGCCTCGGAGCCTTGGCTTTGATCAACCAGTCGTCCAGATAAGGAAATACTGCTATCCCCTTCCTTCTGAGCTCCGCTGCAACCACCGACATCACCTTCGTGAAGACTCGAGGTGCCGAAGTAAGACCAAACGGGAGGACCGCAAACTGATAGTGCTGCGACCCCACCACAAACCGGAGATACTTCCTGTGCGACTTGTGTATCGGGATATGAAAGTAAGCATCCTGCAAGTCGACAGACACCATCCAATCTCCATTGTTCAGCACCAAAAGCACCTGAGTTAGGGTCAGCATCTTGAACTTTTCCTGTTTGAGGAACCAATTCAAGATCCTCAGGTCCAGGATTGGCCTCAACCGACCATCCTTCTTGGGAATCAGGAAGTATCTCGAGTAACAACCTTGACCCCTTTCCTGCTCTGGAACCAACTCCACCGCGCCCTTTGAAAGGAGGACTTGAACCTCTTGTTCTAGTAACAGGAGGTGTTCTTCTGAACAGTAGGAAGGACGGGGCGGCATGGGGGGCGGAAACTCCCGAAAGGGTAGGGTATAGCCTTTTCCCACAATGCTGGTAACCCAGGAGTCTGATGTTATGACCTCCCACTTGTGGAGAAAATCCAGTAACCTCCCCCCTACAGAAGTGGAGTGAGAAGGAATTGACTGAAGCCTAAGGCTGCTTCCCATGCTGCACCCCTCCAGAGGATGAGGAAGAGGCAGAGTGCTGCTGAGTGGCTCTCCTGGTACGGACCCTAGCCCTCCCTCTAAAGGATCTATAGGAGAGAGCAGAGGTGGGTTGTTGGAATTTTCCTCGAAAGGAGGAGGAGGAACCACGACCAAATCCTCGAAACCTCCTAAAAAATCTGGAGGAAGTAGGCTTGCAAGCCCAACGACTTGGCAGTGGCCCTACTGTCCTTGAACCTTTCTAAGGCCGAATCCGCCTTGGCGCCAAAAAGCTCGTCACCATCAAAAAGGAAGGTCTTGGGACGTCGGGGTCTCGGAGTCGATACCGGCGCTGAGCCCACATTTCCCAGGGGAAGAAAGGGCATAAAGGGTGCCGGTCAAAGTGGAGCCGGAGCACCCATGTTGAAGGCCAAAGGGCCTGAAGGACCAGCCGGTCCACCACATGGAGCCATCTGTTGGAAGATGGAAAACATCGCATTCAGAAATGCGGTACTATCGGCTCCAGGGGCCGGGAAAGCCGGGTACTGAGGTGCCTGGTTAGAAGGCGACATCGACGCCGGTCTCGACGTCTGCATAGACGGAGAAAACACCTGAGGCTGCAGAACCTCAAACACTGAAGGAGGATGAACCGATGACATGGGTGAAGTCGGTGAAGCCGGAGAAGGTAACGGCGTCGTCGGCTGGGGAGAGACCATGGGACTGACTTCCCAAGTCTTCTGACGTCGAGTTGATGGTGACCTCGACCGAGACCTCTCCCTGCTCGACCGGCGCCGAGATTCTCGACGACGCCGGGAGTCTCGATGACGCCGATGAGACTTCGGTGACGACGATTTTCGGTGACGTCTCTTCTCCTTCTTTTTCGATTTCGCAAGAAAAAGCTTGGCCTCACGTTCTTTCAGGGCCTTAGGATTCATATGTTGACAAGAATCGCACTTATCAACATCATGGTCGGAACTAAGACACCACAAGCAGTCAGAATGTGGGTCCGTTACCGACATTTTGCCACCACACTCACGGCAGGTCTTGAATCCTGACTTTCTTTGCGACATTGTAATGTCTCAAAGTAAAAATAGCCAAAAACACACTGTAACTGTTGATACAGCAACAGTAGCTCCCTCGAAGAAAACCGTTTCGAATGGCACGGAAAACAGGGAACTGATGTCGGCACATCGGCGAGGACCTCTTATTGCCTGTATGACATCAGACGGCGTCGCGTGGGCAATTGTGACGTCCTCGTCGACGTGCAGAAGCTAGGAAGAAGATTTTCGTTGAATGCCGGCGCAATGGGAGTATTCATTAGGTGAGGAATCCACAGGTAGTTGTATCCATCATAAAAGGCCTGGCACCTGAGGGGGGGAAAAGTCTGTCAGCAAAGAGTTAAACAAAATTAAGATCACCAAAGACTAAGAAAAACACATAACTTTGTAACTTGCAGCATGCAGTTTCCATGCAGCTCTTTGATGGCAGTCCGTAACTCACTGTGCTGGATTATGATTGTAACTTATGAACTACACAGTAACAAAATTATCTCTGTGACAAAAGCAGTCACCCACTAAGCTGTGCACATAAAATACTGTTCTGTGGTCTGCGTAGTACACATTCTTTGTAGCAGGCATATTAACCCTCTGCGCTACCTTAGATGAGTCAAAACTGTCACTAGACAAAGCTCTGATCTATCCCCAGCAGGTAAATTAATCACCAGAGTTACCTCAGCACTTTTATTGTTGCCTGAAAACTTTTGGCTATACAAGAAACTCTGCAGAGCTTTTAAAACAGGTGCACTACTACAAAAATGCCCCGAGTAGCAAAGGCAGCTCCCCACCATTCCAGCCTCGCAGACAAATGCCTGATGCCCGGTACGGCCAGTCTGGCCTTGAATTAATTTCACCTTTAATCATGAGAATTGGAATAATTCAACGTTACATTTGTTAGCAGTAGTTGAGTTTAACCGCACATCCAGATCCGTATAGGGCTATGTAGAAATAAACAAGGTGTGCATTACCAGAATCCCAGTAGGTGATACACAGGCTGAACAGTTGCTATCTAATGAGTGCAAACAGAGTGTGCCCTCACTCAAAAACATAATAAGTAGATCTGGAGTACACCACAATTTAAAGTAAAAAAGTAAGGTTTTAATGTTTCAACTGATATCACCCGAACTAACAGGTACAGTATTTTGGTAAAATTCAGTGTTCGGAAACTAGGTATATCTAAACATATAATAAAAGTGAGTGAAACCCCTTCAGACCTTCCTAATATAGAATTAGAATTAATTAATGGTTGATATACATATGGTTTTATTTTGCGATATGTGATACTTTGAAAGGTGCACTCTATATAATAAATAGCAAGCACTGGCAATGCCAATAGCTCTCCCTGTTGCAACTATTGGCTTTGCCATTGCTACTTGTCAAAGCTGTGCATAATCAGCCAAAAAAAGGAAAACAAAGGTATGCTAACCCAGCTAGGTGTTCAAAAGTGCTTATTTTGAGCTCAGTGCCTCCCAGCAAAAGGCAGGTGCTGAGCCATCCAAACATGGAAAAAAAAATAATTGCCTGTGGGAGATTGAAGGAGCAGTGGAGAAGGCGGTGAAGGGATCAAAGGTGGGGAGAAAATAAAAATAACTCCAGGTGGAGAGAGGAGGGGAACAACAGTACATGAAGGGGAGAGCAACATGAAGTGTGGCCACATGGGGAAAGGCACCTAAGAGACAGAGAGAACACTGAGTGCATGGTGGGCAGAGTTTGAATGAGAGAAGCAGCAGAGAAAGAAGAGAGCTGGAAAACACATGCACGCTCAATGGGTGCTGAAAGAAAAGGACAACATTGGTTCCCCAGCTGCCAAGGTTTCAGATTGCTAAGTGTGGCATTTTCATAATTTCACTGTACTTTTGAGTGACATTTCAACAACTATGAGTGACATTTTCGCGTGAGCAAAAATAAGCAATGAAGATGAGGGAAACATATAGATATCAGAAATGACACCCATTTGAGCAACGAGGAACTCTAAGAGGATCTTAAAACTGCTGCAAAGCACCAGAAATAGAAGGGCGCTGATGTACTGCCCCTGTAACCTCAGTTGTATTGCATTCCCCCACACTTTCTCTTCATTCCTCCAGGGAGGGCCAACCTCATGGTGGTTGGCACATTATTGATTAATGGTCTATGGGGAAAAGGAATGTGTGGGGCCCCTTCCCCGGGCACCAGATTTCCCTTCGGTGTCCCATCTACCCGAGGATCAGTGCTTGGACCATGGGGCCCCATAACTGTGTTGCTAAGGAGGGCTGGTGCAAGAAGAAACTATGTCCCTGGGTCCTCCTGCCCTGGGACATGAGAGCCAGGGAAAAGTGAAGGGTCTGTGGCGTGCTTACCCGCCACCTGTGCACGTGTGTGGAGCATCTTCCCACATGCTGTCTTCATGGTGGGAGGAACATAACATTTACACCTGTCCGCTGAAAGCAGTGCCATGTTGGGTACCATGGTTTGATCAGCGGTGCTTTTGTACGCTAATTAGGCAGGTGTGTGGTTTTGTGTTTAGGTCCTCAAATCTCTGTGGTTCGCATGGCTGGGATATGAGTTTCTATGATAGTGGGGAACATATTTCTTGTAATATATAGAGTATCCTATACCTCCTGTTGTATACCAGTGCCACCTTGTGGCCTTTGATAAACAGTACTCGGAGCTTAGCTAGCAAAGTGAGAAACTGGAACTACATGGTTTTATCACACCTCAGGACACAGTTCTTTTGAGTGACAATCTCAGGCATTGCAGTAATGCGGGAAAACAACCGAAAATGCATTATTGTAACACAAGATGCGTGGCACTAGGCAGGGTTGTTGTTCCCTAAAAGTGAGCAGTGGAAGAATACAACTCACTCAAGCTAAAGGATGGTAAATAAAATGTGCTCCAGGGAAGGACAAACACATGATGGAAAAGTCAAGCCATGGAATAAGAAGCAAGCAAAATAAAGTGACAATAAAGTCAACCAGTCATAAGCAAGAGGCGGAATTTAAGTCCACTGTTAATTTTGGGAAGCCCATGACAGGCCTTTCACAAGTTAAGACCTAAAAATTACACCTGACTCAAAATGTAAAAGAAAGAATACCATTATTTCGAGGAGTGAGAAAAATAGGCTTAAAGGTGAACTTGTATCAGAAAAGTAAACAACTATTGACAAGTGTAATGCAGTGCAATAAGCTTTTGTAACAGAAAGCTTGTTGAACAAGTTACTTACCTTCAGTAACGCATTATCTGGTAGAGACTCTATCTAGCTGCAGATTACTTACCTTTGAATTCCCTGGTGTCAGCTTCGAATCTGGAATTTTTTTGCTGAGCAATACCCTGCACACTCCATCAGGTGGGATCTTCGGGTTCCGTGTGGGTCATCCAGCTCCGCGTGGCTTAGTCAGCGTTGTTGGAGTCATCTGTGATGTCACGGTCGTCTATATAGACGCCACCTCGGCCTGCGTACGTCAGTTCTTTTATCCACAAAACTTTCATGCCAAAAGCGCAGTCATGGATAGAACCAACATTTATTTGTGCAAACTAGAAAGCTGAAAAGGGATAAACCCTAACCCTACTAGTCATATCCGCTGAGCGGGGAGGCATGGGTGGGTGTAAGGAATCTGCAGCTAGATAGAGTCTCTACCAGATAGTGCTTTACCGAAGTTAAGTAACTTGTTCATTTGATAGTAACTTCTATCTTACCTTTGAATAGATACCCAAGCCATAACCTCCTGGTGGTGGGCTGCGGATACTACTCCTTACACTAAAAAGTCCTGTAGGACTGAACCTGAACGGGCAATGTACCCGTCCCTTCATACCTGACTGTCCATGCAGTAACATTTTGCAAATGTATGCAAAGACACCCACGTTGCCGCCTGACAGATCTCCAGGACTGGTACGCCTCGAGCTAGCACTGGTAGTAGCTTTGCCCTCGCAGAATGAGCCCACAAGCCCTCGGGAGGCTGCTTCCTGGCCAATGCGACCCAGCGCGAAATGGTTCGCTTCTCCAACCCTTCTTTGCTCCAATGTACCCCAAACAGAGTTGGTCATCCACCCGGAACTCTTTTGTGCGGTCAAGGTAGAACAACAATGCTCTTTTTGGGTCCAGTCGATGGAGTCGCTCCTCTTCTTTAGAAGGATGCGGTGGAGCAAAGAAGGTGGGCAGGGTGGTGTACTGACCCAGGTGGAATGGGGTCACCACCTTGGGGAGGAAAGAGGCACAAGTTCTGAGAACCACTTTATCTGGATGGGTAGTGAGATACAGTGGCTTTGATGACAGGGCTTGCATCTCACGCACCGTCCTGGCAGATGTTATTGCCACTAAGAAGGCTGTCTTGATGGTGAGCAGCTGGAGGGGACAGTTGTGCAAAGGCTCGAAGGGAGCACACATGAGAAATGTGAGGACAAGATTTAAGTCCCATTGAGGCATAATAAAGGGCATAGGGGGAAACATATGTACAAGCCCTTTGAGGAATCTATGTACAATGGGAGATTTGAACAAAGAAGGCTGGTCAGGTAGCTGAAGTAATGCCGATAAGACAGAAAGAAAGCCCTTTAGAGTCCCTAAGGTAGAACGCTGCTTGGCTAGAGACAGAATGAAGAGAAGAATGTCAGAAAGAGAAGCAGAAAGAGGGTCAATAGACCTTGCTGTACAATAATATACAAAGCGTTTCCAACAGCAGGCGTATACCATTTTAGTGGAGGGACCGCCTGGCTGCCAAAATAAACTTACAGACTTCATGAGGAAGGTCAAAAGCCATTAACTCCCAATCTCCACACATGAAGGCGCAGAGTTGACAGGTTCGGGTGGAGAACCCTCCCCTGCTGCTGCAACAGGAGATCCTCTCGAAGGGGCAGCCTGATCAGAGGATTGATGCTCATTTTGAATAGCTCAGGATACCAGACTTTTTGTGCCCAATCCGGGGCCACTAAGATGACTTGGGCCCGGCCGTTCTTGATTTTCTTGAGAAATCTGGGCAGGAGTGGAATGGGCGGAAATGCTCATAGGAAGCCTGCATTCCACTTGCGACGAAAAGCGTTGCCGAGCGATTGCCACCTTGGAAACTCTAACTACGTGTGGGTGTATTGTACTGGGAGAAAACTAGGCGCTCTGGGTAGCGAGGTGAATATTAACGAAGAATGTCGAATCTCGAAATGGTGCACTCTTGAAAGACCACACCCAAAAGGTCTTGATAGATGCTAAAAGCACTATTGCAAATATAAAGTACAAGAGGTACTCATTATAACATGAAAAATAATAGTACTCATAAGTCAGTATACATAGGTAATGTTTTGTCATATATTTCTGAAAATTAATAGGATTATTTCCAACATAATCCCCAATTACAGTATCACTGTCCAAATCCAAATAGTAGAATTAATTGATCTGTTGTTCCAAGATTGCTATGATCCAAAGTCCAAGTCCAGATTTCTCTAATCAAAGTTCAATCATATTCTTCAAAAGATGATATAGCTTATTATTTAAACTTTAGCAGCCGCATCCAAATTGATAGCCCGTCCAGATTTTCTCAAATCAAGTTTCAATCATATTCTTCAAAGGATGATATAGCTTATTATTTAAATTTTAGCAGCCGCATCCAAATTGATAGCCAACACGTGTTTGGTCCGGGAGTTTCCCAATGACTTCATCAGGGCTAAACATATATGTAGATGCGTCCTATATCATAAGTATTCCTTACAAGCGAATCCCAGAATAATTCCGTTAAGCAACTTATCTGCTGATATCAGTTATATCAATCCACCTTCCAATGAGTCAAAACGTGAAGCGCGAGTACGCGTGTGTATCGATGAAGTATCTCCAACGCGCAATACTGCTGACATTGCGTATTCTCTATGGAGGCGCACAGATCTAACCAAGACTCTCCCAACTACTAAAAGAGTCCTTGGGCCACCTCCGGATGGAAATACCATTCGTGATGAGCTAGGCATCGACAGCTGAGTTTGTCCGCACTGGTGTTCAGAGAACCCACCAGGTGTTGAACCACCAGGGGGATACCCTGCTGTTCCAGCCATGTCAAAAAACGCTGAGCCTCTTGACAAAGGGTCCACAATCCCACACCGCCTTGCTTGTTGCAGTACCACATTGCAGTGGTGTTGTCTGTGAACACCTGCACTATCTTCCCTTTCACAACAGGAAGAAATGCTTTCAATGCTAGCCAGATCACCCGGAGCTCCAATAAGTTGATATGGAGCCCGGATTCCGCCAGAAACCAGAGGCACCTGATCTCTGCCTCTCCTAGGTGGCCACCCCATCCCAGAAGTGACGCATCTGACACTACTGTGAGATCTGGTTGGGGAATGGAGAGGAGTCTGCCTTTGACCCAATTGCAGTTCACTAACCACCATTGCAGGTCTTTTGCAATTCCCTCTGAGATCTGAATCGTGTCAGTAAGATTTCCCTGATGCTGTGCTCACTGGAACTTCAGGTCCCATTGCAGAGCCCTCATATGCCATCTGGCATTTTTGACTAACAGGATGCAGGAAGCCATGAATTCCAACAGCCTCAGAGTCTGTCCCACCGAAATCCAGGATAGAGGCTGAAACATCAGTATCATAACCTGAATATCCTGGACTCGCTGCTTGGGAGAATAGGACCAAAACTGCACTGTGTTCAGAACAGCTCCGATGAAAGGGAGCTTCTGAGAGGGAGTCAGGTGTGCCTTACTCCAGGGAATGCAGGAGGTCCCCATAGTCTGAAGGTGTGTGACAGAGCCTGGGGCGAAGGAGCCTTCAACAGCCAGCCATCAAGGTAGGAGACGACTGAAATCCCTAACCTGCGCAGATGAGCTGCCACCACTGCCATCACCTCAGTGAAAACCAGAGGAGTACTGGTGAGACCAAAGGGGAGCACGGTAAACTGAAAGTGCTCGTAGCCCACCTTGAACCACAAGTAACGCCTGTGGATGGACAGGATGGGGATGTGAAAATATGCATCCTGCAAGCCCAACGCTACAATCCAGTCTCCTTGGTCTAGGGCAGACAAGACCTGAGCAAGAGTGAGCATCTTGAATTTCTCCTTTTTGAGGAAGAGGTTTTACATCTCTTAAATCCAAAAAAGGGGCGCAAAGACCCTTGTTCTTCTTTGGGATCAGAAAGTAGCGGGAATAACAACCACTGCCTACTTCTGACATCGGGACCCTTTCTATGGCTCCCTTGGCCAAGGGAGCAGTAACTTCCTCGCGAAATAAGATCAAATGATCCTCCATCACCATTCTTTTACCGGAGGAATAGAGGGAGGGAAAGACTGGAAGGTGAGGGAACAGCCGTTCTGTATGATCTGCAAGACCCACTTGTACAATGTTATGGACCGCCAGTGAGGAGATTAAATTGAATCCTCCCTCCGACTGGACAGACATGGTCTTGCAGAACCATACTAGGAGGGCTTGAGCGTTGCGGAAGAGGGGGTGCTGGGTGGTGGCCGACCTCTGGCTAGACTTCTGGGTCTGAAAGTACCACAACCTCATCCTCGCACAGGATGCTGTAAGGGTTTCATTGAAGGGTAACATCGGCTCTGATGTAGCAACCCCTGGCTGAAGCACCTCTGTCAGGAGATTAGTCCTGACTGGCACCGTAGGCAAGTCTAGGTCCAAGACCTCAGCTGCCTACCACCATGGCATAAGATGCCCATCCTCCGTAGCCACAGAAGCAGATGAGAGCATGCCAGCATCTGGAGAAGTATCCAGTCCACTGGCTTCCCCTAGATCATCACACCAGTCCTGCTCCTGCTCCAATCCATATTCTAAAGGGTCCTCAGACCCCTTCTACTCCTCACATGTGCCTGGCCTGGCTGTTCAAAATAAGCATCAGGCACTGATCTGGGCCTAGTCAGCGCCATTGAAGTCGGAATCGGCGTCAAACGATCTCATTCCGACTCCAGATCATCAGGAATGAGGATGGGGCTACCACCACCAGTGGGTGCCGGTGGTGGAGGGAGGGTCAATGTGGTGCCTGGAGCCGGAGGGGGCCGATTGTGAGAGCCTGGTGCCGGTCCGAATCTGCTAACGTATCCCGGGGTCCCCAAAGGCGACGAGGCCGAAGCCACCGGCGTAGAATCCGATGGGCCCCTGTTGACACCGCGAGGTCTGCAGACCCACCCGCAGGGGCATCCCTCTCAAAAACAAGGCACATGGCCTCGTAAAATTCCTTTATTTGAGTGGGGGTCACTCCGGTTCCCGGAAAGGAGGAGAGACGCAAAGTCGACCCTAGCAATGGCTCTGCAGAACGCTGCTCGGAACGTCGACGTTCCCGAGATGCCTCGTCGGCCGACGGGCATGCCAAAGTCGAAATCTGCTTGGACTTCTTCTTCTTTTTGTGCCTCTTCTCCGAGGAGTGGGACGAAGAGGACTTGGGGCTCCTGGAATGGTTCCATGACCTCCTCCTTGAGCGGGACTGTGACCTCCGAGGCTTCGCACCGACCAAAGTCGACTGCCGGGCCGCCATGAGCTTTAGGAACTGCTTCCTCAAAGCTTTCGGGCCATGGCCCGGCAGTCAGAGCACGACTTCAAGTCGTGGCCCCGTCAAGGCACTAGAGAGATACCTGCGGAGAGAAAAGAACTGATATACGCGCGCCAAGGTGGTGTCTATATAGATGACCGTGACATCACAGACAGCTCCAACAACGCTGACGAAGCCACGCGGAGCCAGACGACACACGCGGAACCGAACGACCCCACCCAACTGCACATGCAAGGAATTGCTCAGCAAAAAGATTCCGGATTTGAAGCAGACGCCAGGGAATTCAAAGGTAAGGAATCTGCAGCTAGAAGTCTCTATCAGATAGTAAGATTTCTGCTCACTCATCGAAAAGAATGTAATCATAGTGGTATGGGAGCATCGGTCATTCATAATTCTGATTTATCAAGCAACATGCAGTCACTGTGTAACTCTTTAAAGTAAACAAGCCAACCTCGGGGTCCTTGGCACTGTGACAATTGTCTTCTCCAGTGCTTGAAATGGAAAAATAGAAGTGCAGGTGATGACGTAGAAAAAGAAGGACCAACATATATTCATATATCATGTAACCAAAATCGTATAATGTAGTGTGATTTTAGTAAAGAAAATAATGTACATGGGAAATTGTGCCCTCGGAGTAGTTCGCCACTATTATAAATGAGCTTAATTAATCATGAAGTATTGAAAATTGTAGTAATCCGTCATAATTGCAAATGTGTTCTATGATTTTCTTGTTGAAACTGTTTTATGCTTAGCTTAAATTTAGTGGAGGCTTTGGCCTAGTCACCTGGTCTCAAATTTAACTGCGTGGTTTTCACTTTGATTTACAAAAAGACATTATTCCGTATTTTTCCAGTAGAGATTACTAATACGCTTATCTCCAAGGTTTCGTGCTACGCCGGTTTCATCCCCTTTGATACAAGGTCAGCTCCTGCAGGTGCGGACAATAAAAGCACTGATACCGAAATAATTGGCAAACTTTGTTGCAATTTGTGTTCCAAGGCTCCAAGGACAATGTATGCATAAATGAGTACTAGGAGAAAGACACTATTCATTGGTCAAATTGAAGCCACCCTATGAACCCTTCAATGGAAGACCCTGATGAATTGGGAAAGTTTCTTACTTAAACCCATCGGACAAAGAGAAGTCAGCCATTTTTCCTTGATGCCATCTTTGAAGCCAAATGCCAGACGTCATCTTGGACGACATCTTGATTCTCTTTTCTCTATTCCAGAGAAAGAGACTTTGAAAATTCTCACCCTAGAGACTTTAACTTTAATTTGCCCCATCTTGCCCATGCAGTAACTTTGCCCCATTCTCCTTGCTGCCGCAAGGAAACTTGCCCTTAACTCCGCCCCTTTGAAATCTGCCCCATGCTGATCGAACCGGTACCTGAAGGACGAAGCTTTCCTTGTATGCTGATTGTACTTGGTAATTATGAAAGGATAATTGTATTATGCATTGTGTTTTTCCTTTTAGGTACCAACTGCTATTTTGATAGGGCCCAAGCTAGAAGTTTTTTCCAAATTTGTGTTGACTAAATTCGTTTTGCATGAAGCCCCACATGCCAATGCTAATTAGAGGTTAGTCGAGGTATTGACTTGACGCACCATGTTGAATTGAAATCTTGTTATGCTGACCGATGTATGCAATTAGTCAAATTCAATTACTCATATTAGTGATTTGCATTGCCATAACCGTGTATTATAATTCAGATTTTGCGTAGATTGCGTTTCTTCGGCCGTTATGGACTGCTAGTAATGTTCGTATACATATATCATTTGATTTTGAGACTCATATATATCGTTTTAGCTTTGTTAATATAGGGAAATAAACTCATTAACTTTTAATAAACTGGTGTGGTTATTCGTGACTGAAAGGTCATGTTGCGTCAAATTACCGACTGTTTTGATTCCTAATGTGTTATTTTGATCTAGAAATAAAGTATTGGGTATCAATTACAATAGTTATTGATTATTGGTTTAAGCGATCCGACTATTCTAGGATGAGGAGAGCCCAACTCGGCTAAAAGGTTTACTGTCCTCCAGCGTGTCCAGGTACAAGTAATTTATAAGGACTGGACGCGTTATCAGTAGATGGTAGCAGAGATTGATGGTTTGGCCCTTTGGGACCCCATCCGAACAATAGACGGAGTCAAGTTAGAATTTTCTTTGATAAAACAAGTTGGAGAGATGATGAAGCCCTAAATCCCCAATGACTTTCACGGAATCTCGGAGCTTGCGAATGGAGGAAATGGAGGTGTGAGAATGTTTCCGGCAGTTCTAGTGACGGTATGAGAGAAGTTAGGGTTTTGCGCTTGCACAGCTTATGTTCGCAGATTAATTGAGAAGTTTGTGAGGATTTTAGGGGGTTACGAACTCCAATTAAAAGATTTGAGAGGAGTGTTACTCCAAAGTGTGAGAGTAGGGAAGTCGTCGAACTTCACATGTGTGTAGCGCTTTGTGCAGGAAAAATTGTCCACTTGGTTGTTGATGTTGAGACGGGCCCTGCGAGGTCAAGAGACTCCGGAGTATGTTGAAAAGTGTATGAGACACTTGATTGATGTTGTAATCTGTTCGGTTTAATAGGTTGATCGGGCGTGGTCAACGAGTCAGTATGAATATTGAGGAATGAAAGAAAATTTTCGACTTTGAGATTTGATGAATTCTAAGGTGCACTAGAATCGTTCATTGATCAGTTGAGAGTAAAGTTTGCGGGTCAAATTTTGCTTGCGAGAGCAGGAAACCGAGAAAGATGGAATAACTGCTGAGGCTAGTAAAAAATCCCTAAGGTTTCTGAAGCGATTGTATTACCCTTCCTGTAGTAAACCGACAGATTTGTTTTCTTCTTCTTAGTTAGTGCTCGCGATATATTGCGGAAATTAGTTTTGAGTGAAGCTGAATGAAGGAGGACAAGCCGCTGGACTTTGTCAGCCGCAGTGTGTGAGTGTGACGTCACTAGGAGCCGCGCTGGGATAGGTTGGGTGGTGAGAAGGGTCGCGCACGGATTGGACGCAGTCCGTGAAGCGCAATTGGTGGGCAAAGGCAAACGAAGAGTATTCCGGGAATTAAAGTCACTTATTGATTACATATTTTAGAAAAATAAAAGACAGAAAGATGAAATTTTTCTAAGCATTTAAGAGTGCCTTGAGGGGAGATGTACATATAAAAGCAAATATAGGGGAAGAAACACCGCCTGAGGGTACACCAGCTTACATCGTGATTGAAGAAAAGGGTGTCGCACCATGCCTTTGGCTAAAGCAATGGTGCAAATTAACAGAAAAGTATGGAAGTGTAGCGTTCCCTATCCATGGATCGTTTAATCTAAGAGTTTTGGAGAATTTAAGATTCGCGCTATACGACATGAAAGTACCTCCAAGACCAGCACAGTTTGAGGCATTAGCAATTTGGGAGCTAATAGCTAGAAACCAACAACAAAAGAAATTTGAGACAAGAATAAGAAAAGTAGAAAAGACACTAGCGGATGCTCGATGGGATAGCACACAAAAGGTTTGGAGATCAGACGGGGGAATTAAATTGTTTCCAGCAATTACTGATGAAGCAGAGACGGAAGGAAGGAAAGCTACCTATAAAACAAACAGGAGTCAGTCCAGAGATAGGGAAAACAACAGAAATTTGAAAAGATCAGACGAGTCAGACAATGAGGAGTTCATTATACAATTGCTAAATGATCGCCCGCCACCATATGTGGAAAGCGAAAATGGCTCAAGCACTAGTACTGCCCCTCCAGAACCAATACAAGGTAATGTGACACCGAATTTGAGAATATCACAGAGGCAGAGCAGTTCCGATATGCCCTTTGCACCACAAATACCACAAATTCAGAGGACATATCCTGACGTGCCTAAATTGAATCCTGTCGATAATTATCAGCCGCAGGTTCAAAGGCGCTGCTGTGATGAGCACAATCTGGGAATGACTTCTGATTTAATGGCGCAGGGAGGACAGAATTATCAAAGACCAACATTGATTCAAGCCGAATCAACACAAATTTTGATGCCTCAAAAACAGGTACAAGAAGTGCCGAGGTACACTCGAGTAACAGAGAGCCAGTTAGGTATGCCAGCAATGATGAACCATAATGTGGGGATTAACATGCCACAGAATTCGGGGAACAGACAGAATCCAGATGCAATATCTCTGCCTATCACTGTAGGTCCGCCAGTGCCATTGTATATACAGGCAAACCCAAACGCATGCGATCAAGGGGTAATGACACAAAATGAGACAGGGAGAAGATGCATAGAAAACACTCCAGGAACGACTCCGGTAGGAACACTGCCAAATGGATCTGGGTCTTTGTCGGAATTTAGCCCAATTCCAATTTGTGCTCCGTCAACTGTGGTAAGGTCAAATCCACCACTAATAGTACCGTTAACTTCAAAAACTGAAACGTTGCAGCAACCATCAGTAGCAGTTGATGTAAGTGCTACATTAATGGGACTGAACGCACAAAAGCTAACACAATGGTTCAACAG
The DNA here is from genome assembly GCF_031143425.1 of Pleurodeles waltl. Lineage (NCBI taxonomy): Eukaryota > Metazoa > Chordata > Amphibia > Caudata > Salamandridae > Pleurodeles > Pleurodeles waltl. The sequence goes on from NC_090436.1 coordinate 614,093,767, forward strand.
TCTGAACTCCCCACAGAGTACATCCAGCGGGAAGGGAGAAGAATACCTGAATAAAATAAGAATGCGCATGGAAGCAGATGAACTAGTAGAGGGAATGATGGGTCTGAACAGGTTAGAATCATACACAGAAGAAGAGCTGAGCTACATGTGCCCTAGGATTACAAGAGAAGTGAGCAGCATACATAAGAAGTTACAAGAAATTGCAGACAGAAACGAGATCGATATAGGTAAGACTAAACACTTGAGCAGAAGTTACAGGCTAGACTTTGAGACAAAAGACTTTGAACACATGAGATCTGCAGGGATGAAAACACACCTTAAGGAGATACTGCAGAGCGCGCAGGTCTGGAGATGTTTAGACAAGTGGGAAAGTAGATGGGTTAAGAAAAAGGACAAAAAGAAAGAAAGTACCCTAGATCGGAATGAAAAAGCACAACAGAATGACGACCTGATAACTATGTTGCCAATGAGAGAAACAGCAGAGGGAAAACTTGTACATGTACTGTGGCACAGGTGCGATATTCAATCCTTTACGGATGATTTCCCTAAATTAGGAGAGAAACCGATTGAATGGTATCAACAAACAGATAGATTTGTGAAACTCGCAAAATGTCTTTGGGAAGACCTGAACACCTAATTCGAAATTGTGGTTCCGGTAGATTTGTGGGAAGACTGTAAAAGGGCTGTAGGTTGGCCAACAAGTGAACCAGAAAGGGACAGGGACACAGGTGCACCATCACCTACGGTAATGAGTTTATACCATAAGGTGATTGAGCACTTGAAAACAAAGGTTGCGTCGAAAAATGTGGATTGGCAGAGGATTGACAGAACGGCACAAGAAGTTAAAGAGTAAATACATGCGTATTATGAGAGATTGTTGAAAGCATTAAAAAATTACAGTGGAACGGAAACGATCGAGGCAAAGGACATGCTCCACTTTGTGTTCAGATTTGTGGAAGGTTTGGGACCCGAGATTAGTCAGATGATTAAAATGCATTTGATTTGTTGGCAGTCAAAATCGATCAATGAAGTGTTGAACTATGCAAAATACTGCAGTGATGAGATTGAGACAAAGCAGAAAAGGTTGAAAGAAAAGGTGATGGTGATGCAGCTTAGACCAGCTCAGACAGGTTTGCAAGGTTTACAAGGTTTTCAACAACAGCTGCCGCAGCAGCAACAGCAGGGAAATGCTATGTTCCAGCCACAAATGAGAGGCAGAGGCCGAGGAGGTTTTGTGAATAATGGTCCTGATTTAAATACTGTTATGATTCCAAATGGTATACAGGCAATGAAGAAGGTGATGCCATGTCACACGTGCGGAATCGTCGGGCATTGGAAACGGGAGTGCCCAATGATGGCGCAGGAAGGTGTAGGTCAGCAAAACAATGATGGCAATGCATTTCAGAATATGAGAGTACCGAAATTGAGAGGTCCAAATCCAAATTTTCAAAATAATGTAAATCAGATGCAGGGTTTACAACCCATACAACCGCAGCAGGTGCAAATGCCCCGTGCAGAAATGGCACAGTTGCAGCCAATGCAACAGCAGTTTCCTATGGTACCTAATCAGCAAATGCAAATACCCTTAGCACCAATGAATCAGCAACAAGTGATGCTTCCTCAACAGGTCGCGGGTCAAGGGATGAACCAAATGACACAGTACACCAATTCCCGTTACACAGTGAGAATGGAATAAACGATGCATGGGAGAGTGAAAGTTCAGATGAGGAGGGAAATTGTATGCTTGCAGCATCCTTGGAAGTTGATCAAAAGGGTCTGTATGTGGAAGGGGGAGAGTTATGGGTCACCGTGTTTCGTTCTTGGTTGACACCGGAGCTACACGTTCTACAGTTAGAAGCATTGAAGTACCAAATTTGCCACTTTCAGGGAGAACAGTTCAAGTAGTGGGAGTAGCAAATAGGTACCTGACAAACCCAATCACAGATCCAGTGCAAGTCAGAATTGGTAACTATCAAGGGTCACATAAATTTGTGGTGTGTGACTCAAGCCCGATATCACTATTAGGGAGAGACTTATTGTGTAAATTGGGATGCTCGATTATGTGTTCAAATGATGGAATTAAAATTCAGACAAACAGTGATGAGGAAGAAGAGGACAGTTTAGGAGGAGACGAAGTGGAAACTGTTGATGAAGAATATCCCCTGATTACTCTTTATCCAATGCTCACTAAACCAGATATTCCTGCTGAGTTACAGGAAACAGTTGGAAAGGAAGTGTGGGATATGACAGGGAAAGAAGTAGGATTGGTCAAAGGAGTAGAACCAGTGAAAGTGACTGTAAAACCCAATGTAAATTTTCCCCAGACCCCACAATACCATATGGCACAAGACACTCTCATGAAAGTCGCCCAACTCATTGATGAGTTTGTAAAACAGGGAGTACTAAAAGAAGTGTTAAGCAGTCCATGTAATTCACCAATCATGGGACTAATAAAACCGAGTGGAAAGGTCCGGATTGTTCAGGATTTGAGGAAAATAGATGACATAATAGTCAAATGTTGTTCCGTAGTACCAAATCCAGCTGTGATAATGTTTCAAGTTCCTTGTGATGCTGAGTGGTTCTCAGTCATCGACTTGTCACAAGCATTTTTTTCTGTGCCTCTTCATGAGGACAGCCAATTTCTCTTTTGTTTCAAATTCCTAGACAGAGTCTACAGTTGGTGTCGAATTCCTCAAGGGTTTTTGGAGTCACCATCAATTTTCAATCAGATTCTAAAGAAAGATTTGGAATCATTAGAATTACCATTTGAATCAACTTTGGTACAGTATATTGACGATTTGCTGATCGCGTCCAAGACAGAAAATGACTGTACAGCTGACACCATTGCCCTATTGAACCATTTGGGAAGGAACGGACACAAAGTGTCCCCTTCAAAATTACAGTTCTGCCAGAAGAAAGTGAAATATTTGAGTCACCAAATAGAGAAAGGGTCGAGAAGAATTATGAAAGAGAGAATTACAAGTGTGCTTCAAATGAGTCCACCGAAGACGAGAAGAGAGGTGAGAAAGTTTTTGGGAATGATGAGTTACTGTCGCCAATCGATTCCCAATTTCTCAACTCTAGCCAAACCTTTGCTGAAACTGACCCAGAAAGATGCGCTGGATGAAATGGTGCTGTAAAGAGATGATGTTTTTATTGAATTAAAGGAATGCATGTGCAGGGCTCCAGCTTTAGGTATGCCTGATTACACGCAGCCTTTTACATTGTTTTGTCATGAACGTGGTGCATGTTCCTTGTCTGTCTTGACTCAAGCCCATGGTGTCGTAAACAGACCAATAGCATATTTTTCAGAAACTTTAGATCCGGTTGCAGCAGCACTGCCAGGGTGCTTGCGTTCCGTAGCAGCAGTTGGTATCAGCCTAAATCAAAGTGAAGGAATAGTGATGGTACATCCTTTAACAGTCATGGTCCCTCACTCAGTCGAGATACTTTTGACACGTTCCCGAACACAGCACATGACCGGTGCTAGGCTTACAAGGTACGAGACAATAATTTTGGGTTCACCTAATGTGCAGCTGAAAAGGTGCACTACGTTGAATCCAGCAACTTTGTTTCCCAGTGAAAATGTTGAAATTGAGAACGCTGAAGACATCGAGCACGATTGTCTTCAGGTGACTGAATTTTGTACAAAACCAAGACCTGACATCAAAGACACCCGATTGGAAGAAAATTATCAAGTTATTTTTGTTGATGGTTCATGTTTAAGAGATGCACTAGGAATATTGAAAGCAGGATATGCTGTATGTACAATAACAGGTGTTCTAGAAGCATCTTGGCTTCAAGGAGTTTACTCTTCACAAATAGCGGAACTGGTAGCACTTACTAGGGCTTGTCAACTTTCCGCATTAATGAAAGTCACCATTTACACTGACAGTCAGTACGGATTTGGAATAGTACATGACTTTGGACAGTTGTGGTCACAAAGAGGCTTCATGACCTCTTCAGGATCATCAGTGAAAAATGGTGAGAGAATAAGAGAATTGTTCCATGCCATCCAGTTACCAGGAGAAGTAGCAGTGGTAAAATGCAGTGCACACTCAAAATCACAAGACTATGTTTCTTTGGGAAATGGATATGCAGATCAAGTCGCAAGGTTTTGCGCATTGAACTGTATATTGCTCAGAGACGAATGGAACTTGATAAATGAGCCAGAACTTGAACCAAGTGAAGCTTTTGCTCTAAAGGTTGTAGATACAATTGATGAATTGAAATCCTTATAGAACGATGTTAGTGAAGATGAGAAACTCTCATGGAGCAAATTACAATGTGTAAAGAAACCAGATGATTTGTGGGTTTCAAGTGAAGGGAGATTGGTTCTGCCAAACAGTCTTTTGACACAGTTAGTCAGATTGTACCATGGACATGCCCATCTTGGAAGGGATGCCATGGTTAGACTATTCAAAATTGATTGGTTTAATCCCAAATTCCGTCAAGTTGCTGAAGCAGTTTGCCATCGTTGCGTCATTTACCAACAAATGAACGCAGGGAAGGGAACAGTAGTAAATTTGAGCCATATTGGAAGGGCAGGTGGTCCATTCAGCAGGATGCAAATGGATTTTATTGAAATGCCTGTGCATGGAGGCTTGAAGTATGTGTTGGTGATTGTGTGTATTTTTAGTCACTGGATTGAAGCATACCCTACACACAGAAATGACAGTCTCACAGTTGCAAAACTACTCTTGAGAACTAATACCACGTTTTGGATTCCTGATCTCCTTAGAATCAGATAGGGGAAGTCACTTCAATAACGAAGTAATAAAATTACTGTGTGCAGCGCTGAACATTGAGCAAAAGTTGCATTGTAGCTACCGCCCTGAAGCATCAGGTCTAGTGGAGCAAATGAATGGCACATTGAAATCGAGGATGGCGAAAATATGTGCATCAACAAACTTAAAATGGCCTGACGCATTGCCCTTGGTGTTAATGTCAATGAGAAATACCCCTGATAGGAAGACTGGACTGTCCCCGCACGAGATCATCATGGGCAGAGCCATGAGGCTTCCAGCAGTTCCTGCAAATGCCCTTTTGAATATTACAGATGATATGGTGTTGGACTACTGCAAAGGTCTAGCTGATGTGGTGCGCTCTTTTTCTCACCAGGTGGAGGCAACCACCTTGCCACCGATCCAAGGTCCACGACACGCCCTGAAAGCAGGTGACTGGGTCGTGATAAAGAAGCATGTGAGAAAGTTGTGTCTGGAACCCTGTTGGAAAGGACCTTTCCAGGTGATTCTGACAACTACCACCGCTGTGAAGTGTGCAGGAGTTCCCAACTGGATTCATGCCAGTCACACGAAAAGGGTGACGTGCCCCACAGAAGAGGAAGTTGAAGCGCTGAAATCGCCAGTGACTGACAAGAGAGTACCAGGCACAGAGACAGAACAAAGAGAACTTGGAGGCGAACAAGCAGAAATAGAGGAGGGAGAGATATTTTCTGAGGAAGAAACAACTGACTCATTTGAGAAGGACCAAGGAGAAGCCTCAGGAAGTGACGAAGGTCCTGAAGGTGACAAAGAGCCTGAGACAGGTGAAGGAGCAGGAGAGCCTGATCAGAGGAGGGATTTCCCAGAAGCAGACGATACAGGAAAAGAAAAGGAAAACCTGATTGACCTTCCAGGGGGAGAAGACAAGACAGGACAGAGTGAAACTGTTCAAAGTCTTCCAGAACCGGTTGCAGGTCCATCAGGTGAAAACAGTGCGAAACGGAGACAAAACATATCGCCAGTGAAACTAAGAACTAGGGAAATATTAAACGAAAGTGAAGGGCCAAAGTTGAAAGAGAAAAGAAAAGAAGTGTCTGTCGCAATAACATCACCAAGTGAAGAGAAAGACACGGCCAAGGAAGAAAGTACCAGCGAGAGAGAGTCAAAAGGAGATGCAAAATTGAAAAGGAAAAGAATACCGACCAGAAGATATTCTGGTCTGGAGTGGGCATACATAGCCACTAACGATTGGTCAGACGAATTTCTATCTCTCAGTCTTGAGAACGAAGAAGCAGAACGTCACTTTGGCACTTGAGAAGTGAAATTCCATGAACATTACCGAACAAGACATTGACAACCTGATTCACTTTTGAACCGGCTAAGACATTGCTCTAACTTGATTGACTTTGAAACTGATTTTGAGATAAAGCTGCTAACCGATAAGAGACTAAGCTGCTAAAGAAAACCGTGTGAACATTGAACTCGTTCAGCTTTATAGATATCTGCAAATTTGATTTGATAAAGTGTCTTCAACTTTCTGATTCTATATAGATCATGACAGGCTACACTACACAGGGACATAAAATGAAGTGTTGTAAATACATGTGTATAGGTCTAATAACTGCATGTGTACTAATCATTATAGCAATAGTTTTTGGAATGCATGGAAAGAATGAGAGAGATGCGAATGATGCTTCTACTTCTAAACCTATTACTGAACTAACTCCTTTGAAGAAACTCAAACAAGACGAAAGACATTTGCATGATAAGAAGGAACTTTCGTCCAACGTTTTCTATCGCTTGTTGAATGAGTATGTTGAGACAATGGATGCGAAAGATTGTTATGTGTGCACACAAATACCTACCTCAGTAAAGGAAGTAGTGACATATCATAGCTTGCCTCTTACGTATGGAATTTCATGTAGTTTATTAATGACCAGAGTTTATGGCCAGGAGTACATTCACTACTTTTATTCCAATTATGATGTTGTATTTGCATATATCCCCATAATAGAGCTCCTGAGTAAAACAGCAAGAGATTATTATATAAAGTTAGTTAGGGGTTTCTTTGAACCATTGTCACCTTTTCACACAGCTCACAGAGAAAACCTTACATGCTTGCTTTCACCGATAGAGAAAAGTTTTCTAGATCACACTGATGATATGAGGAAGGAGGAGAGATTAGAAAAGGAATTACACAAGAGGACATCTGTAGATAATTATGCTTTTGCCGCAATAAAAACACAAGGGAAAATAGCTTTAGATGCCTTACACGTAGGGAGGCTCTGTGTATATAGGCCTAAATCATATTATGACACAATCTTTGTGGGAACGAGTGAATGTAAACATACGTTTTTGTTTCAAGCTAAATGGACGTTCATGCTGAATGGACAAGACCCAGTTATTCCAGGGATATATTATATTTGTGGACTTAACGCCTATTATCGTCTTCCTAAAGGATGGTATGGGAGATGTTATTTGGGAATAGTATTTCCAAAGATTTATCAATTGGACGACCTAAAGAAATTCCCAAAGCTGTCTGAATCACATCATGTTCAAAAAAGGGAGACAGCTTCTGGTGTGGTAGGATCTATATTTGGAGCGATGATTCCTTCAGTAGGAGTCATATTGAATTCAATTAAAATACGAAAGTTGTCTACTATTGTGGATAACATGTTGACAAAATTCCCAGGAGCTATAATCCTGATGGATGCTGAACTTGCTGAAGAAAGAGCTATGACTCTTCAAAATCGGTTTGCCTTAGACATTCTTTTAGCAAAGGATGGCGGCGTTTGCAAAATGCTTGGTACACGTCACTGTTGTTCTTATATTCCGGACAACAGCGGGCAAATTAGAAAAATGCTTACAAATTTAACTAACGAAAGTACAGATTTGAAAGAATTGAAAGAACCAGGAGTATGGGAGAAGGTTGGAAAATGATTTGCTTCTGTGGGAAATTGGCTCAGAAACATTTGGAATGGATTATTACTGAAAATAGTGAAAGGAATATTAATAGTATTAATTTGTTTATTAGGTATTTGGGGAATATGGAAAGCTATTAAAATATTGAAAACAAGAAACAATAGGAGAAGAGAAGAGAAAATAGAAAACAAAATAGTAGAAATATACAGAGAAAAATCAAAGGGAACCAAAAGAAAGAAGGAATTGACTGAAGTGCCAAATTACTAAACAGAATTTTAATGGAATAAAATTTGTGGGAAGATTTGATGTGATGACATAATTAGTCATCAGAGGAGGGATTGTTGACGCAGAAAAAGAAGGACCAACATATATTCATATATCATGTAACCAAAATCGTATAATGTAGTGTGATTTTAGTAAAGAAAATAATGTACATGGGAAATTGTGCCCTCGGAGTAGTTCGCCATTATTATAAATGAGCTTAATTAATCATGAAGAATTGAAAATTGTAGTAATCCGTCATAATTGCAAATGTGTTCTATGATTTTCTTGTTGAAACTGTTTTATGCTTAGCTTAAATTTAGTAGAGGCTTTGGCCTAGTCGCCAGATCTCAAATTTAACTGCATGGTTTTCACTTTGATTAACAAAAAGACATTATTCCGTATTTTTCCAGTAGAGATGACTAATACACTTATCTCCAAGGTTTCGTGCTACGCCGGTTTCATCCACTTTGATACAAGGTCAGCTCCTGCAGCTGCGGACAATAAAAGCACTGATAGCGAAATAATTGGCAAACTTTGTTGCAACTTGTGTTCCAAGGCTCCAAGGACAATGTATGCATAAATGAGTACTAGGAGAAAGACACTATTCATTGGTCAAATTGAAGCCACCATATGAACCCTCCAATGGAAGACCCTGATGAATTTGGAAAGTTTCTTACTTAAACCCATCGGACAAAGAGAAGTCAGCCATTTTTCCTTGATGCCATCTTTGAATCCAAATGCCAGACGTCATCTTGGACGACATCTTGATGCTCTTTTCTCTATTCCAGAGAAAGAGACTTTGAAAATTCTCACCCTAGAGACTTTGGGGCATATTTATACTCTGTTTGCGCCGGAATTGCATTGTTTTTTTTTAACGCAATTCCGACGCAAAACGAACTCCATATTTATACTTTGGCGTTAGACGCGTCTAGCGCCAAAGTCCATGGAGTTTACGTCATTTTTTAGCGTGGACACCTACTTTGCGTTAATTATATGCAAGGTAGGCGTTCCCGTCTAAAAAAGTGACTCCGCGGCATGTGCGCCGTATTTACACTCCCGGGCAAAATTCACGCCCGGGAGTGGGCGGGTCAAAAAAAATGACATACGGCTGCTTTTGCACCGTTTTTTAGCGCCTGCAAAAGGCAGGCGTTAAGGGACCTGTGGGCTCTGAAGGAGCCCAGAGGTGCCCTCCCATGGCCCCAGGGACCCCCCCTGTCACCCTTGCCCACCCCAGGAGGACACCCAAGGCTGGAGGGACCATCCCAGGGACATTAAGGTAAGTTCAGGTAAGTCATTTTTTTTATTTTTTTTTGTGGCATAGGGGGGCCTGATTTGTGCCCCCCTACATGCCACTATGCCCAATGACCATGCCCAGGGGACAGAAGTCCCCTGGGCATGGCCATTGGGCAAGGGGGCATGACTCCTGTCTTTGCTAAGACAGGAGTCATTTCTATGGGGGTTGGGAGTGAAAAAAAATGACGCAAATCGGGTTGAGGCGAAAAATTTGCCTCAGCCTGACTTGCCCCATTTTTTCACGGCCAAGCCCCATATCCCCCTACGCCGGCGCTGCCAGGTGTACGTCGTTTTTTTCAACGCACACCAGGCAGCGCCGGCGGCTAACGTCATTGATTAAATACGGCGCCCGCATGGTGCTTCAGAATGGCGTTAGCCGGCGCTAATTTTTTTGACGCAAAACTGCGTTAGCGCAGTTTTGCGTCAAAAAGTATAAATATGGGCCTTTAACTTTAATTTGCCCCGTCTTGCCCATGCAGTAACTTTGCCCCATTCTCCTTGCTGCCGCAAGGAAACTTGCCCTTAACTCTGCCCCTTTGAAATCTGCCCCATGCTGATCGAACTGGTACCTGAAGGACGAAGACTTTCCTTGTATGCTGATTGTATTTGGTAATTATGAAAGGATAATTGTATTATGCATTGTGTTTTTCCTTTTAGGTACCAACTGCTATTTTGATAGGGCCCAAGCTAGAAGTTTTTTCCAAATTTGTGTTGACTAAATTCGTTTTGCATGAAGCCCCACATGCCAATGCTAATTAGAGGTTAGTCGAGGTATTCACTTGACGCACCATGTTGAATTGAAATCTTGTTATGCTGACCGATGTATGCAATTAGTCAAATTCAATTACTCATATTAGTGATTTGCATTGCCATAACGGTGGTATTATAATTCAGATTTTGCGTAGATTGCGTTTCTTCGGCCGTTATGGACTGCTAGTAATGTTCGTATACATATATCATTTGGTTTTGAGACTCATATATATCGTTTTAGCTTTGTTAATATAGGGAAATAAACTCATTAACTTTTAATAAACTGGTGTGGTTATTCATGACTGAAAGGTCATGTTGCGTCAAATTACCGACTGTTTTGATTCCTAATGTGTTATTTTGATCTAGAAATAGAGTATTGGGTATCGATTACAATAGTTATTGATTATTGGTTTAAGCGATCTGACTATTCTAGGATGAGGAGAGCCCAACTCGGCTAAAAGGTTCACCAACCTCCAGCGTGTCCAGGTACAAGTAATTTATAAGGACTGGACGCGTTATCACAGGTACTCTGTATCAGAGTACCTGCTTGCTTCTAAGACGTACCGGTACTCTCCTATTAAAAGTATTACGTTTATCTTGAGAAGTGCAGGTACTCTCCCTCTCAAAATAAAACAGTGCTAGTACTCAGTACGTGACAGCAGAGGCCCATTTAAAGCACTTAAAACATTTAAAGACTCTTCTCATAAATAAAGAATGATATCACGCATGAAAACAAAATGGCGCTCAGTATCTGCACAGTGCAGGGTCTGAATTCTGTACCGTAAAGAGGTTCGAGGCTCCTTCTTCTCCTTTGAGTCTTTCTTCGTCTTCGATCGATCGGTCGGCGTGGGTCGCGGCACGGGTATCTTTGGGAGACGGATGTGCGGAACGATGGGTGGTAGGAAGAGCTTGGAGAGCCCGTTGGTGAGTCTCCAGCCCACATGCTGAGAGCAACACGGAGTCAATGGAGGTCTATCACTTGGGCTAATGAAAGGATTTGCTGGGCCATTTATTTCAGCCTATTAGAAAAACAGAAGGAACAGCTCAAGTATGGTGCACTTAAATGCTGAAACAAGATCAACAGAAAGGCGACTACAGCACATCTCTGAGGCGACTGTAATATATATCACATAGTTTCATACGGCTATGTAGTTAAATGTGTTTCTTTTCGGATTAGATAGCATAGATAGATGCAAACGACACAAAACGAACACATGTTTTGAGTCACACTTTTGAAAAACGCTGCTACCTCAATTTATACTTCGAAAACATTACCTTTATAAAATGTGTTTTCTTTTTCTTCTTCACAGCTCCATTTTAGCATAGTGTTAAATATTTGCAATGAATGGCAACCCTAGTATGGGACATGCAAAGTTTACTTCAACATTACACGTAGAAATATAGATGAGAAGCGGTATACAGATATGCAAATTGTACGATTAAAGGATGTGGTACGGCGGGCATTTTGATGAAACAGTTGACTTTCAAGAGACAGATGGGAGAAGCACTGAAAGCCATTTCATCTTTCCCTGAGCCTCTGCGTGCGTTTGAACTAGATGCCACACGATGGGAAGGAAGCCTCGGGGCCCAGCTTTACAAGCACTCTCACGCCAGAATGTAAATATTACTGGCAAGAAATTTCCCTATAAAAGATGTTTAGCCTCTGCATCAAGCTTGAGTGTGAGGTGGGCAATGCCAATGGAAATGCGGGCCAAGGCCCCTGGTGCTCATTTTGAAAAGGAGCCACGTTTCCTTAACCCAGGGAAAGACATAAAGAAACAGGGTGGTAATTGGAGTTTGAGCGCGGGCTCTTCCCTTAAAAAGACTTGAGGTTGACATGACATCATTTGCAGACTTGTTTATTCTTGTGACCAAGAGACTTCCTTTATTTCCGCACAGTACATGAACTCCCCACCTTACTTTTTGGCATTTGGATGTGCATTTGTTGAATGAAACATTCTACTTTCAAAGATATTGAACAATCAAAGAAGCAGTTGCCCTATAACCAGTGCCACTGAAATTATGCGATTGTGCGGCTGCGTCGATTTTCACACAATTATAGATTTGGGGCATTGCCACCCAATCCATCGTTTGCCACAATCATCTGCAGATTTTAACAACAAAACATTTTTCTAACTCAAATGGTTCCAAAGTTACTAAAAAAGGAGTGACACATGTTGCCCTGCAGTGGAAGGCCCTATGCAAAGGTTGACTGGTCACCTTTCTGTAGCTTATTGCTATATTTAAGTGTTACACTGGTACTAATGAAATGCAACTAATGCCCAGATAGTGTTGACAAGCTTAAAAGTGACAAAGTAATGAAGTAATACTATCACAAAATGTGCCACATAATGCTGCATAATGTGCCTGTCTTCGACGTATAATTTACTTAACCCTGCCACATAAATTGCCCCCCTCTGCATAATTCCAGTGGGCCTGCCTATAACCAACACATGAAGGTCACTTTTATACTTCAGAGAATCTCCTTTCAAATCAACAGACGTTTGCTTTCAAGGTATCTGTGATCTTGGATTAGAGCGAGAACCAGAGTTTTTCCTGAAAACATTTTATACCATATATCCCTGCACTGCTGGGTTACTTGAAATTTCAAATTGGTGATCAGGAGCTGCATTTTTCCTGTAGCACTGATATCAGACTTGCTTTCGTTATTTATGAAGCCTTACCAACGTAATTTAGAAATCGTGTTAAGATTTATCTTATTAAAGAGCTAAACACGTTTGCTTGGGAAAGAGAAAACAAGGAACAGATAAAGCTCCTACTGCTTGAAGCTCTTACTTTCCTGGTTAATGAAGGTCGCTCTTTGAACACTTTGCTCCTAAATTATTCGGTCTACTTTACCATCTGCAGCAAATGGTTTCAGACCACTTGATGCTAGAGAAAGAATAGTGACTGAGCTTTATTTTCCTGAGCTGCCCTGTTGGATGCATTGTTTCAATTGGACATGGCACAGGCAGCTGAGGATTTCTTTGACACAAGTACGGCCACAGTCACCACATACTTGACAGTGTGAGAGACCCTTAAGGTGTATAATCAGGGGATTGCCCTTTCCAAACAGTCGGGCACCTTCAATCCTTTTGGATACCCTTAAATCCTTTAAATGCAACTTTTCAAAATTGAAATACAAATGATAATCACACACCAGCAATATGAATCTTCCCATGATATCACTCTGCTGGCAGTCCTTGGGGGTGGCTTGCTCGGTATAGAGAGGCTGCAGCACACGGAGTTGTTTATTTTGGAGAACATGCCCAAGCACAGGTATTTGGTGAATGAGAGAGACCTAGTAGTTGCTCACCTGGCTGTTACTGGACACCCACCCAAGAATGGTCTTTCCGCCCTTATGCTCCCATGTGTTGGCTCCCTTGGTAGGTGTGGAGCTATTCAAGCAGTAGTTCGAGGCCTTCTATAAAGACCTCTACAAGCTAAAGATTTTATGTTCTATCGACCAAATACAGTCTGGAGGACATTATTTTGGCGTGTGTGGAGGGTGGGGTGTGGCAGTCCCTCATGACAACAATAACAGTGCACAAAATCCCAGAAGGCATAAATAGGTTTTCAAGTGGCAAAGCCCCTGCATGGTATTGTCTGCCCATCCAATTCTTTATAGAGTTTAAGGATTTACCAGCCCCTGTGGCTCCTTGAGCTTTATCAGTCGGCCCTATAGGCTGGTAGCCTCTCCCCAGTACAAGAGATGCTCTTATTGCTATCATCTTAAAGCAAGGAAAGGACCCACAAAAGGCTGACTCCTACCTACTGATCTCTTTATTAAACCTGGACAGTAAGATTATAGCCAGAATCGTGGCTAACAGGCTAAACCCATTAATACGCAATTCAGTTAGACCTGACCAGTCTGGCTTCATACCCAACAGGGCTACTTCTAACAAGCTTCGGATATTATTCTCCATTATTCACCAACTAATATCTGAGACTCAGATGATCTTGGTATTCCTTAATGCCAAGAAAGCCTTTGACTCACTGGAGTGGCCATTCTTGTTTTCGGGCTTTTGTCAGATGGGCCTTGGGCATTACTTTATTGACAAGACAAACCAGTTATACACAGACCCAACCACCCGGATCACAGTGGATTGCTGCCTCACAGGGCCGTTTGAGATCGGCAGGGCACACAACAGGGCTGTCTCTGGTTGTTGCTATTATTTGCTATGGCCACAGTGCCGTTCTCCTCCCTGTTGCGGAATAAACATCTTCATAGGTATTTGCGCTTTTCCACACAGCAGTATCTTTGAAAACGTGCTGCTATGTTTTAGAGACCTCATGACATATCTTAACCCCATCATTCGAGATGTCATCCACTTTGGTGACTTTGCTGGTTTATGCATTAACTGGAACAAGTCTGCAATATTCCCCTTCAGGTGACACAACCTGAGTCCCCCCAGATCTTCTACTAATGTGGAGACTCAACACAGTTTGGTACTTTGGCATACAGATCTAGGGAGTGGATCCTTCATAATAACTATAGCCCAGTGCTGGAACGTCTAGTGGGTCGGATTGAGTGATATATTGCTCTTCTCTTATCCTTAGCAGGGTGGGTGGCACTGATTAAGATGCTAATTCTTCCCAAGTTTCTGAACCTATTAAAAAATATCCCTATAACCAGCCAGGAGGAACGTTTTTTCCCATCTCTGAATGTGGATGACAAGACCCGTCTGGTGTGAAAAGGCTTCACGAGTGAGCTGGGAGGGTGTTAGAAATGGGGTTTCTGATTGGCTAGGGTATGCACCTCAGCCAGGCAGAACCTACCCACTCTAGTCAGGGCAAGGGAGTTACACGTCCAAGATAACCCCTGCTCACCCCCTTGGTAGCTTGGCACGAGCAGTCAGGCCTATCCCAGAGGCAATGTATAAAGCGTTTGCACAACACAAACAACACATGTGACGCAATATCCCCACCACAAAGGAAACACAACACCAGAATATATGAAAATATACTGTATTGTACACAACACAATTATTAGACCAAACATCACATATCCGTACTATCCTGTTACCTTAGCAGTTGTCAGAACGTTACACATTAGTTACTCTGCAAACTAGCAGTAGTCACACATAACACACAGGTTACTCAGTATTCTGCAACATAAGCAGTAGTCAGGAGACAAGTTATTACACCAAGACACTTGTCATAAGGATATCATAAAACGCCCATAGTAGGAACATTAGAAACATATGGCAAGTCATAAAAGTACATATCCGCAAGTTATGTCCATAAAAGGAACATTTGCACACATATGTAAGAGCATCATCAAACAGGCAGGTAATATTAATCAATCAGGAAAGTCTTTAGGCAGAACTTGGATTATAAATATATTAGTCTTCTAAAAGTACCTGATTTGATGGAGCCAGCACCTCCAGTGCCTAGAAGAACAAAGAAGGGGCCCCTAGCGCTCTTCTGCGCAACGTGGGGGCATTTCTAACAATTGTGGGTGAGAGGGGGGCGGCACGCACCCCCTCTATACTCCTAACGGGCCCCTCCTGGGGCCTGCGATCACTGGGGGCCCCCTGGGTCTCCACCGGCCCTCACAAGGGGGGGCCACAATTTGGTAAGAAATGCAAGGAGGAGAGGTGGGTGCCACGCACCCTCTCAGTTTCAAGGGCGGGCCCCTCTTGGGACCTGCGGTCGTTGTAGGGCTCCCCCCAGGCCTGAACTGGCCCTCCACGAAAGGGGGGGGAGACCCAAAGCTCAATACTGGCCCACACAAGGGCCAAACCGAGGACCAGTGGCGCAGTGGGCCTCTGGCGAGGCTTCCCCCCTGCCCGCAGTCACGGAGAAAGCAGGACGGCCTCGTTGGGGCCGGAGGGAACCTCTGATGAGGTGTCCTTCCCTCTGCCCAGCTTCCAACTGTATGCGGTGGCCCGTCCGGTCGTCGAGAAGGAGGCAGGCACCAAAATCGGTGCCTGCCAGTGCCCTGGGGGCACTCTACAGAGCGCACTTCACCCCGGGGGCACGACAGGAGCGCTCGAGCTCCAGATAAACCACAACAAGGATTCTCCTGGTGCCCCGGGGGCACGGGAAAGCAGCGCGACTCCGGCGCTTAGCAACCATGCAGCCCGGGTTGCGGCAGTGATTTCTTTCGGCCAGCAAAAGCGCGCGCTCACAGCGCTTTAAGGATTTTAAAGGTGCAGCGATTTCCCAAGCGCTAGTGTTAAAGCACTCCTTCGTGCTTCACAAGGCAACAGGGGTCAGGGGTCAGGGGCCACAGCACCTGGGGGACAGAGTCCAAAGAAAAGGCCCACAGGTGGAGGGGCCCAACAACAGGCCATCACAAAGAAAAATGCAGCAAGTGGCAAGTCCTTCACAGGGACCAGCAGGTCAAAGTCAGCACAGCAGCAGTAGTCCATGGTGGTCCCTGGTGAGTCCTTCCAGCGTTTCTGTGTCCAGTTCCAGGATATTTCAAGCATCTCCAAATTGTGGGGAAAATTCCCCTGTACTTATACTCAGTCTTTACAATGTTTTGCAATGGCAGGGAGAGGAGGTTCCAGCCAGTTACAACTGGTTCTGGGAGTGTCCCCTCTCTCCTTTCAGCACAGGCTCCAAACATCAGTGGGGGTTAACAACCCTATTGTGTGAGGCCAGGGCACAGCCTTTACAAATGTAGGTGTGCCCTGCCTCTCTCTTCTCTCAGCCCAGGAAGACTATTCAGTATGCAGATGCACCTCTGTGACACCTCCACCCTCCCTGTGTACAGGCTGTCTGAAAAGTATGCACAAAGCCCCAACTGTCACTCTGCCCAGACGTGGATTGGAGTCAAGCTGCAAAACACCAGTCATAAGCACAGATAAATGTGCACTTTCTAGAAGTGGCATTTCTGTGATAGTAATAAAAAATACACCTACACCAGTAAGCAGCATTTATTATCACAACCATACCAAACATGGGCAGGGCATTTCTAATGCAATCCTATGAGAAGGCAGCACTCACAGCAGTGAGACACCATGTTAGGCTGTTTAGGGGTGACTTACATGTAGTAAAAGGGGAGTTCTGGGCCTGGCAAGTAAATTTAGATGCCAGGTCCCTGTGGCAGAAAACTGCACACAAAGGCCCTGCGCTAGCTGGCCTGAGACAGGTTTGAAAGGCTACTTCAGTGGGTAGCGCAAGCAGCGCTGCAGGCCCTGGCTATAGAGATACCACTGTACAAGGGACTTACAGGTAAATTAAATAATGCCAATTAGATATAAGCCAATCATACCAACTTTAGATTGGAGAGCACCTGCACTTTAGCACTGGTCAGCAGTGATAAAGTGCTCAGAGTCCTAGAGCCAACAGCGAGAGGTCAGAAAAACCAGGAGGAAGCCTGGGGATGACCCTGTGTAAGAAAAAAAGTCCAACAGAGAGACTCATGCATATTGTTTGAAATGGAAGCTCTAGTTGGCAGTGGTTTGCACCCTCTCCAAGTAGGGACTCTCACTCTAGTCAGGGTAAGGGAGTCACATAACTAAGATAACACATGCTCACCCCTTTGGTAGCTTGGCACGAACAGTGAGGCTTAGCTCAGAGGCCATGTGTAAATTATTTGTACACACCCACACACACAGTAACACAGTGTAAACACCGCAAAAGCACTCAACATCATTTTAGAAAAAATAGGCAATATTTACATGAGTTAAACAAGACCAAAACAACAAAAATCCAACATACACAAGAAAAGATACACATTTTTAAAGGTTAAATCTCAATTAGGAACTTTGAACCACAATGGCTCCAACTGGAGCTACCACAACATTATTGACAGACTCGGTCCCAACAGTCCGGCTCCACTCAGGGAGTGTGGGCCGATCACGGAGTCACACTGACTCCAGACACAGTACCTTTGGAAAATGATGAAAGAAAAGACGTTCTACGGACTTGGGGAGGTGACGCGTCTCTGGAGCTGGTGCAGCGTCGATTCCTTCCTGCGACCGGGGAGGTGAGGCATCAGTTCCTTACTGCCTGGAAGAGGAGGTGAAGCGTCAGTTCATTACGGTTGCATGGGAGGTGATGCAGCATCGGTGGCGAGGCGCTTGTCCTTATAATCTGGCAGAGTCGATGAATCCAACATGTCAAGATGCAAGGCGTCAACTTCTTGGTGTTGCGATCACACCACAGGGCCACAGGTGCTGTGGCAGAGTTGGATTCAGTTGTCCCAGACGCCGGGGACACAGCACTCGGGACTCATACTGTGGTGGGACTTCAGAGGCACTGCAGTGGTGTTGGGCCTGCAGCGTCGGTCGTGGTCATTGCATTCAGTGGGGACCATGGCTCCTGGTACAGCAGCAGCACAGAGTCAGCCAGAGGCGACTGTTCTGAAGTCGCTCTAGAGTTGATGCACTTGGTTTCTTCTTGGTTACACCAATACGCACTCCCAAGGGCCCAGGGATGGGATTTGGCACCACTTGAGGAGGCAGGACTCTCAGCAAGAGCTGGCAGATGAAGTCTTTGATATCCCTGAGAAATCTAACAGGAGGTCAGCTCAGTTCAAGCCCTTGGAGAAACTTGGAAAGCAGGCTGTAGAAAGGAAAATCCAGTCTTTTCACTTCCAGGACAGAAGCAGCAAGCAGCAGGCCAGTACAACAAAGCAACACAGTGGCAGTTCCTCCTACAGCATCCAGCTCTTTTTCCTGACAGAATGTCCTAAGTCCAGTACTGTCCTGAAGTTGTGGTCTCAGAGGCCCAATACTTATACTAATTTCTGACTTTGAAGTAGCAAAACTTCAAAAGAAAGGCTCTGTAGTGCACAAGACCCTGCTTTTCCTGCCCTGACCCCAGACACACTCCAGGGGGTTGGAGACTGCTTTGTGTAAGGACAGGCACAGTCCTATTCAGGTGCAAGTGTCAGCTCCTCCCTCCAATCTAGCACAGGAAGACCCATCAGGCTATGTGGGGCACACCTCAGCTTCCTTTGTGTTACTGTCTAGCGTGAAGTCACAAGCAGCCCAACTGTCATCTTGACCCAGACGTGTATTCCACAGCCGGGCAAATGCACAGAATGATTAAGCAAGAAAACACTCACTTTCTAAAAGCGGCATTTTCAAACTTACAATTTAAATACCAACTGCACCAAAATATGGCCCTCATTACAACCCTGGCGGTCGGTGATAAAGCGGTGGTAATACCGCCAACAGGCCGGCGGTAAAATTTTTTTAATCATAACCACGGCGGAAACCGCCAACACAGACAGCCACTTGAACACTCCGACCACCACAGCGGTAGCAACAAACATTGCAGCGGTAACCGCCAACAGCCAGGCGGAAGACAATGTACCGTGCACTGCATTACAACACACCTATCCGCCTGCTTTTCCGGAGTGGTACCAACACCATTGAAAGCACGGCAAAAACACTTCTCTGAAGGGAAACAACTCACCTCTCGACGCTCAAGGAAGAACCACAATGCCATGGAGCCGGAACTGATGCCATGGAGCAGATCTTCCCCATGCTGGTGTATCTTCTCTTACAACAGGAACATGAACACCAGCAAAGACAACCACAGTGAGTACTGCACCTAGCACACAGGGGAGGGGAGGAGGAAAAAGAGAGTGGCACACATACAACACGCAACACCCCCACCCTCACCCCCAACACTATACACACAAACACATGCAACAACATTACATATACACCCCTCTGGAATAATGCAAGGACAAAAGGAATTGATTGAAATTAGTGTAATATTAGTAATTTTTAGAAATACGTTCAGAAAGAAATAAACAGTATGTGCAATATATATAAATGGAGGGACAATGCCCACTCCAAAATTTCCGTGACCCACTGGGCCATAACACATGGGCCAAGGCCACACTTGACTCCTGCCTCAATACGGAGAGAACACTGCAGGGGCATCAGGTCGAAAAAAACAGGCACCTCAGGTGGATGGGGAATGGGGGGGCACCTCAGCTGGAAGATGGAACAACACCACTGGCCTGGAGGGGGCTCCATGTCTACTGCTTGCTCCTGGGGAGTGCAAGGCCACAGTCTCTCAAGTGGGTGGTTTGCCCACTGCTTGGTCCTGGGGAGTGCAAGGCCACAGTCTCTCAAGTGGGGTGTTTGCCCACTGCTTGGTCCTGGGGAGTGCAAAGCCACAGTCTCTCAAGTGGGTGGTTTGCCCACTGCTTGGTCCTGGGGAGTGCAAAGCCACAGTCTCTCAAGTGGGTGGTTTGCCCACTGGTTCTGGAGAGGGCCTTGTGCCCAGTGTGCTTCATCCTGGCAAGGAGGTGCTGAGTGGATGCCTTGTTCCCCTGGTTCTGGAGGGGGCCTTGTGCCCAGTGTGCTTCATCCTGGCAAGGAGGGGCTGAGTGGATGCCTTCTTCCACTGGTTCTGGAGGGGGCCTTGTGCCCAGTGTGCTGCATCCTGGATGGGGCAAGGTCACAGTCTGTCACCTGGGTGTCACACCGACAGGTGTTGCAGGGGCCAGGACGCACTGCTGCCCATGTAGTCACCACTACACACTGCTCGCTGGCGGTGTCGGCTTCTCAGTGTATGCCAGTTGCGCTGCAGGTGGCGGTGCAGGCAGTGGTGGTGGTGGTAGCCTCCAGGCCTTCACCTGCAGCCTTGGACGGCTGCCCACTGGAGCTGCTGGCAGTGGTGCTGCTGGTGGCGGGGCAGGTGGCAGTGCTGGCCGTGGTGCAGGTGGCGGTGCTGGCTGCGGTGAAGGGGGCATGCAGGCAGTTGTGTAGCCTCCAGGCCTTCACCTGCAGCCTTGGACGGCTGCCCACCGGGGCTGCTGCTGCTGGCAGTGATGCTGCTGGCAGCGGGGCAGGTGGAGATGCTGGCCGTGGTGCAGGTGGCGTGCAGGGAGTGGAGGTGGTAGTCTCCAGGCCTTCACCTGCATCCTCGGACAGCTGAAGTGCCATGGCTGGTGTTCTGTGCCCCTTTTCTGCCCTTGGCAGATGGTGGTGCCTCCTTGCTTCTGACAGCTGGAGTCTTTGACTTGCCCTTGCTGGCTGGTTCTGCCTCCTTCCCCTTGCTGGCAGGTGTCCCCTTCTTGCCCTTGCCGCGTGGTGGACCCTTCTTGGCCTTGGCAGGTGTTGCTGGCACACTGGCTGGGCTGACGGGTGCCTCCTTGGAGCCTCTCACAGCTGCAGAAACCACAGCGGCCGTGGATTGGGTGGCTGAGGTGCTGGGCTGGGCTATGGCCACCCTGGCCCGAGGTGAAGGACGGGGGTTAGGGAATAGGTTAATGTTGGCGAGTAAATGTTTTTTAGGGGCACTGGGGTGGGAAGAGGGTGAAGGTTTGGGAGTGGAGGAAGAGGGAGTGGTTGTAGGAGGTGTCAGTCTGCTGTGTTTGGGTGCAGGTGTATGGGCTGGATGCTGTTGTGAGGTGGATGGCTGTTGGGTGTGTGTGTGCTTGCGTTTGTGTACTTTGGGAGGAGGGGTCCCAGACACAGTGGGAGAGAACACAGGGGAAGTGTACATGGATGTGGGGGTGGTGACTGCCAGTGAGGTGCGTGTAGTGATAGGCGTGCTGGTGATGGAGGTAGTGGATGAGGATGTAGTGCATGCAGGTGTGAGTGGAGACGCTATTGGGAGGGAGGTGGACGACGAGGAGGAGGGAGACACAGTGGAGGCAGTAGATGTTGGTGTGTCTGCATGGGGATGGTGCTTATGTGAGTGCCTGTGAGATGAAGTGTGGTGCTTGTGTTTGCCTGACCACTTCTGTGTGTTGATTTGGGTGATTGCTCGTCTGAAGGTGTGCTTGGGATAGGCTGGGGTTGAGGGGATTGGGACTGGGTAGAGGAAGTTGGAGGGGGGAGGCAGTAGACAGGGACTATGGCTGCCATCAGTGCGGAGGCCAGAGCCTGGAATGCTCTCTGTTGGGCTGCCTCACCAGAGTGAATGCCCTCCAGGTATGCATTTGTTGTTGCAAATGCCCTGCTACATCCTGGATGGCATTCAGTATGGTTGACTGCCCAACAGAGAGGGATCTCAGGAGGTCAATAGCCTCCTCACTGAAGGCAGCAGGGCTGACTGGGGCAGGGCCTGAGGTGCCTGGGGCGAAGGAGATGCCCACCCTCCTGGGTGAGCGGGCATGGGAAACACGCTGAGGGGCTGCTGGGAGGGCAGTGCTGGTATGGGGAGTGGCGGCTGTACCTGTTGTTGGGGTGCGCACAGAGGTGTCCGCCACCGCCAGGGAGCTTACATCGAAGGAGAAGTCGCTGTCGGTAGTGTCCCCTCCTGTCTTCGTCGTGGTACTCCCCTCGCCCTCTGTCCCACTGGTGCCCTCACCATCAGTGGATTCGGCCTCCAGGCCCATGTGGGATGCAACTCCCTCCGTCGCCGGTACCTCTGCTCCTCCGCCAGATGATGCTAATGCACACAAGGACAGGGTGACAAAACAAAAAGGGGGGAAGAGACAGAGAATACACTTGGTCAATGCCAGCAACAACACTACCATTGGCGTACCCAACACACAGGGAACAGCCCTATGCACTAGGCCATGCACTACCAGTTACAATGCTAGTCACCAGCCCATGGGGTACAATGCCTAATGCCATTAGCTGCACACCTGAAACCCACAAGACCTTGCCCAGTAGTAGATGCCCACTAACACTATTGGGGTTGGAATGCATCTGATCTTGCCCATCATTGAACATACCCTGCCATGTTCGCCCTGGCCTAGGGGCACCCACAGCCCACATCCCTCACCCAGGTAATACCTTAACACGCACAAAATCATGATTCTGAATCTGTACTCACCCCCTGGGGCTGCTGTGATGCCTCCAAGCGCCCATCCAACTCTGGATAGGCCACCACCAGGATGCGGAACATCAGGGGGTCAGGGTATGAGGGGCACCCCTTCCTCGTTGGGAGGCCAGCCCCAGCTGGGCCTTCGCCGTCTTCCTTGCCCAGCGGCGCAGGTCCTCCCACCGTTTTTGGCAGTGGGTGCTCTGCCTGTCAAAGACCCCAGGGTCCGCACCTCCTTGGCAATGGCATGCCAAATACTCTTTTTCTGATGGGTGGTGACCTGCAGAAAAGGGATTAGCCATACCATCCGGACTGTCATACTCATGGCCCACCATATCTCTCCCATCCACTTACACACATACATTTACCACCATACATGCAGCACTCTGCCCAGGACCCCTCAGACCCACCCATACACAGGGCTTACACACACAGCAATCCATACATTCACTGCCCACACATCATGCTCACAGTGTACTCACCTGTATATCTGGAGGACCATAGAGTAAAGTGTACTGGGGTAGGACCCCAACCACTAGTCTCTCCAACTCCTCCGAAGTGGAGGTGGGGGCCCTTTCCCCAGACACTCGAGCCCTTGTCGCTTCCAGACACAGGTCACAGCAGCACTTGCAGTGTAGGTCCTCTCCTGTTGAAGGTCAGGTAGCAAATGAGTGAACAGATAGAAAATGGCAGTCACGTCCGCAGCAGTGCGTACCGTCACCGCCGGCATACATCGCCAATGGCTCCTGGAACCCATAGGGCCCAATGATAACCAATGCGATGTTGCACGGTGGTCGCCGACCGCAACGGCGCACAATGCCAGTGGAATTACTTCATTTCCACTTGTCTCTCCTCACAGGTCAGGCAGCCACCATTTCAGGGGGGCACAGGCCATGACACCTAACTGCGTCACAGCTGACATTTGCACATCAACTGACTCTCAAGTTCACATACTGTTTCTGTAAAGGAAGAAATGCATATCAATTTTGACATTTGTGTGAATATGACCCTCTGCTCACTGCCACCCCACAGGTATCCCTCCTCTAGTGCAGGTCCTGTCAGTACTCCATTTCCTGGCAAGTGTTTCCTTCCAAGCGACAGTGGCCATGGCATCAGGGATGTCTGAGCCAATGTTCTCCAATGTGCTGACCAGAGTGTTGTCTGCCCTGCTGAAACACATGCGCAGCTACCTCTTATTCCCCCAGGTGGAGGATTTGGCCACAGTGAAGGCTGACTTTTATGCCCTGGGACATATCCCCAACATCATTGGTGCCATTGATGGTACACGTATTGCATTTGTCCCCCCAACCCCCAGATAAATCAATAGGTGTTCAGAAATAGGAAAAGATTTCACTCTCTGAATGTGCAGATGGTGTGTTTGGCGGACTAGTACACCTCCCATGTCAATGCCAAGTATCCTAGCTCTGTGCATGATGCCTTTCACTTGAGGAATAGCAGCATTCCATATGTGATGTCTCAACTCCAGAGGCACCGGGTGTGGCTAATAGGTGAGCCCATGGTCCCCACCCAGCTGATGTAGGTCTATGGGTGTGTGTGGGTTTGGCCCTAAGGGTGAGTGTGTGGCTAACAGGTATCCCTCTCAGGGCTACTGACTCCAGTGAGAAATGCCAGGACAGGGGCAGAGGAACGTTACAATGAGGCACATGGGCAAACAAGGAGGATCATTGAGCGAACCTTTGGCCTCCTGAAAGCCAGATTCCAGTGCCTCTATCTGACAGGTGGATCCCTGTAGTACTCACCCAAGAAGGTCTGCCAGATCATCGTTGCATGTTGCATGCCGCACAACCTGGCCTTGAGACGCCAGGTGCCTTTTCTGCAGGAGGATGAGCCTGGAGATGGTCGTGTGGCAGCGGTGTAGCCTGGGGAAAGTGACGAAGAGGAGGCAGAGGAAGAAGATGTGGACAACAGAAGTGCACTCATTCAACAGTACTTCCAGTGACACACATGTAAGACACTGTAACTTCACCTTCCATTGCAGTTTTGTGTTGGACATTGAACATGGCAGCCTGATTTCCCTATTTCTATGGCCACTTACTGTTGTACCCTTTGGCATCTCTATTTTCAGATCTCTGTACCCCACTCTGGCTCCTGGAGTGTTTACTGCTGCCCACTACAGGTGATACCTATGTAAATATTACAGTACATTTGAATTGCAATGTTTACAGTTTGTGAAACTAATACATTTGTTACATAATTCACAGACTCCATACTTGAATTTGTTCAAAGGGTGTTTATTTATGTGCTAATAGGTGTAGGGGGTATTGCAATGGGCTGGGTTGCTGATGGAGGAAAGTCCATGGTAGAGTCCACTCTATTTGTATCACAGGTGCATTGTCCAAAGGGTCATAGGAAGTGGAGCAATGGCAGTTCAAGGTGGACAGGGTGACAGAGTGGGACAGATGGGTGACAATCAGGAGAGTCCTATTTCTTGGCGGGGGTCTTGGCAATGTTCTCTGGCTTCTGCCTGGATCGCAGGAACCATTTGCGGGGTGGTCCTCCTTCTGCAGGGGGTGGGGTGCTGGTGGCCTGTTGGTCCTGTGGCGGGACCTCCTGTCCTCTAGCCCCGGCAGAGGTGGAGGGCTGTTCTTCGGTGTGGCTAGTGTCAGGGGCCCGTTGGTGTGCCACTGCCACCCTCATGGTGTTGGCCATGTCAGCCAGCACCCCTGCAATGGTGACCAGGGTGGTGTGGATGTCTTTCAGGTCCTCCCTGATCCCCAGGTACTGCCCCTCCTACAGCCACTGTGTCTCCTGCAACTTGTACAGTTTCTGGCCCATGGTCTCCTGGGAATGGTGGTATGCTCCCAGGATGTTGGTGAGTGCCTCATGGAGAGTCAGTTTCCTGGGCCTGTCCTCCCCCTACCACACACCAGTCCTCTCAGCTTCCCTGTTGTCCTGTGCCTCTGTCCCCTGAACTGTGTACCCACTGCCACTGACCCCAGGTCCCTGATCGTCCTGTGTTTGTGGGGTTGCCTGGGGTCCCTGTAGTGGTGGACACACTGCTGATTGACGTTCCTGGGGACAGTGGTATGGGCCCGCTGGGTGGGTGCTGTGGTCTTGTTTCCTGAGGGGGGAGGCTCTGTGGTGGTGTGGGACTGTGGCTGGGTCACCGACTGTCCAGAGGTCCCTGATGGGCCAGGTTGGTCATCGTGATCCAGGCGTGCACAGCTGCTGTCATCACTGTGGGCCTCTTCAGGGGAGAGACTGGATGTGGCTGGCACCTCCTCTCCGGTGAAGTTGAGTGGGGGTCCTGTGGGGATGTAAATGCAGTGTTAATGTACCTGCGTGTGCCATCTTGTGCATGGATATGTTTTCCTCTATGGTTGTAATTAGCCAGGCAGCTTTGGCTTGTGTGAGTTGTGCTTGGTTTGGCAAAGTGATTGTCACTAGTGTGCATGCTGTGGTGATAGGTGTCCATGTAGGTCTGTGATGGGGGTCCATGCATTGGTGTTGCATGCAGGGCATGGTATTGGGGTGGGTGGGTTGTGACGGTGAGGTATATGTGAGGTGGTGGGGTGATGGGGGTGAGAGTAGGGGTTGTTGTTTGTGATGGCATGCAGGTAGGGTTGGGGATAAAGTAGTAAATTTTTGACTTAGCAGAGTCGAGTCCTCCTGCTACTCCTGCGAGGCCCTCAGGATGCATGATCGCCAAGACTTGCTCCTCTCAGGTTGTTAGTTGTGGGGGAGAAGGTAGGGGTCCACCGCAAAGTCCTCTGTACAGCTGCCTGGTGTCTTGCAACCACGGAAAACATCATCCCCCGTAGGTCATTCCTCCTCTTCCTAATGTCATCCCTTGTTCTTGGGTGCTGTCACATGGCGTTGACCCTGTCCACGACTCTCCGCCATAGCTCCATCTTCCTAGCAATGGACGTCTGCTGCACCTGTGATCCGAATAGCTGTGGTTCTACCCAGATGATTTCCTCCACCATAACCCTTAGCTCCTCCTCTGAGAACCTGGGGTGTCTTTGTGGTGCCATGGGTGTAGTGTGTGTGGTATGTATGAGGGTGTGTGGGGTGATGTGTTGGGATGTGCTCTGTGAGGTGTGTGGATGGTGTATGGGTGATGGTGTTATGTGGCTCAGATTCAGTGGGTGCTCCTGGCTTGTCCCTCTCTCAGTTGGCAATATTTTTTTTCATTGTAAGGGGTTGTGGGTATTGTGGGTGGGTGTTTTATATTGGATTGGTTGTGTGGGTGTGGTGTGTGTATGTGTGTCAGGTGTGTGTAGTTTGAATTGTCCAATGTGGTGTAGTTTTGTTAGTGCGCAGCTGTGTGTACCGCCAATGGTTTACAGTGGTTGAATGACTGCTGCGGTGATTCGTGGGTCATGATGCTGTGGGAATATTTCTGTTGGCGTAACGGTGTGGGTTTTGGTACTGCCACTTTATCACTGACCTTTGGGCTGCCGGACTTGTGTGGGTGTCTGTATAGTGGCGGATTTCTCTGTGTGGGTCATAATACCCGTAGCGGTATACTGCCGCGGTCATGGTATGTTGGCGGCCGTCAGCACGGCAGTAAACAACATTTACCGCCAATGTTGTAATGAGGGCCTATGTATTTTTTAAATTGTGATTTCAGAGACCACAAACTTCAGGAGTCAGATTTATAATTTTTCCTAATAGCGATTACCTAATTGCGATTTTCTGCAAATAGGAATTAGGTAATCGCTATTCGAATGTATGAAACTCCCAGAGTTTAATTTAGCGATTCCCAGCAGCTCAAAAATTGACGTACCTCATTAACATTCATGAGGTAGGTCGCAATTTGCGACCCATTGTGAATGACTACAATCACAGGGCTGGTGACCTGCTGGGCTCAGCAGACCACCATGTCTGTCACTGCTTTTGAATAAAGCAATCTTTTTTTTTTAAACGCAGCCCGTTTTCCTTAGAGGAAAATGGGATGTGTTTAAAAATAAAAAATAAACAATTTCTTTTCATTTTTTAAGAGTAGGCAGTGGTCTGTGGGACACACACACATGCAATAATCATGCTCTTATGCCCCTGCAGGAACCCGAAGGACCGTCAACACACCAGAGGGTCCAGACAACACCACTCCACCCCCAGAAGAGGCCCACAGTGACGAGAGCAGCTCTGCCCTACTGGATCCTGATGACCAGCCCGGACCATTGTGGGCCTCGGGACAGTCGCTTCCCCTTGCACAGGCACAGGCACAGCCCAACACTGACCTTCCACCCTCTGGTAACACCAGCACATCACCCACCCAGCGGGCCCAAACCTCCCTACCCAGGACAGGTCAATCAGTGGTGTGTCCACCACTACAGGGAACCCAGGATAACCCACCACCCCAACAACAACAGGGACCTGGGGGCAGTGGTAGTGGGCACACGGTCCAGGGGACGGAGGCACAGGAACACAGGGGAACTGGGAGGGCTGCTGTGCGACAGGGGGCGGACAGGCCAAGGGAACCCACTCTCCACGAGGCCCTATCCTCCATCATGGGAGCATACCACCACTCACAGGAGACGATGGCCACGGTCCTGGACAAGTTGCAGGAGACCCTGCGCCTGCAGGAGGAACAGTATTTGGGGTTCAGGGAGGAGCTCAGGACCATCGGCTCCGCCTTGGGCACCATCGTAGGGGTGCTGAAGGACATACAGAGCACCATGAGGGACACCGTGACACTCCAAGGGGCCCCTGACACTAGCCAGGACGATGAACTGCCAACCACCTCCGCCGGCGCTAGTGGACAGGAAGCCCCGCCACAGGACCACCACGCCAGCACCCCACCCCCTGCAGACGGAGAACCACCCCGCAAGCGGTCCTTGAGATCCAGGAACAGGACAGAGCAAGATGGCAAGACCCCCGCCAGGAAATGAGACCACCCTGTTTGTTCTCCCACTGTCCCACCTTGTTACCATACTTAAACTGCCCCAGCTCCACTTCCTATGCCCAGATGGGCAGTGCACCTGTGAGACTAATAGACTGGACTCTGCCATGGACATTCCTCCACCATCACCCCTCACCATTTTACCACCCCCTCCAATAATTAGCACTTCAATAAACACCCTTGAAACACAAAACAAACTGGAGTCAGTCTGTGATTTAGTAAATATGTATTATCAATGACAGTGTGATAATGCGTTTCCTATTATAAAGCTAACATACCTATGTCACACATCACAAGTCCTTGAAGGATGCAAGCAGATGACACGTTGGTAACCACACCTGTGAAACAGTAATCGAAAGGTACAACTCAGTTACCAACTAGTGGTTGTAACCGACAGACAGGATAGAGGTAGACGTGTGAAAGTTCATGTAATGGAAAACATGAAAACGTTCTCACCTGTGTGTCACTGGAAATATTGCTGTATGACTGACTCCCTGTTGTCGTTGTCTTCTTCCTCAGCTTCCTCCTCATCACTGTCCACAGGGTCCACAGGCTCCACAGCTGCTACAACACCGTCATCTAGATCATCCTCCTGCAGAAAAAGCACCTGGCGTCGCAAAGCCAAATTATGGAGCATGGAGCAGGCAATGATGA
This sequence comes from Pleurodeles waltl, assembly GCF_031143425.1. Taxonomy (NCBI): domain Eukaryota; kingdom Metazoa; phylum Chordata; class Amphibia; order Caudata; family Salamandridae; genus Pleurodeles; species Pleurodeles waltl. The sequence goes on from NC_090436.1 coordinate 614,122,936, forward strand.
TCTCACACACCTTCTTCGGTGAGTAGAATAGGGATCCACCTGTCATATGGAGGCACCTGAACCTGGCCTTCAGGAGGCCGAAGGTGCGTTCGATCACCCTCCTAGTCCACCCATGGACCTCATTGTACCGTTCCTCTGCCCTGGTCCTGGGATTCCTCACTGGGGTCAGTAGCCAGGAAAGGTTGGGGTAACCAGAGTCCCCCAGTAGCCATACACGGTGCCTCTGGAGTTGACCCATCATATCAGGGATGCTACTATTACGAAGGATGTAGGCGTCATGCACTGAGCCAGGGAACATAGCATTTACCTGGGAGATGTACTGGTCTCCCAAACATACCATCTGGACATTCATTGAATGATAACTCTTCCTGTTCCTGTACACCTGTTCACTCCTGTGGGGGGGGACCAGAGCTACATCGGTCCCATCAATGGCACTTGTGACGTTGGGGATATGTCCAAGGGCATAGAAGTCACCTTTCACTGTAGGCAAATCTGCCACCTCAGGGAAAATTATGTATCTCCTTACGTGTTTCAGCAGGGCAGACAGCACTCTGGACAAGACGTTGGAAAACATAGGCTGGGACATCCCTGATGCCATGGCCACTGTTGTCTGAAAAGAGCCACTTGCAAGGAAATGGAGCACTGACAGCACCTGCACGTCAGGGGAGATTCCAGTCGGATGGCGGATTGGTGACATCAGGTCTGGCTCCAACTGGGTACATAGTTCCTGGATTGTGGCACGGTCAAACCGGTAGGTGACGATGACATGTCGCTCTTCCATTGTCAACAGGTCCACCAGCGGTCGGTACACCGGAGGATTCCGCCATCTTCTCAAAGGTCCCTACGAAGGACAACAGCGACGAATCAGTCATCATTCCTCCAGGTATGTACCCACAGTTGCACACAAGACTACACCACTCACAAAACCCTTCCTGTATGTGTGTTGAGTGTAGGCCTAGCTATGTGTGACGCAGAGGTAAATTAAGCCATGTGGGCCCCTGAAATGGCGGCTGCCTGACCTCTAAACTGGGACAATGGGATTGTGGGGTAACTGCGCTGGCGTTGCACACCGTCGCGGTAGGCGGTCGTAGACCGCGGCGCAATGCTGCATTGGTTGACATAGGACCCTATGGGTCCCAGGAGCCAATGAACAGGTGCGCCAGCGGTGATGATGCGCACCGCCGCGGACGTCACCGCCATTTTCTATCTGTTCAATCACTGGATACCTGACCTTCGACAGGAGAGGACCTACACTGCAAGTGCTGCAGTGACCTCGGTCTGGAAGCGACGATGGCTGCTGCGTCTTCGGAAAGGGCCCCTGCCTTCACTGCACAGGAGTTGGAGAAACTGGTAGACGGGGTCCTCCCCCAGTACACGCTACTCTACGGTCCTCCAGACCAACAGGTTAGTACACAGGGAGCACGTTTTATGGGCTAGGCCTGGGTGGAGAGGGCTGGGTGGAAGAGGGAAGGGGGCACAGTTCATAGAACATTAATGCATGGGAATAAATGGGCCACATGGCCAGAGTAGGGAGGGGGCCACTCACAACGACGGTGCAGTTGGTAATGACTGTTCCTCTTTCCTTGTGCATGTCATGTATGTCAGCGCCCACCAGAAGAGGGACATTTGGCGTGCCATCGCCAAGGAGGTCCGGACCCTGGGGGCCCACCAGAGACGGGGCACCCACTGCCGTGAGAGATGGGAGGACATTCGCCGCTGCAGCAAGAAGACGGCGGAGGCTCAGCTGGGGATGGCCTCCCAACGTGGGAGGGGTGCCCGTCGCACCATGATCCCCCTGATGTTCCGGATCCTGGCAGTGGCCTACCCGGAGTTGGATGGGCGCTTGAGGGCATTACAGCAGACACAAGGGGGTGAGTACAACCTCATTCTGCAGACTTTGCGTGCAGTGGAGGTGTCTGTGTGGGGGACGTGGGCTGTGGGTGTCCCTAGGCCAGGGCGAGTTCGGTAGGCAAGGCCCCTCCGTAATGTAGGCCATGTGGCACTCTACCCCACCTCAGCAGAGTGCCAAGTCGAGGTATAGTTGCCCCTGTGGCATCCATGTGTGTAGATGTCCACCATTGCCATGTAGGCCATATCCCAGAAATTGCATGTGCAGAGGGCAGGAGCATGGCGTAATGCAGGGGGCTGCTGTGTCTGTCTTGTCCGCCAACGGTAGCGGTATGCCATGCACTAAACCTCTCTTTCTTCTGTCTCCCCCCCCATTTTCTGCTCTCCCTGTCTTTTTGTACATCAGCATCATCAGGCAGAGGTACAGTGGCACCGGAGCACGAGGGAGCTGCATCCCACATGGCCATGGAGGGCCACACCACGGACTCTGAATGCACCAGTGGGACGGAGGGCGAGGGGAGCTTCACGTCGGCCACTGGATCACCAAGCAGCGACACGGACTCGTTCGCCGATGGGGGCTCCCTTGTGGTGGCGGCACCATCTGTGCGCCCCACTTCTACAGGTACAGCCGCCACCTCCCCTACCAGCACCGCCCTCCCAGCAGCCCCTCAGCGTTCGCCCCGTGTCCGCTCACCCAGGAGGGTGGGCATCACCTTCGCCCCAGGCACCTCAGGCCCTGCCCCAGTCACCCCTGCTGCCCTCAGTGAGGAGGCCATTGACCTCCTCAGGTCACTCACTGTTGGGCAGTCTACCATTGTGAATGCCATCCAGGGTGTAGAACGAGAGTTGCAACAGGGTAATGCATTCCTGGCGGGTATTCATTCTGGTCAGGCTGTCCTTCAGCGAGCCCTGCAATCTCTGGCCTCAGCACTGATGGCAGCCATTGTCCCTGTGTCTAGCCTCCCCCCTCCAACCTCCTCCACCCAGACCCAATCTCCTGTACCCCAGCCCATCCCAAGCACACCTACAGACCAGCATGCACACAAGTCAGCACACACAGGTAGCTCAAGCAAACATAGGCACCACACAACCCACAGGCACTCACGCAAGCCTCACCCACATACAGACACAGCAACATCCACTGCCTCCACTGTCTCCCCCTCCTCCTCTTCTCCCTCCTCCCTCCCAGTCTCGTCTACACACACACCTGCATGCACCACATCTACAGGCACCATGAATCGCACAAGGAGACCCAGCACCACAAGCCGCTCACCTGCACTCACCACCTCCACTCTCATTTACACGTCCCCTGTGTCCTCTCCCAGTGTGTCTGTGACGCCCCCTCCCAAAGTACACAAACGCCGGCAATCACTCACCCAACATCCATCCACCTCACAACAGCCTACGGTACCTGCACCTGCACCCAAAACACCTAAAGTGACACCTCCGAAAACCACCTCCTCTTCCTCCACTCCAAGGCCCCCTCCAACTACCCATCCCAGTGTTCGTCAGAAACTGTCCCTCTGTAAAGTTGACCTTTTTGCCCCCACACCACCCTCCAATTCATCAGTCCCATTGTAGCGCCTCAGCCAAAAAGCCTCCAATACCAGTGGTGCCTGTTCAAGGTTTGTGGAGTGCCCCGGCCACCAGGGCAGGCAGTGTGACCCAGAGCCAAGGCACTGGCAGCCCACCCCCTGTAAAGGCTCTAAAATTGGAGAGTGGACAACGGGACCGTGTGAAGACTCCTGGTGGGGAAAACAACTCACATGGTTTCCAAGGGGATTGGAGAGTCAGCTGTGACTCCACCAAAGGTGGGGAAGGGCCAGAGGAAGTCTGCCCAGCCTGTTGTGAGTGTCACGGCGGAGAAGTGCGCCATCATTTCCGGCGGTCGAGACACAACCGCCAGCACCGTCGTCACTGGTCCGGAGACCACCACCAGAGTCATAGCCCAGGAGGGGCCAAGTATCGTCACTGGTCAGGAGACCACCGCCAGAGTCATTGCCCAGGAGGGCCCAAGTATCGTCACTGGTCCAGAGACCACCGCCAGGGTCATTGCCCAGGAGGGCCCAAGTATCGTCACTGGTCCAGAAACCACCGCCAGAGTCATTGCCCAGGAGGGCCCAAGTATCGTCACTGGTCAGGAGACCACCGCCACCGCCAGAGTCATTGCCCAGGAGGGCCCAAGTATCGTCACTGGTCAGGAGACCACCGCCAGAGTCATTGCCCAGGAGGGCCCAAGTATCGTCACTGGTCCAGAGACCACCGCCAGAGTAATTGCCCAGGAGGGCCCAAGTATCGTCACTGGTCCAGAGACCACCGCCAGAGTCATTGCCCAGGAGGTCCCAAGTATCGTCACTGGTCAGGAGACCACCGCCACCGCCAGAGTCATTGCCCAGGAAGGCCCAAGTATCGTCACTGGTCAGGAGACCACCACCGCCAGAGTCATTGCCCAGGAGGGCCCAAGTATCGTCACTGGTCCAGAAACCACCGCCAGAGTCATTGCCCAGGAGGGCCCAAGTATCGTCACTGGTCAGGAGACCACCGCCACCGCCATTGCCCAGGAGGGCCCAAGTATCGTCACTGGTCAGGAGACCACCGCCAGAGTCATTGCCCAGGAGGGCCCAAGTATCGTCACTGGTCCAGAGACCACCACCGAAGTCACAGCCCAGGAGGGCACAAGTATTGTCACTGGTCAGGAGACCACCACCGGAGTCAGTGCCCAGGAGGGCCCCGGCTGCCACAGCCCAGGTGGGCTATGATGGAACGTCATGCCACACACCAATGCCCAGTGTAGGGAACGTCATGCCATACACCAATGCCCAGTGTAGGGAACGTCATGCCACACACCAATGTCCGTACCAGAATCGCCATGTCAAAGCACCGCTGAACAGTCCTGAACCGCCATGTCAAAGCACCGCTGAACAGGTCAATGACCGCCATGCAAAGCACCGCTGAACAGTCCTGAACCGCCATGTCAAAGCACCGCTGAACAGGGCAAAGACCGCCATGGCAAAGCACCGCTGAACAGTCCTGAACCGCCATGTCAAAGCACTGCTGAACAGGCCAATGACCGTCATGGCAAAGCACCGCTGAACAGCCCTGAACCGCCATGTCAAAGCACCGCTGAACAGGGCAAAGACCGCCATGGCGAAGCACCGCTGAACAGGCCAATGACCGCCATGGCAAAGCACCGCTGAACAGGGCAAGCACTGGGTAGGAATGAATAGACGGCAACATCAGGCATCCTTATCCCATGTGCAGCTGGGAAAGTGACAGGACAAGAACTTTCACGGGGAGACTCATCCAGTCTGGGAACCAGTCCCCCTCCAGAACCAGTGGAGACCTGCATCCACTCTGTCTGTCCTGCACAGGATGAAGCACTCTGGGCACCAGTCCCCCCCAGTACCAGTGGAGACCTGCATCTACTTGAGAGACTGTGGCTTTGCACTCCCCAGGATGGCACGGTGGGCACCCCACCCACTGTAGAGACTTGAAAGACTGTGTCTTTGCACTCCCCAGGATGGCACGGTGGGCACCCCTCCCACTGTAGAGACTTGAAAGACTGTGGCTTTGCACTCCCCAGGATGGCACGGTGGGCACCCCTCCCACTGTAGAGACTTGAGAGACTGTGGCTTTGCACTCCCCAGGATACGTCACTGGGCATGGAGCCCCATTGTGGATCTGGCTTTGCAGTCATCCGGCTGAGGTGCCCCCCTTCCCTTCCCCCTGAGGTGCCTGTAGTATTTCTATCTGATGCCCCGGCAGTGTTCTCTCCGATTGTGGTCAGGTATCCTTTGTGGGCCTCGCCCATGCATTTTTGGACTGTTGGTGCACGGACATTGTTATGTACATATATGCACTACTTCTCGTACTGTTAATGATGATGACTGATTTTCATATATATCTGTATATTTTTATATGACATGTATATTGCCACATTACAATGTTTGACCAAATTTTGCTTTGTCTTTTCATTCTTCCGGGGGGATTGTGGGTTGTTACTGTGGTTTTTGTGGATGCATTGGTGTGTATGTTGTATTATGCGAGGTTGGGGGTGTTTGGTGGGTGTCCCCCTAACTTTTGCCTCCTCCCTCCCCCATGTCGTAGGTGCAGTACTCACCGTTGTCTTCAGCGCCTACGTAGATGTTGGTCCTAGAGGAGCAGAAACACAAGGGCAGGCAGTATTTGGAGTTCCGGGTCCATGGAGTCCGCGTTCCTCGTGGGATGTGTTCAGGTGAGCGTTTTCCCATTGCAAAAGCTGTTTCCATGTGTTTTTATCCACGGTGAATCTGCCCCGGAAAAGGTGGCGGATTGGCGCGTTGTGATACTATGGGTGGTACATTGTCTTCCGCCTGTCTGTTGGCGGTGACCGCCGCGCTGCTTGTCTGTACCGCCGTGGCGGGCGGTGTGTTAAAGTGGCTGTCTTTGTTGGCGGTTTCCGCCAGGGTCATAATTCCCTTTTTTTTCCGCCGGCCTGTTTGCGGTATTACCGCAGCTTTAACACCGTCCGCCAGGGTTGTAATGACCACCTAAGTTTTGAAAACCCGTCTTTACCCTCTGCATTTGACAGATCTGCTTGTGACATGCTAAGTAGCCAACTTGATTGGTGAAATAATACATGTGCCAATCCCCTGTGCCCCACTTTCTATGCTCTTGGGTTATGTTGTAAGTATACCTAGTTCCAAGAGATGACTAGTGGCTTTACTGTTACTGTTAGTCTAGTGTCCAGTGGGCCAGATGTGGATGAACGATTCTCTTCCCAAGCGAGATGATTGGTTAAATGCATGGCTTTCTGTAATGAACAAGCTGTAACATGTGCCTCTATGCAAAATCCCAAAATGAGGCCTTGGAGACATTTGGGTCCATATCAGGAATATATGGTTCAACTGGCTGTGACTGATGTAGGCTCCACCGGACCCTCCTCGGGTTTTCTGCAGTCACTGGCCACAGGCTGACCTCTTCGTAGCACGTTCTGTGGTCCGCTCCATAGCCACTTCAAGTTCAGTGTATAACTACTACTCTTTTTTTATTATTTCTCCTCGAACATGTGCTGTCATATATCCTGACTTTATACTTTTGATTGTAATGCACTTTGTTTGGCGTCCTGAGATATGCTTTCTTTATTAAAGTAGTGTATGTTCTGTTGTAACCTAAGTCAAAAGCGTAATAAAGATTTCAAAATAAACCGTAGCAATTAAAAACGAAAAAACCTAAAATGGTGTCAAAAATTGTAAAACCTCTCGATGTAATGCTCTGAATTATATTTCAACGTGAAGGGCCCTGATAAAAACATTTCTGAGTATTTACAGAGCTCAGCTACCTCGTGATTATCACTTTGTCTTAAAAAAATAATGATCAATTTGTTGATCTCAAAATATACAAAATGCATTTATCCTTTGCTGTCACTCATTAGGTGGGCACACCAATCCAAATAGCAAGATCATCAGTAAAGACAACACTCCCTATGTAATGACTCCAAATTTTAGGACAAATAGAGTCAAGAGCTTTCAGGAGGTCCGCTAAAAACCCAAGTAACACTGGTTTAGACTGTCGCATTATTATGAGGTTTTGACTGGAAATGTTTTAGGCAATGAGTGAGTTTTTCTTCATGGAAATTTGTAAACTCACTGCGTATGCCTCAAAACTAGGGTCAATTTCCACAAAAATCGAGTTGACCTATTAACATATAATACTAAGATATTATTAGTATTATTATTATTGTTGTTATTGCTGTTAACAATAATGATGTGAATAACAACACTAACATTGCCTCTACTGACAATAATGATAAAAAACAATTCAGCCATAACCATTAATAACCATCATAATCATAATGATTTGTATTTACATGGAGCTGCATTCCTTGCTTGTGCCATTTCAATGCACTTTTTTTCTCAGCAGTTCCTCATTCACATGTTCCAAGGTCAGGAATGTTCGTTCACATATTTCTATTAATAAAAACTGCTTTTAGATGGAAGATGGAAAAGATGTCATGAATAAAGAGACTGTCCCCTTTTTGTAATAGAATTGGTCTTTGATATCTGTGAGAAATTGGGTTGCAGGTTGACTAGGGTGTGAGCCCTGCTCAAGCAACAGCCATAATCCCATGCAGGGCGAACCACAGAAAAGTCACTATTTTAACTTGTGCTTAAACCTGGGTAGCTGACACAAAAAAAGCAGCCAGGCTAAACTTAGAGGCAATGTGTTAGATATCTATGCAGTACACAAACAGCATTACAGTGAAAACACAACTAGTGTAGGACCGGAGTTATGACTGAAGTGGAAAGTTCAAAATAGCAACTCAGTTTTAGAAAATAGCTACCTGGCCACCGTTAGCACCACAACCAAGGGTCCAGGAGTGGATGGAGACCTCTTGAGGGGTCAAGACTCACTCAGGCTGGGTCCAGGTGCAGGTTTATTATGGCGAGAGCCTGTTATGGCACTGTGACTTAGAAGAGGAGACCAGCTAAACTAGCCCCCGGGGTCACTTCCTAAGACCTGGGTGCAGGGGTGATGCAGGTCTCTATAGTAGGGCTGGCCTCTGAAAGTTCCAAGCAGGCTCCAGGCAGCAAAGCAGTCTTTCCAAGTACAGCGGCTGTCTTACAGAGTGCACAGGTCACAGCAGCAGGCACTTCTCTGAGTCCTTCCGCAGGTCCAGTAGTGAACCAAAGAGTCCTATTTTTATACCCTGGTGCTCTGCTCCTAGAAGTTGGGAGAAGTTTGCAGACGGGTTCTCTGAAGTTCCAGAAATGTTCTGCCTCCCGATGCTTTGGCTCCTAGCTGGCTGCACTAACAATACAGGGTTGTTTAAGCCTATTGTGTGGTGGCGGAGCCCAGCCTATTCAGTTTCAAGTGGGACTGTGCTTAGCGCTGCCCCCATCAAGTCAGTTAATGGCCAATTCAGGCTCTGCTAATCCCTCTATTGTCTGTCTGTCTGGGGTGAATTTACAAAGTCTCAACTGCCAGTTACACTCAGCCATGTAACCTAAGGCAGGTTGCAGGCACAAAGGACTAAGGGCAGGAACATGGCAACTTTCTAATAGTGGCATTTTCAAACTTGTAATGTTGAATCCAACTTTACAAAGAGGGTTTATCGTTACAAGTACATAAAAAACAAACATGACATATCTACCACCTCTGGTTTAGAAATTACAACTTATTAATTTTAATAAGGAATCCCCAATGTTATCCTGTGGGAGGGGTAGGCATCTCACTAGAGATACAACGAATTTGGGAGTTTTTCACTACTAGAACATGTAAAAAGAAAAAAGTACATGCCCTACCTTTTAATTACACAGCGCCCTGCCCTACGGGCTACATAGGGCCTACCTTAGGGGTGACTTATATGTAATAAAAGGGGAGTGTAAGGCTTGGCAAGGGTTTTTAAATGCCAAGTCGACATAGCAGTGGGACACTGCCTTATGCCTGCAATGGCAGGCCTGGGACAAGTTTTAAGGTGCTACTTAAGTGAGTGGTGCAATAAAGGCTGCAGGCCAACTGATAACATTACATTTGGGTATATGGTATACCACTCTACAAGGGACTTGCATGTAAATTAAATATTCCAATCAGGATTATGCCAATCAAGCCATGTTTAGGGGAGTGAGACTGTGCACTTTAGCACTGGTTAGTAGTGGTGAAGTGCACAGAGTCCTATGGCCAAACAAGCAAAAATCCAGCAAAAAGGAGGAGGGAGGGGTAACTCTGTTGAGAGGGCCATTTTCAACAATATCATTACTTTCCAATAACATATACTAATCCAAATTCCTAGACACGTTTGTTTAGATGCAGCTTTTGCTGTCTGCTGGAGCTTAAATGATAAGAAGAAAATGGGGAAAGTATACAAAGAGGAGCGCTGGAACGCTGATTAACCTTTTTACATGAGTTGACCGTTTGTTTGACCATTAATCATATGGGGTGTAGGGATAGACAGAGAGAGACTCTGGGCCTGATTTAGATATTAGGGGGCAAGTTACTACATTACAATGGTGACGAATATCCCGTCCACTGAAATCTAAATGTAATAGGATATACTGGGCTTTAGATTTCGGTGGACGAGATATCCGTCACTCTCGTGACAGGGTAACTCATCTGCCAATATCTAAATCAGGCCCTATGTTTTTAGGTGTAACCAGAGACAGCTTTAGATGTCTCAAAGAGATTTTACAATGAATAAATATATAGTTATGCCATGGCAGTGAAAATAAACATAGCTCAACAACATGTTAATTAGAGTAACTGTATTAATAAATATCCATTATTACATTTATTACTACATAGAAAAGGTCACATTGGAGTTAATTACATGAGCAAAACAAGGTTTAGTGCCTCAGAGATTGCAGGTAGCAATTACTTTACACAGGGAGGAAACTCTCCTAAGAGTCATAATATTGCTTCAGTTTTATTTTACTTTGCTGCACACTTTTAACCACTTGCATTCTGGCTTTGGTTAAATACAAAAGCGTACACATGAAAAAATGGCAATTGATATGCAGAAGTCCGGAATATACTAACCTATTTCGTTCCACTTTTGAAGAACAGGAGAGGTTTCACGACTCACTTGACACCTGGCCTCTCATGAGTTATGCCCCCACCTCATGCTTACCAATGGTAATAAATGTTATATTACACTCTACACATTTACACGTGTACTATACACACAGAGAGTGGATGTCGGTCACCCCTTTGTGCCCCCTAAGAAGCACAGCATGGGCCACATCAGACATCATACCTATAACAACAGTAGAGCTGCAGCAGACACCAAGCTACCAGCAGAGCAAGAACAAGAGAGGCAACTGCATCCACAACCACAGCAGGGACCACAACATTGAGCAAAGCTGGCATCTCAGCAAGGACAACATTAGCAACATCTGCCACCACAGCGTGGACAAAAGCAGCAACCAAAGGCTACAACCAAAGCAATGATCACTGCCTCCACCACAGGTGCAACAACAGCAGTGACATTAGTGTTTACCTCTGCAAAAAAACACAACACTACCAGCACCCAAATTGCAGCAACCGCAGTCACCACTACAGGAGCAACAACAGCTGCACCAACAGTTGCACATACAGCAGTGTACACAACAGTAAAGACAGCTCCAAAACATTTGTAACCACAGTAAGGACCCCAGTAAAAACACACATGCCATTATGAAAGGGACAGCAGCAGTAAATATGGTTTTAACCACAGTAAACCTGACAGCTACCACTGCAGCAGCATGAACTGTAGCTAAACTGCTTTCACCACAGTAGGGACCACAGAGCAATGTTGTAAAGTGCCCTTTGTGGATGGTAACCCCCCACTTTTTTCTGCATGATGCTGTTGTTTTTTATCTGAAAGTGCACTGCTAATCAGGTCCCAGTGCCAGTGCTCATTCCCTTAAACTGTAATTGTGAATTGGCAAACCCCTTTAGGGAGAATTTTACCACCCCTGTAAGTACCTAGTAAATGGCACCAGTAGTCCCCAGGGCTGGGATGGCAAAGGGGTCACCAGGGTTGCAGCGCTGATTGTGCCACCCTAGGTGAACGAGTAAAAGTAAAGCCTGCAGGGCTGCCATGTTAGCCCTCCCAAGCAGCTCACCTGCTCAAGTCAACTGTAGACATGCCATGTACAGGCAGAGTACCCTCCCTGCCCATAACAAGAGTCAGACACGCCTAACGTAGGCCTCCTATAGCCCAGTAGACAGGCTGCATTATGTTGTGACTGTGGACATATATTTGCAACTATATATGGACCTGTGGTAGCATTTAAAACAATACTACCACAAGAGACTGGCGGTCCATAAGAAAACATAGACTGGCACCCTGGGAAACCCCAAATGTCTAGCTCCATAATGGTCCGGCCGAGTCCCAGTGTGTTTAGTATCAAACACCACGCATTTTAACCCCTGACATGATTCACATGTCAAGATTAACTTAGAATGTACCCAGTTGGCATCCTTAGAGGATGCCCACTGAGATAGCAGGTTTCTTGTGTCTTGGTGGGCTTTCCCAAGTGTTTGATGCCTAGATAGAGATCTGACTTCATGCGGGGGAGTGAGTGCCACTCCCAGAGGTCAGAACAAAGGCCGGTGCAGGATGAAGGTAACAACTCCAGTCTACCAGGATGGCTAGTGAATCGACCCATCACAACAGTGAGATTCAAAGGCTGCACCACCACTTCCGGACAGCCCCCACTCAAGGGCAAATCCTCCCCTTGCCCCAGACACCTCCTCAGGTGGACATCCAGAAAAAGTAGTTAGCCAGGAGGTGTACACTTGCCTAAGGCTGACCACATCTCTAGGGTGGGCCAGCTGGGAAACACTTAGAAATAGTGGGTTCTGGATAGTTTGGTGATGTGTACACACCAAATGTAGTCACCCCAGAGGCAGATTAGCTGCAGGACTAGATGCCTATTGGCTACTAGCCCTCACACCCCTTAACACCCCCCAAATCTAGGATTTAAGGGGCACCCTTGACACCAGAGCCTCAGATCTGCTGTGAACCAAGAAGAGACCAGAGTCCATGACAAGACAGGACTCCACGAAGAAAAAGCATGACGTTTTGTACCTGTGGTAGCCACTCTGCACCAGCTGGATTTCAACTCGCCCCAGACCAGACGCATGGTGCTGAGTCCCACAAGGGTATGCTGAGTCTCCATCTATTTTCAACCGGATTCTAAAGAAAAATCTGGAATCTCTGGTTATGCCGTGCAATTCAATATTGATTCAATGACCTAATGGTTGCTTTGAATACTCAAGAAGCTTGCAAACAGGACATCATTGTGTTACTGAAACACTTGGCTGAGAATGGACATAAAGTATCCCTAGGAAAGTTACAATATTGTCAAAAAGAGGTCCAATAAGTTGGACATCACATTGAAAAAGGAGTGAGAGAATTTCAGCCATACTGAAAATTAGTCCAGCAACCACACAGAGAGAAGTCATGATGTTTTTGGGAAGATGGGCTACTATAGACAGTGGATGCCCAACTTTTCCCTGGTGGCTAAGCCTCTATGGAGGCTGACACACAAGGATGTCTCTGATCAGGTACCACGGGATAACAATTGGCTTGTCGCGTTTCTAGAGCTGAGAGAATTGTCTCTGTCATGCCCCGGCTGTAGGGATGCCTGATTATACTAAATCCTTTGCACTTTTTTGCAGTGAGAGAGAAGGCTGTGCTGACTCAAACGCATGGAAATGCTAAGAGACCTGTGGCTTATTATTCCGCCATGTTAGACCCTGTTGCTTCTGCATGGCCGCGCAACCTTTAATTAGTAGCAGTGGTCAGTACCAGCATAGAGAGGTGTGAAAATACTGTTATGGGTCACCGGTTAACTGTGTATGTACCTCATTTGGTCAAGCGTTTGCTGACTAGAACATGAACCCAACACTTAACAAGTAGTAGATTTACTAGGTGCAAGCAGATCATCTTGGCAGCAGAAAATGTGACAATAAAATGTTGTGGGATTTTTAATCCTGCTACTCTACTGCCACTACGGAGTCGGGAAAGCAATGAAGATTGTGAAGGGGACCATGACTGTCTTGATGTTACTGAACTGTGTGCCAAACCGAGACTAGAAATATGAGATGGACCATTACCTGAATCTGGTTATGTCCTTTATGTTGATGTCTCATGTTTGAGAGACAATGGAGGAAGTCTAAGAGCAGCCTATGCTGTTTCTACTCTTTCTGGAGTTGTCAAAGCTTCTTGGCTTCAAGGAATAGTCTCTGCCCAAGTGGCTGAACTGATTGTTCTTACTAGGGCATGCTGTGTTTCTGATCAATTGAAAGTGACAATCTTTACCAACAGTCAATACATCTTAGGTGTCATTCATGACTTCGGACAACTGTGATCCCAGCAAGGATTATGAAGTCCTCTGGATCTCCAATCCAGAACGGCAAACAAGTGAGAAAACTTCTCAACGCATTATAGTTGCCTGAACAAGTCGCAGTGTTCAAGTGTCATGTACATTGTTCTGGAGATGATCACGTGACTTTGGACAATAGATACACTGACAAGGTCACCAAGTACTGTGCTCATAAGGTTTGTGCATTTAATGGTGAATTCACAAATGAGGGAATGGATGAGACTAATTTTAACCTTTTGTTGACAACAGCTGATACTTGGGATGAGGTGAAGAGGCTTCAGGAGAAAGTGTCTGAGGAGGAGCATCAGAGCTGGGTCAGAGCAGGTTGTGTCAAAGGAGATGACAGCATTTGGGATTCAGTGGATGGATGGCCCGTCTTGCCAAAAAGTTTGTTATCTCCTATGGCTAGGCATTGCCATGGTCCATCTCACATTGGTAGGGATGCCATGGTGCGTTTGTTCAGACAGACTTGGTTCAATCCTAGATTCAGATTATTGGCTGAAGTGCTATGTCACAGGTGCATTGAGTGTCAACAGAACAATGTAGTCAAGAGAACTGCAGTTACATTAAGTCACATAGGGAGGTCAGGAGGACCATTTAAAATGATACAGATGGATTTAATTGAGATGCCTGTGGGCAATGGGTTGAGGTATGTTCTGATAATTGGGTATATCCCTTCCCATTGGATTGAGGCTTATCCAACTAGAAAGAACAATAACTTTGCAGTAGCCAAGTTGCTGTTAAGAGAGCTCATACCCACATTTGGCATCCTGACTTCTTTGGAATCAGATTGAGGTACTCATTTCAATAATGAGCTTTTAAGATTGTTGTGTGCAGTATTGCAAATGTAACAAAGATTGCATTCCAGCTATAGCCCTGACTCTTCAGGTCTTGTGGAACAAGTGAATGGCACGCTAAAATCAAGACGTGCAAATGTGTGGTGCAACATCTTTAAAATGGCCTGATGCTTTGTTCCTTGTGTAGATGAGTCTTGAGAGTGTACCTGACAGAAAGACTGGACTGTGCCCTGGTGAGATCTTAATTGGGGAGAGCAATGAGACTTCAAGCGATTCCTGCAAATGCACTTGTGAATATTACTGATGATATGGTCCTAGATTATTGCAAAGGGCTAGCTGATGAGGTGCATTCTGTGTCTCATCAGGCTGGAGCAGCCACAGTCCCTCTGCAAAAGGAACAGTGCCATGACCTTAGTCCTGGAGATTGAGACTTGCTGAAGAAACAAGTTAGGAAAATGTGTCTTGAACCCCGTTGGCGTGGGCTTTATTAGGAGATCCTGGTCACGACAACTGCTGTAAAGTGTGGAAGTCTCCCATACTCACAGAGTTGAATGTCCCCTTGTTGCAGTAGTCCCTTTTCCAGAAGCACTAGTGCTGCAAGAAAGACAGCAGGTGCAGGGAAGACAAGCTGTTGGGGACCAAAGTGAAGCTGACACAAAACTTGACCAAAACGAAGGGGGTCTAGAACAAGACACGGCTAACTCTGAAGAAGAAACAATTTGAAAAGTCTTGCCCTGTGGTGAACGAGTCAGATTCAGAATCAGGCCCTGAGGAAGGACAAGTGCTGGAAGAACACAAGTGGAAGCAGGAGATCAATGGCCCAGAAGGGAGGAAAGAAGGAAAGTGAATCTGCCCAAAGAACACTTGCCACCGAAGACTGTTAAAGAAACTGACAACTCTCATTTAAGCAAGGGTGAAGGTGAAGTTTTAACAGTCAGAAAATCAAAAAGAACAAGAGTGCTTAGTCGTAGGTATTCTTCACCAGAGTGAATGTAATTTGCAAATGACACAGATCAATAGTTCTGGGAATATTGGGATCAACATAAAGATTCGATTAAGACTCCATGAACTGAACATTGTGGTTAAACTGTATCTTGAATTTTCATTGTCATCTATGAGCTTTGTTTGTGTGGACATTAAAGGCATTTACACTGACTGGGATTGAGAGTTTGGAAGATTTTCTAGGCCCCAGTAGAAAAAGGGTTGTGGTTTAGAAGAACACAGAGCAGGGCTAAGGAGTTCTCACGAAGATTTATTGAATATTATTGAATACATTTTGCATCTTTTAGTTCTACATGAGGTGAAACTGCTGAAGAGACACTGCTGCAGCTGCACTCTGAAGGAGTAAATCTGATCCTCATGAAGTGATACAGTCAAATCAAAGAAATACGCGTAGATACATAATACGTGCCTTAGTGCTTACCTTTCTTATATTAGTAGTGCTGATGATAGGAGAATTTTCCCCTACATTCTCTGTAGATAAAGAATTGTCTTCAAGTATTTTCCCACAAACTATTTATCATAGGAAAAGTAATGAAAGATGAGGAAGCATTGCACTTAGATGTACCTAGGTGGGATTGTCCTGCAAATGTATATTTTCAATTGTTATATGAATATGTTGATACCACGAAAGCAAGGAACTGTTACGTGTGCAGTCAATTGCCTATTTGGCTTTCAGAAGGTATCACCTATCATCATTCGTGTTTAGTTGAGCTGTTTTACGACACAGGATATTATCAGTATTATTTTTCAAATGATGATTTAGTTCTTTCAGAAATCCCTATCATTGATAATTTAAACAGATGTCCAGCTCCCTTAGAAATAAAGATAATTGCAATATTCTTTAAACCTTTTGACACTTTAGATACAGTTTATGCATATAGACACAATTTAACATGTATGCAGTCAGAAATTCAGATGATTTTAAACTTAGGTGAGGATGAAGAAGGGAATTGGAAGCTAGTTCAAAATTAGATAAGCATTTTCAAAATCAAAATAAGTGGACTAGAAAAGAAATTGAACATAAGTGAGCAGGGAATCTAGCTGTGTTAGCTCTAGATTGGAAACATAACGGAAAGTTGTGCATTTAGATGGAGAGATCATATACTGACAATCAGGCGCGGCCCATCCTTTAGGGCGGAAGAGCCACCCCCCTCCCACCTTTTGCCCCTCATGAAGAGTGTCTGACAGGCTGAACAAAGGTCAGCCTGACAGACGCTCTTCATGTTCAGGTCTGCCTGATCTGAACTTTGCTGGGCTGAGGAGGTCACAGCTCCTAAGGGTGTGACCTCCTCGGCTCAGCAAATGTGCCTCAAGGCCCTCTCCTGGGTGACGAGGAAAGCGTCACCCATTGACTTTGATCTGGGCGCTTCAGGTTTAAGACCTGAAGTGCCCAGGGCGAGTGTCAATCAGTAACACTTCGTCACAGAGTGGGGTGGGGTGGGGTCAGCAGTCTCACTAACCCATCCCACTTTGTGATGAGGCTGTGCGTGCATGCGTACATGTTTGTGTGAAAGAATGAGTGTGTGTGTGCTTCCTGCTCGCCCACTACCCTTCTAAAGCTGCCTGCCGCCACTGCTGACAATGTATTTGCGAGAAAGAGTGAATGTGAACACACCTTTGAGGTTTGAAGGAACTACAGGTTGTATCTTGATGGAGAGAACGCTGTTATTTGTGGGCTTTATTGTATTTGTGGAGAGTGTGCTTATTTTAAATTGCCAAAAGGATGGTATGGTACGTGTTATTTAGGGATTGTTTTTCCCAAGAGATATCACATAGAACATCTTAACGGTCCCGTTTAGACTCAAGGTTTTAGACCTAAATGAGGTGTGAGTGCAGGGAAAGTAGTGGGTGACATCTTTAGCACTCTAATTCCATCTGTGATGGATGGATGATTTCAAGATCAGAAGGTTGTCTACCATAGTGGGTAAACCAGCCACTAGTACTGCTGGAGCTTTATTGGTTGAGATGACAGTGAACAGATCTATGGTTTTACAAAATAGGCTTGCTCTAGACATATTAATCACAAAAGAAGGTGGGGTCTGTCAGATGCTGGAAGTTCAGCAATGCTGCACTTATAACAGGAATAATAGTTAGGATTTGAAAAAGTATATTCAGACTATTTCAGGGTTGACAAAAGACTTGAAGGGGCTGGAAGCGGCAGGTGCTTGGGACACTATAGGAGATGGATTTTCTGCCATAGTCTAATGGTTTGGGAATTTATGAATTTGGGAAGTGGAATTGTAAGTTGTATTTCAAAGCCATTGTTGATTATTTTGATAGTGGCAACAATTCTGTTGGTTGGATACAAGCTTTTCCAGAAAATGAGGATTCAGAAAGGCAGAAAGAGAAAGACAGCAGAGACTGAATTGGAGGACAGTCACTGTAAATATTACATTGATAGTAAACATTTGGAGGCGGAGTCCAGAGGAAAGTTGTTCAAAACAGCAACGTTTTAGAGAGTCTCATTCGAGAATAAAGTGAGATTGTGATGATTTAATACGTCATAAGATGGAGGGCTGAAAGAGCATGACTTGGCTGTGCCATTATGTCTCACAGCATGTGAAATAGGGGAGTGGTCATTTCCTTATGAAAACGTGATTTCTCCATAACATTATGCACCGGATTGCATACAAGTAAAGTGCACGGATGATAATAATCCCACCTGTTACCCGCATTTATTAAATGGTTGCAAATATATTCATGTTAAAGTATTTAGATAATGTTATTTCTATAATCATTTTATATTCACTGAGAGAAATGTGTTTAAAATAATTTAACTAAAAGTACAATGTATATAAACATTAGCTTGGCCAGGGAAAAAGGACGTCATTTTTCAGTGTTTAATCTTCAATGTGAAAGTTTGTTGTATTTCATGATTGTCTCAGCTGCAGGTGCAGTGGCGTGAGTTTGGGACAAATAAGTATTCTATTGTGTACAAAAGATAAGGGGGCCTGAGACGGTCGAAGAGGAATACTGTGGAGATGGCAATCAAACACCCCTCGGAATTCCTGAGCCCGGGAGTGACCCAAAGAATGCTTCATGGATTAGTTGCCAATTAGGTAATTGCTAGAGTTGTTGTTTAGTGGAAAATTTAATCTGCAATGTCACTCTTTGAAAGGAATGAGATTTAAGAGTGGTATAGTTAGCTGATGAGAAGATTCCCTTTTCCCTTTGAACAGAGTGGACCCCTATGAGGAATGGACCTCTATTTCCAAAGACTTAGGGGGTCATTACAACCCTGGCGGACGGTGGTAAAGCTGCGGTAATACCGCAAACAGGCCGGCGAAAAAAAAAAGGGAATTATGACCCTGGCGGAAACCGCCAACAAAGACAGCCACTTTAACACACCGCCCGCCACGGCGGTACAGACAAGCAGCGCGGCGGTCACCGCCAACAGACAGGCGGAAGACAATGTACCGCCCATAGTATCACAATCCGCCACCTTTTCCGGGGCAGATTCACCGTGGATAAAAACACGGCGGAAACAGTTGCTGCAATGGGAAAACGCTCACCTGAACACATCCCACGAGGAACGAGGACTCCATGGAGCCGGAACTCCAAATACTCCCTGCGCTTGTCTTTCTGCTCCTCTACGACCACCATCTACGTAGGCGCCGAAGACAACGGTGAGTACTGCACCTACGACATGGGGGAGAGGGGAGGCAAAAGTTAGGGGGACACCCACGAAACACCCCCACCCCCACCATCGCATATTACAACATACACACAAATGCATCCACAAAAATCACAGTAACAACCCACAATCCCCCCAGAAGAATGCAAAGACAAAGCGATATCCGTTCAAACATTGTAATGTTGCAATATACATGTCTTGCAAAAATATACAGATATATACGAAAATCAGGCAGAAATATATACATTACGAGAAGTAGTGCAGATATGTACATATCAATGTCCATGCACCACTAGTCCAAAAATGCATGGGCGAGGCCCACAAAAGATACCTGACCACAATCGGAGAGAACACTGCCGGTGAATCAGATAGAAATACTACAGGCACCTCAGGGGGAAGGGAAGGGGGGACACCTCAGCCAGATGACTGCAAAGCCAGATCCACGACGGGGCTCCATGCCCACTGTGCCATCCTGGGGAGTGCAAAGCCACAGTCTCTCAAGTCTATACAGTGGGTGGGTTGCCCACTGTGCCATCCTGGGGAGTGCAAAGCCACAGTCTCTCAAGTCTCTACAGTGGGTGGGTTGCCCACTGTGCCATCCTGGGGAGTGCAAAGCCACAGTCTCTCAAGTCTCTACAGTGGGTGGGTTGCCCTCTGTGCCATCCTGGGGAGTGCAAAGCCACAGTCTCTCAAGTCTCTACAGTGGGTGGGTTGCCCACTGTGCCATCCTGGGGAGTGCAAAGCCTCAATTTCGCAAGTAGATAACATCCGCCAGTGGCTCATGAGGGGGACTGGTGCCCAGACTGGATTAGTCTCCCCGTGAAAGTTCCTGTCCCGTCACTGTCCCAGCTGCACATGGGATAAGGATGCTTGATGTGGCGGTCTATTCATTCTTACCCGGTGCATGCCCTGTTCAGCGGTGCTTTGCCATGGCGGTTCTGGACTGTTCAGCGGTGCTTTGCCACGGCGGTTCTGGACTGGTCAGCGGTGCTTTGCCATGGCGGTGCTTGCCCTGTTCAGCGGTCTTCACCATGGCGGTCTTTGCCCTGTTTAGCGGTGCTTTGCCATGGCGGTTCTGGACTGTTCAGCGGTGCTTTGCCATGGCGGTTCTGGACTGTTCAGCAGTGCTTTGCCATGGCGGTTCTGGACTGTCCAGCGGTGCTTTGCCACAGCGGTTCTGGACTGTTCAGCGGTGCTTTGCCATGGCGGTACTTGCCCAGTTCAGCGGTCTTCACCATGGCGGTCTTTGCCTTGTTCAGCGGTGCTTTGCCATGGCGGTTCTGGACTGTTCAGCGGTGCTTTGCCATGGCGGTTCTGGACTGTCCAGCGGTGCTTTGCCATGGCGGTTCTGGAGTGTTCAGCGGTGCTTTGCCATGGTGGTTCTGGACTGTCCAGCGGTGCTTTGCCATGGCGGTTCTGGACTGTTCAGCGGTGCTTTGCCATGGCGGTGCTTGCCCTGTTCAGCGGTCTTCACCATGGCGGTCTTTGCCCTGTTCAGCGGTGCTTTGCCATGGCGGTTCTGGACTGTTCAGCGGTGCTTTGCCATGGCGGTTCTGGACTGTTCAGCGGTGCTTTGCCTTGGCGGTGCTTGCCCTGTTCAGCGGTGCTTTGCCATGGCGGTTCTGGTACGGACATTGGTGTGTGGCATGACGTTCCCTAGATTGGGCATTGGTGTGTGGCATGACGTTCCCTCATAGCCCACCTGGGCTGTGGCAGCCGGGGCCCTCCTGGGCACTGACTCCGGCGGTGGCGGTGGTCCCCTGACCAGTGACGATACTTGGGCCCTCCTGGGCTATGACTCCGGCGGTGGTCCCCTGACCAGTGACGATACTTGGGCCCTCCTGGGCTATGACTCCGGCGATGGTCTCCTGACCAGTGACGATACTTGGGCCCTCCTGGGCTATGACTCCGGCGGTGGTCTCCTGACCAGTGACGATACTTGGGCCCTCCTGGGCTATGACCCCGGCGGTGGTCTCCTGACCAGTGACGATACTTGGGCCCTCCTGGGCTATGACTCCAGCGGTGGTCTCCTGACCAGTGACAGCAGTGCTGGCGGTTGGGTCTCGACCGCCGGGAATGATGCCGCCCTTCTCCGCCGTGACACTCACAACAGGCTGGGCAGACTTCCTCTGGCCCTTCCCCACCTTTGGTGGAGTCACAGCTGACTCTACAATCCCCTTGGAACCCATCTGAGTTGTTTTCCCACCAGGAGTCTTCACACAGTCCCGTCGTCCACTCTCCAATTTCAGAGCCTTTACAGGGGGTGGGCTGCCAGTGCCTTGGCTCCGGGTCATACTGCCTGCCCTGGTGGCCGGTGCACTCCACATACCTTGAACAGGCACCACTGGTATTGGAGGCTTTTTGGCTGAGGCGCTACGACGGGACTGATGAATTGGAGGGGGGTTGGGGGCAAAAAGGTCAACCTTACAGAGGGACAGTTTCTGACGAACACTGGGATGGGTAGTTGGAGGGGGTGTGGGAGTGGAGGAAGAGGAGGTGGTTGTAGGAGGTGTCACTTTAGGTGTTTTGGGTGCAGGTACTGGAGGCTGTCGTGAGGTGGATGAATGTTGGGTGTGTGATTGCCGGCGTTTGTGTACTTTGGGAGGGGGCGTCACAGACACATTGGGAGAGGACACAGGGGACGTGTAAATGGCAGTGGAGGTGGTGAGTGCAGGTGAGCGGCTTCGGGTGCTGGGTGTCCTGGTGCGATTCATGGTGCCTGTAGATGAGGTGCATGCAGGTGTGTGTGTAGACGAGACTGGAAGGGAGGAGGGAGAAGAGGAGGAGGGGGACACAGTGGAGGCAGTGGATGTTGCTGTGTCTGTATGTGGGTGAGGCTTGCGTGAGTGCCTGTGGGTTGTGTGGTGCCTATGTTTGCTTGAGCTACTTGTGTGTGCTGACTTGTGTGCATGCTGGTCTGTAGGTGTGCTTGGGATGGGCTGGGGTACAGGGGATTGGGTCTGGGTGGAGGAGGTTGGAGGGGGGAGGCTAGACACAGGGACAATGGCTGCCATCAGTGCTGAGGCCAGAGATTGCTGGGTTCGCTGAAGGACAGCCTGGCCAGAATGAATGCCCTCCAGGAATGCATTACCCTGTTGCAACTCTCGTTCTACACCCTGGATGGCATTCACAATGGTAGACTGCCCAACAGTGAGTGACCTGAGGAGGTCAATTGCCTCCTCACTGAGGGCAGCAGGGGTGACTGGGGCAGGGCCTGAGGTGCCTGGGGCGAAGGTGATGCCCACCCTCCTGGGTGAGCGGGCACGGGGTGAACGCTGAGGGGCTGCTGGGAGGGTGGTGCTGGTAGGGGAGGTGGCGGCTGTACCTGTAGAAGTGGGGCGCACAGATGGTGCCGCCACTACAAGGGAGCCCCAATCAGTGGACGAGTCCGTTTCGCTGGTTGGTGATCCGGTGGCCGACGTGAAGATCCCCTCGCCCTCCGTCCCCTGGTGCATTCAGAGTCCGTGGTGTGGCCCTCCATGGCCATGTGGGATGCAGCTCCCTCGTGCTCCGGTGCCACTGTACCTCCGCCTGATGATGCTGATGTACAAAAGAACAGGGAGAGCAGAAAAAGGGGGGGGACAGAAGAAAGACAGGTTGAGTGCATGGCATACCGCTACTGTTGGCAGACAAGACAGACACAGCAGCCCCCTGCATTACGCCGTGCTCCTGCCCTCTGCATATGCAATTTCTGGGATATGACCTACATGGCAATGGTGGACTTCTGCACACATGGATGCCACAGGGGCAACTATACCTGTACTTGGCACTCTACTGAGGTGGGGTAGAGTGCCACGTGGGCAGCATTACAGAGGGGCCTAGTCTTCGTGTTTCTGGCTGGCCTAGGTACACCCACAGGGCTCCTCCCCCACCCAGACCCCTCTACTGCGTGCAAAGTCCGCAGAATGAGGTTGTACTCACCCCCTTGTGTCTGCTGTGATGCCCTCAAGTGCCCATCCAACTCCGGGTAGGCCACCACCAGGATCCGGAACATCAGGGGGGTCATGGTGCGACGGGCCCCCCTCCCACGTTGGGAGGCCATCCCCAGCTGAGCCTCTGCCGTCTTCTTGCTGCAGCAGCGAATGTCCTCCCATCTTTTCCGGCAGTGGGTGCCCCGTCTCTGGTGGGCCCCCAGGGTCCGGACCTCCTTGGCGATGGCACGCCAAATGTCCCTCTTCTGGTGGGCGTTGACCTACATGACATGCACAAGGGAAGAGGAACAGTCATTACCAACTGCACCGTCGATGTGAGTGGCCCCCTCCCTACTCTGGCCATGTGGCCCATTCATTCACATGCATTCATGTTCTATGAACTCTGCCCCCTTCCCTCTTCCAACCAGCCCTCTCCACCCAGGCCTAGCCCATACAACGTGCTCCCTGTGTACTAACCTGTTGGTCTGGAGGACCGTAGAGTAGCGTGTACTGGGGGAGGACCCCGTCTACCTGTTTCTCCAACTCCTGAGCAGTGAAGGCAGGGGCCCTTTCCCCAGACGCAGCAGCCATCGTCGCTTCCAGACCGAGGTCACAGCAGCACTTGCAGTGTAGTTCCTCTCCTGTCGAAGGTCAGGTATCTAGTGATTGAACAGATAGAAAATGTCGGTGACGTCCGCGGCGGTGACGTCCGCGGCGGTGCGCATCATCACCGCCGGCGCACCTGTTCATTGGCTCCTGGGACCCATAGGGTCCAATGTTAACCAATGCAGCATTGCGCCGCGGTCTACGACCGCCTACCGCAACGGTGTTCAACGCCAGCGCTGTTACCCCACAATCCCATTGTCCCAGTTTAGAGGTCAGGCAGCCGCCATTTTAGGGGCCCACATGGCTTCATTTACCTCTGCGTCACACATAGCTAGGCCTACACTCAACACACATACAGGAAGGGTTTTGTGATTGGTGTAGTCTTGTGTGTAACTGGGGGTACATACCTGGAGGAAAAATTACTGATTCGTCGCTGTTGTCCTTCGTAGGCATTGTCAGCTGGGACATGTGAGAAGATGGCGGAATCCTCCGGTGTACCGACTGCTGGTGGACCTGTTGACAATGGAAGAGCGACATGTCATCGTCACCTACCAGTTTGACCGTGCCACAATCCAGGAACTATGTACCCAGTTGGAGCCAGACCTGATGTCACCAATCCGCCATCCGACTGGAATCCCCCCTGACGTGCAGGTGCTGTCAGTGCTCCATTTCCTTGCAAGTGGGTCATTCTAGACAACAGTGGCCATGGCATCAGGGATGTCCCAGCCTATGTTTTCCAACGTTTTGTCCAGAGTGTTGTATGCCCTGCTGAAACACGTAAGGAGATACATCATTTTCCCTGAGGTGGAAGATTTGCCTACAGTTAAAGGTGACTTCTATGCCCTTGGACATATCCCCAACGTCATAGGTGCCATTGATGGGACCCATGTAGCTCTGGTCCCCCCCCACAGGAGTGAACAGGTGTACAGAAACAGGAAGAGTTATCATTCCATGAATGTTCAGATGGTCTGTTTGGCAGACCAGTACATCTCCCAGGTAAATGCTATGTTCCCTGGCTCAGTGCATGACGCCTACATCCTGCGGAATAGCAGCATCCCTGATATGATGGCTCAACTCCAGAGGCACCGTGTATGGCTATTGGGGGACTCTGGTTACCCCAACCTGTCATGGCTACTGACCCCAGTGAGGAATCCCAGGACCAGGGCAGAGGAACGGTACAATGAAGCCCATGGGCGGACTAGGAGGGTGATCGAACGCACCTTCGGCCTCCTGAAGGCCAGGTTCAGGTGTCAGGACAGGAGGTTCCCTATTCTACTCACCGAAGAAGGTGTGCGAGATCATCATCGCCTGCTCGATGCTTCATAATTTGACTTTGCGACGCCAGGTGCCTTTTCTGCAGGAGGATGGTCCAGATGACGGTGTTGTGGCAGCTGTGGAGCCTGTGGAGCCTGTGGACAGTGATGAGGAGGAAGCTGAGGAAGAAGACAACGACAACAGGGAGTCAGTCTTACAGCAATATTTCCAGTGAGACACAGGTGAGAACATTTTCATTTTTACCATTACATTAACTTCACACGTCTACCTCTATCCTGTCTGTCGATTTCAACCAGTATTTGGTAACTGAGTTGTACCTTTCCATTACGGTTTCACAGGTGTGGTTACCAACGTGTGTCATCTGCTTGCATCCTTCAAGGACTTGTGATGTGTGACATAGGTATGTTGGCTTTACAATGGGAAACGCATTATGACTCTGTCATTGATAATACATATTTACAATATCACAGACTGACTCCAGATTGTTTTGTGTTTCAAGGGTGTTTATTGAAGTGCTCAGAAAGGGGAGGGGGTTGTAAAATGAGGATGGGTGATGGCGGAGGAATGTCCATGGCAGAGTCCAGTCTATTAGTCTCACAGGTGCACTGCCCATCTGGCCATAGGAAGTGGAGCTGGGGCAGTTCAAGTATGGACAGGGTAACAAAGTGGGTCAGTGGGGGGACAATCAGGGTGGTCTCATTTCCTGGCGGGGGTCTTGCCATCTTGCTCTGTCCTGTTCCTGGCTCTCAGGGACCACTTGCGTGGTGGTTGTCCGTCTGCAGGGGTTTGGGTGCTGGTGTGGTGGTCCTGTGGCGGGGCGTCCTGTCCACTAGCGCCGGCAGAGGTGGTGGGCAGTTCATCGTCCTGGCTAGTGTCAGGGGCCCCTTGGAGTGCCACAGTGTCCCTCAGGGTCTGCTGTATGTCCTTCAGCACCCCTATGATGGTGCCCAGGGCGGAGCTGATGGTCCAGAGCTCCTCCCTGAACCCCAAATACTGGTCCTCCTGCAGGCGCTGGGTCTCCTGAAACTTGACCAGGACCGTCGCCATCGTCTCCTGGGAGAGGTGGTATGCTCCCATGATGGAGGTGAGGGCCTCGTGGAGAGTGGGTTCCCTTGGCCTGTCCGCCCCCTGTCGCAGAGCAGCCCTACCAGTTCCCCTGTGTCCACTACCACTGCCCCCAGGTCCCTGTTGTTGTTGGGGTGGTGGGTTACCCTGGGTTCCCTGTAGTGGTGGACACACCGCTGATTGACCTGTCCTGGGTACGGAGGTTTGGGCCCGCTGGGTGGGTGATGTGCTGGTGTTACCAGAGGGTGGAAGGTCAGTGTTGGACTGTGCCTGTGCAAGGGGAACCGACTGTCCCGAGGCCCACGATGGTCCGGGCTGGTTATCAGGATCCAGTAGGGCAGAGCTGCTATCGTCACTGTGGGCCTCTTCTGGGGGTGGAGTGGTGTTGTCTGGACCCTCTGGTGTGGTGACGGTCCTTCGGGTTCCTGCAGGGGCATAAGAGCATGATTAATGCATTTGTGTGTGTGATGGTGTGCAATGGGTGGGTGTCTGTGTACCCCAGGGCAGGCATTCCTGTGTTGGGGCCTGTGTGATGATGGTTAGGGGGTTGTTCTGGGTATGTGCAGTAATCATGCTCTAGTGCTGGGTGTCCATGCTTAGTTGTGTCATGCAGGGCTTGTTGTTGGGATGGGTGGTTTGTGTTATTAGTACAATAGTGAGGATTTTGGGTGATAGGGGAGGGAATGAGGGTGGGGGGTGTGATAGCATGCAGGTAGTGTGGGGGATATGATAGTTAAGATTTGACTTACCAGTGTCCCATCCTCCACCGACTCCTCCGAGGCCCTCTGGATGCATGATGGTCAAGACTTGCTCCTCCCATGTTGTTAGTTGTGGGGGAGGAGGTGGGGGTCCGCCGCCAGTCCGCTGAACCGCGATGTTGTGCCTGGAGACCGTTGAACGCACCTTCCCCCGTAGGTCGTTCCACCTCTTCCTGATGTCCTCCCTATTTCTTGGGTGCTGTCCCACAGCGTTGACCCTGTCCACGTTTCTTCGCCATAGCTCCATCTTCCTGGCTATGGAGGTGTGCTGTACCTGTGAGCCAAATAGCTGTGGCTCTACCCGGATGATTTCCTCCACCATGACCCTGAGCTCCTCCTCGGAGAAGCGGGGGTGTCTTTGGCGTGACATGGGGTGGTGTGTGTGATGTGTGGGGCGGTGTGAGTGTTGATGTGTGTGGTGATGTGTAGTGGTGTGTGGTGTTTTGTGCGTGGATGTGGTGTGGGTGATGGTGTTGTGTGCCTCTGTATGGTGGTGTTGTCTTGGCTGTGCTGTCTCTCTGGCCTTCGTCCGTGAATTTTGGTCGTAGGGGTTTGTGGGTGATGTGGGTGTGTGTTTTATATGGAGTTGGGTGTGTGGGAGTGGTGTTTGTTTGTGTATCAGGTGTGTGTATTTGGAATTGTCCAATGTGGCGGTGTTTTGTATGTGTGTGTGTATTTTGAGCGCGGCGGTGTGTACCGCCAATGGAATACCGCGGTTGAAAGACCGCCGCGTGGATTCGTGGGTCGTAATAGTATGGGTGTGTTTCTGTTGGCGTGGAGGTGGAGGTTTTGTTTTCGCCACTTTATCTCTGACCTTTGGTGTGGCGGAGTTGTGTGGGTGTCTGTATTTCGGCGGATTCCGAGATGTGTGTCCTAATAGCTGTGGCGGACTACCGCCGCCGCCGCGGTGTATTGGCGGTCTTCTGCATGGCGGTAAGCGGCTTTTACCGCCAATGTTGTAATGACCCCCTTAGTGGCTTTATGCTGCACACACATCTCTTGGCAGAACCCTCTACTGAAGTTCTGTAGTGCTGACACTTTTCTCTGAACTCTAGATAGATGTTAAAATAATTAGCTATTCAAATCAAATGATTAGGCAGGAAGATTTATGTTTAAATCCAGAGCATCATCTGCTTTTCCTTCTGTTTTGTATTGCTGTTAATTAAATATTCTTCTTCTATATGTTGATTAAGTTTAGAGTAGTTCATCTTTTTGATTCTCCTTTGGTGATGCTTTACATTTATGCCATGGGTTTGAGACTCATCTATGTAAGTTTGGCTTTGAGTCTGCAATAAACTTTTAACTTCAGTTTGGTCTCTGAGATTTAATGTGTGACCGGCAGGTTATAACGTGATTGATAAGCTACTGGAAAAAGTATCTTCTCACCCTTCAGAAGAGAGGAGAAGATTCATCGAGCTCAAGGGTTTAAAATAGCCGGATAAAAATTGAATTATATAGACAGGTGTCTAATTTAGAGCAGGACCTAATAAATGTACTTGGCCAATCTCTTAATTACGTTCATCTCGTAACAATACACAATTATGTAAGATAGCACAATATTTTGGAAATACAATGTTGTACAGTTACCTTTGATTAAAGACATTAGGCTCCAGGAAGGTGCTCAGACAGGCACAATGTGGATGAATGCTAGTGCACTCTTCCTCATTCATTCTATTTCTCTACTAACACATTATTAATTTATTGTGTGTTCTCCAGTAGATGTTCTGTTATTTTAATGCATTTTAATATTTTTTCATTATTTTATTCTTTAGAAAAAGGTGCTCAGAGTGAGTGAATCCCAGAAGGCGAGCAAGCTTGCTGAATATAAGAAATGAAGTAGCTATTTTCTAAATGTCATGTATTGTAATTATCAGACATATTTTTACAAGTTATGCTTCAATTGCTTTTTTTGAGAGAACATTAAATTTTACATTCTGTCATTTCCATTTACAAAATGCCAAAGATCACATATTTACTAAATATTATAACTCTGCAGCCTGCTATCAATCATCCACATTCTATTTCATGTACCAATCCATTGTTATAATGAGAGAGGTTAGAACGGGAAATGAATAGCTGTATGTGTGAACTTAAGCCATTTCATGCCATTAGTTAAGCTCGAAGTCTGCTCGTTGACAATGTGATTGGTGACATTATGCATATGAAATACCTAAAGACAGAGACTGTGTGTTCCGTTTTTGTTCCTTTTAGATACACCTCACAATACATTTAGATCCCCATTCACCTACTATTTGCTCATCTAAGTAAAAAAAAGCAAAACAAATTGACATCCTGCGTCACAGAAACGGGATTTATGGAATTTTAGAAATGTAAATTGCACTAAAAAAGCAGCAGCACAAACACCAAATGACTTTTCACCGCTCTCAATTTAGGAATAGCAGATGTGAGCAACCATGGATAGTTCTGAAGGGAGTGGTCATCAAGATTCTGTGAGCACCCACAAACACATACAGTTACCACTATTCAAAAACTATTAGTGGATTTCCGAGGGGAGGAAGGAAAGAGGACTCCCTCATAGTTCTCAGGGATGTAGTGGGAAGAAAAATAATTTAATATTACATTTGCAGATGCTGGTCTTGGGCATATTTTGTCTATTTTCAAATCCTTTTCACATTTAATCATGATTTGTTTCTGCAGATTGTTAGAAGTTGGGTCTCTAGTTGGCAGAGGTATGCATCCTATCCAATTAGGGACAACAATCCTAGTCAGGGCAAGTCAAGGACACACCATAAAGTAACCTGTGCACACCCTCTGGTAGCTTGAAGCAGAGCAGGCAGGCCTAACTTAGAAGGCAATGTGTAAAGTACTTCTTCGACACACTTAATAACCACTGGCGGTACACCACAAAAAAACTTCACAGGGATGTAGAAAAATAAAGCTTGTTTACAATCAGCACGATACAGATCCAATTGGTAAATGGTTAAATATTTGCTTTCCAGATTCAAAATAAAAAAAGGTTGATATCCAGCGATGAGATGAAAGAGGTGGTGCCAAGGACTTCTGCATGATGTTGGTATAGACTACAGTACTGTCCTGGCTGCGCGCCTATCAGGGAGCAGATGGGTGATTCATGGACACAGTCACCAGAGAATCAGTTGGGGACTGCGGGAGAATGTTGCAGCAGCCTGGTTGAGCAGGGCCGCTCCAGATGCAGAGAGAGCATGGGCAGCGATGGATACTGGGGCTGCTCCAGGTGAACAAAGCTGCATGGGACCAAGTTGGGAAAAGCCGCTCAGAATGATTGCCACAACAAGTGGCTAAGGTTCAGCAGGGCCGTTCCGGGTGACCACAGATGCAAGCGGCAGAGTTTGGCAAAGCCGCTCGGTGAGATTGAAACAACAAGCATCAAAGGTTTAGGAGGGCCGCTGGAGGTGATCAAATTTGCAAGAAACAGAGTTTGGAAAAGCTGTTTGGGTTGACTAAAGCAACGAGTGGCAGAGGTTAAGTAGGGCTGCCCCTGGAGTTCATAAGTTGTAAACAACAGAGATTGGCCAAGCTTCTCTAGAGGTGATTGAAGCAGCGAGCGGCAAAGATTCAACTATTTCTCCCTAAATAAATTAATACAAATCCCTAAATTATCTAAATGAATAAATCTATCACTTCCACTGGAAGATGTAGTTGAGGATGGTGTGATCATCCATCTAGGTCAGCTGTTCGTGTTAAAGGTTTCAATTTCCGTTAGATCATTTGCTTGGATTAAATATTTGCTCATAGTTTGTGACCCAGCCATGTAAGACAGTAGGAAACAACTGTTCCAACTAAGCAGAATCTTGATTTCACCGCTCCCTTCAATGGCTCAATGACTCATTTGTCAATATTGTTTCTACAAGTTTTAACCTTTTGTGTATAACCTTTTGAGATCAACTGATGGGTTTACACCTCCTTGCACATGTGTCCCATCGCCTCTGAAGTTCATACCAATTGCCATGTCTATTAAACCTCTGGTCCAGGTATCTACTAGCAGTGGGTACATATTCAGTTAACCCTCGCTGCTTCTACCCACACAACATATTTCATCCCTTGACTATTATGGAATCCATGCTCACTTTAAAAAAATAAAATCTTGCACGTGGGACAGCACTTCACCTATTTTTCCCTTCATATGTTGCTGAATATTCAGGGAGAAGTCATACTTTGTTTCTAACAGAGTTGACATGACCTGGTTGCAGGACTTATAGAAATAGCAGAAAAAGAAAATATTAAATTCACTACACACAGTTAGTTCCAGGCTCAAATGGGCACAATGTGCCCAGTTAAACATGTCCTAGCTGGGAAGACTCCAGGCTTAAATCCTATATAATGTGGTGGGGTATGAAGGACATAGCATTACATAGTACTGGATAGCTCAATTGATAAAAAGCATAATCTAAAGCATCAACATGAATTTGATAAGAAACACAGGTGATCTCAAGGTTTAATATGTAACCCACCTTATGTTAACTCACCTTATGTTAGCTTAGCCATGCTTATGTTTAGCCCTGAAATAGTGATGACACTTTCAATAAACAACAGAATCAATGCAAACATAACGAAAATGATAGGAATGTAATGACCAGAAAATGGGAATTTAATAAAACAGATACATTTATTATCTATCGCATACTGAAAGTAAAAAATAAGTAACAATACATCAACTAGGATAAACATAGGACTACCCCTCCATCCAGAACGTTATAGGGCACCATATCAGGAATAAAAAGGATTTCTAGGAGCACAATGTAGGTTTTTGATGTACAAAAAATACTGACTTTTTAGTGACCCCTGACTCCCAAGTGGTTCACCTCAAGCCCTGGAGATTAGTATGGCTTTAGGGGAACTGAACTGAAGTTTTTGAGATTTTTGCAACAGCAAACAGGCTCATTGGTGCCAAAACCTTATTGTTCTTACAGTGACCAACGAGAAGTTCTGTCAACCTGATCCTTTGCTCTACAGCATTGACTGCTCGTGGGGAGCGCCACTGCAAAGCTTCAGCCTGAAAGTCTGCAACGAAAACAGGATATTTACTCTACAGCACTGCCCGTCTCCAATGCCCAGCCTGCTCCTTGAGCTACGACGATGATCATCCGTGAAGCTTTGCTGCTCCTTGCAGCCCCTTCCATTGCGAATGAGACTCTTTGCACTGGACTGAGAAGGTAACTTTTCAATTGGACTAACCTGGACCCTGTATCCAACCCACGTTCCATCACGGTCTGCCTGAACTTGTGACTTTCTTCTTGTCTCACATGACCCAATAGCGGCACGTTGCCCTCTGGGGTTTTTGGAACTCTTTTTACGTAAGTCTTTAAAATTGTATATCAAGGGTTCTTTTGAATGGTTTTTGGTCAGTTCAGCCTTGATTCATCTATTAGATTGTGCTCTACTTTTCTAAATTGGTGTGGAGTTTTTCTTTTGTTGTTTTTTCACTTTAATACTGTTAGAAGCGCTGCATAAATACTTTATACATTGCCTTTATGTTAAGCCTGATTTAAGTTGAAATATTGCCAAAAAGCCCATTGTGCCACTCAGGGCCATCTGGGTGTATGGGACCAGGAGAAATTCACAAGTTCAGGCCAACTGCAATAGAGTGTGGGTCAGATAGAGGAACCAGGTTAGTCCCACTGAAAAGTTATCTTCCCAGTCCAGTGAAAAGGGTCCTGTTCATGGTGGAAGAGGCTGCGAGGAACAGGGAAGCAATGGTTGTCATTGTAGTGCAAAGAGCAACCCGGGTGTCTTAGAGAGGCATTGCTGTAGCACGAAGATCCTGTTTTTGTCATGGACGGTTGGTCTGGAGCTTCATGATGGTGCTCCCCGCTAGTGGTCAATGCTGTTACACGAGGGGACGGGTTGACAGAACTTTGTGTTTGGGAGCTTTGGGAATGGCAAGGTTTTGGCACCAATGAGACCAGTTGCCGTTGGGAAGAGCCCAAAATCTTCCATTCCCCTCAACTGAAGCCCCACTAATAATCCAGGACCTGAGGGCACCACTTGGGGGTTAGCAGCTTTTTCCAGCTGGATCTCAGTGCTGGTTCTGGTGGTTGGGAGCCTGTTATATCCCTGTGGCTCTAAACAGGAGGCCTGCATTCAAGTGCAGATGTAAATCCCTTTGACTCAGGAAGGAAGGCAGCCAGACAGCAATCCAGCAAGGTAGTAGTCCCACACATCAGTTAAGCAGAGTGTCAGTCCTTTCAATAGCACAGCAGTCCTTCTTCCTGGCAAAGTCACCACAGGTCCAGAAGTGTACTGACGAGTTGGTGTCTGAGGTCCATTATTTATACAAGGTGCTTCCTTTGAAGTTGGAGAACAACATGAGTGGCAAAGGAAGCACTCATTGGTGTCTTCAAATAATGAAAGAAGTTGTCGGAGCATACTTCACCCGTAACCTACCCCGACCTTTTCCCCCACCGAGGTGTACCCATTTCTGGCCAGCGTCCTTTTAATTGTAACAAGGGTTGCTGTATATTAAAGTTTAGGATATCCCCTAGTTATTTTCAATTATCACTCACACCAGTCTACTCACATTATTGCACATAAGTTTACACTTCAGTCTTCATATTAGCAGACAAAATAAAAGATCTTCGGCAAAGAGTCCCCATGGGGGACCCGTTGGGCATGGTAGCTCTGGCCCAATGAGGAGCTGCCCGATGATGAAACATGACACTTTTTTGGGTGTGTGAAGGCTCTTGTTCCTGAGCAATCGGATCCTCTGATTAGACAGCTCAGGCTATTTCCGACCTGTGGTAGTTCCTATTTTTCTCCTCTTTCCCCTTCCCTTCCTTTTAGGAACTGCATACCCATTTTCCTGAAAAGATTTATTTTGCCAGGTCGAAATGGCAGTTTAAAACTGCACACACAGGCTGCAATGGCAGGTTTGACACATGTTACAAGGACTACTTACATCAGTGGCACAATCAGTGCTGCAGGACCAGTAGTAGCATTTAATTTACCAGCCCTGGGTACATGTAGTACCACTTTACCATGGACTAACAAGTAAATTAAATATGCGCATTGGTTGTAAGCCAGTTCTACCAGGTTTTAAGGAGAGAGCACAAGCACTTTAGCACTGGTCAGCAGTAGTAAAGTGTGCAGAGTCCTAAAGCCAGCAAAATCGAAGTCAGCAAAACAGGAGGGTGAAGGCAAAATGTTTGGAGGAAAACCACACCAAGGATGCCAGGTCTACCCAGGACCAGGACCTTATTTTTTATATGATGAATATCTTCCCCATGCTTGCACTGTATTGTAGATACTGAGACACCACCTTCTGCAAAGTTACACCAGTAGGTCTCCCACCAAGAACAGAACAAGTCCCTAGGATTCAATATTGAATACAGTGGCATCATGATGTCTTCACAAATATTTTAAGCAATCCTTGGCTCATCCTTATCTTCTTTTTTCATTAGTGAAGTCATTTATTTGTCAAGTGAGATACAGTGTTTTGCACAGTCAGAAATAATTCGACAGAATAAAAAATACAACATTCATGTACAGAAAACCACAGAGGATATGACTGGATATGTAACCAGAAAAGGGACAGATGGCAAAAAGAGATAAAGAAGGAATTCAGCTATGCTGATGGGTGGTCATGACCAGGCTGGAACCCCAACAGTAGTCCCCTAAGTGGATCCCATGTCTTCCTAAGCTGTGCTCATCACTCATCATTGTCGATAATCAGGCTCTCAAGAAGGCCAGTGCTAATAAATTTGTGCCACCAGACCAAAGGACTGGGAGTCTGAGCTAGTAGCCAGTGATGGTCCAAAATAACTCAAGCCAACACAATAGCGAAAAACTAGATCGCACCCAGATAGCCGGTGATTTGAGGTGAGTGACCCAAAACAATTAATTTGGGATCCCACCTCAAAGTAGTCAGACAAAAGCGATTGAGATTCGTGAAAATTGTCTGCCAATAGTTAAAGATAACTGGGGAGTCTGCTCATTCTCGAGCACAGCGAAAACACTTGGGACCAAATGTACAAAGGCTTTTACTGGTCACAAATGGCCCATCAGGCCATCGTTGAGTTAAAGTCTCAAAAGAGACCATCGTCCTCGTAAAATTGGCCCAGAAAAAAAGGGTATGCCTGCCAACAGTCTTTAAATCTTTCATGTACTTGCGTAGGGAATTAGGGTTGTAACCAAGATGAAAATAAATATAATAGGAAGCTATACCCAACGCTTGCATTTTTAAGTAGGCCCATATGGAGTGGAAGACCAGCAGAGTTTTAAACTGAGTTCTTATGGAGTATATACTGTATCAATAATTCCACTGTGCAGGGCAATATCCACCCCTCAAACAAGGTATTCTGGAAACAGTTGGCCTAATGCCTTTTGTTCACAATCCAAAACCTCTGTAAGATAAGCCATTAAGGCAGCTAATATACACGTAAATCTAGCAACCACATTCTTCCCTCCTCCAGAGGCAACTGAAGCAATTGTGTGCTGGTGCTAGGTTTTTTATATCCCCACATAACACTCATGTGCCCCATAGTGCCAGCTGGAGACTTTGGGGATGGAGCTGTGTCGGAATGGGTGCTTGAGGTACTGATCTGCAGTGATGGGACCTTCCTTTTACAGGTAGAATGAGGGGAGGTGAAGGGAAGAGGTCAGGGCAGGAAAGGAAAAGCTTTTTTTACGGACAATGGGTGGGATGTGGGAGGAGGGATGGGAGTGGAGGTAGAGGGAGTAGTTGTAGGAGGAGGAGTTGTGCTGGACTTCGGTGCAGGTGCATGGACAGTGTGCGTGTATGAGGTGGATTGCTGTTGGGTGTCTGAGTGCGAGTGTGTGTGTGTTACTGGAGGGGGCAGACAGGGTGGGGGAGGACAAACATGACGTGGTGGTGCTGATGAGTGTGCATTTGGTGTGTGGGGTGCATGTCTATGGGTCTGCTGTGGCAGTGACTGTGGGCAAGGCTGTGCAGGTGTCAGGATCTAGGACTGTTGATTCAGTGCATGCAGGAGTGAGTAAGGATGTGACTGTGAGGGAGGAGGAGAAGGGGGAGACACTGGAGGCAGTGGATTATGGTGTGTGTGTGCATCTGTCTGTTGGCTGTGTGAATGCTTGTGGACTGAAATATGCTGCTTGTGTTTGTCTGTGCAAGTCTTGTGTGTTGTTTTGGGTGCATGCTTGTCAGAATGTGTGCATGGGATGGGTTGGGGTAAAGAGACTGGGTAGTGGTAGTAGGAGCGGGGACGGATGAAACAGGGACACTGGCTGCCATCAGTGAAGAGGCTAGAGCCTGAAACGATCTCTGTAGGGCCGCCAAAACACTGTGGATTTCCTCCAGGAAGGCACTGCATTGCTGCATCTGAGATGCCAGCCCCTGGATGTCATTCACAATGGTTGACTGCCCTACAGAGATGGATCTCAGGAGGTCAATAGCCTCATCACTGAGGGCAGCAGGGCTGACTGGGGTAGGGCCTGAGGTGCCAGGGGCGAAGGAGATGCCCACCCTCCTGGGTGAGCGGGCACAGGCAACTTGGTGGTGGGCTGCAGGGAGGGCGGTGCTGGTACGTGGGGTGGCGTTAGAAGCTGAAGCTGGGGTGGTCCCAGATGGGTCCAGCACCACCAGGGAGCTCCCATCGGAGGATAAATTAGAGTCAGTGGTGTCACTTCCTGCCCCCGCTGTGGTGCTACCCTCGCCCTCCGGCCCACTGGTCCCTTCGGCATCTGTGGACTCTGCCTCCTGGGTCCTGTGGGCTGCAGCTACTTCACTCGCTGGTGCCCCTGCTCCTTCGCCAGGTGATGCTAATGCTTTACACCCTATTATCCTGAGCTGGACCACGGAGCAATATCTGAACTGGCATATTAGGGCATCCACTGACTAGTACAGTGCACCCAAATCCCATGCCAGCCAACAGAGATGGTTGATATACATACTTTACTCACCCCCTTGTGGCTGCTGTGATTCCCTCAAGCTCTCATCCAGCTCTGGGTAGGCCACCACCAGTATGTGGGCCATCAGGGGGGTCAGGTTCCAACGGGCACCTCTCCCTAGTTGGGAGGCCATCCGCAGCTGGGCCTCCGCTGTCTTCCAGGCCCAGCGCCTCAGGTCCTCCCACTGTTTCCTGCAGTGGGTGCTCCGCCTCCTATAGACCCCAGGGTCCGCACATCCTTGACAATGGCACGCCACAATCCCTTCTTCTGATGGGCGCTGACCTGCAGAGGAAACACAAAAGGTGGTCCACCATGAACCTAACAATCCAGCCTGTCACACATAAGGCCCACAACAAGCATTTCTCCTCATCAGGCACACACATGACCCATACCCCTGCATTGATGCTGCCACCAGCCATTCACCCCCACCTGACACACTGCCAGCACACACACATCTTCATGCAGTCACGTTGCATGCAACGTACCCATGGTGTACTCACGTGTTGGTCTGGAGGCCCATACAACTGGCCATACTGGTTTAGGACACAGTCCACGATGCAATCCAACTCCTCTGATGTGAAGGCTAGGGCCCTTTCCTCTGTAGCACAAGCCAAGGCAGGTTCCAGACAGAGATCACAGCAGCACACACAGTGGAGATGTCATTCTGTGGAAAGTCAGAAATCAAGTCAAGTGTTAGAAAGGAAATGGCGGTCACGTCTGCAGCGGTAAACACCTTCTCCCCCGGCAGTGATCATCACTGGTTCTCATACTCCATAGAGAGCCATGTTAGCCAGTGAGGAATTGCATGGCGGTGCGGACCGCCTTCCGCCATGACGGCAACATCAGCAGTGGGTGGTCACTTCCACCTGTCCCTGAATACAGGACAGGTGGGTGCCATTTTCTAATGCTGGTACACATGTACAGATTAATAAGTGTGTCATTGTAGTTGAATGTACTCACCTACACAGTTCCAGGGTCCAACATACAAACATGGTCTGGGTACACTGCAGTAGTGTGTTCATAGTTCCTGTTGACACTCCTTTTCTACATTTGGGTCTCTTAGATACCAACCACTGCAGAGGAATAGGAGGAGGCAATCACCTGTGTACAGACCCCTTGTGGACTTGGCTACACTGGAGGACTGGCACATCATTCTCACCTATTGTCTGGACAGGGCCACAATCACAGAGTTGTGTGCACAGCTGGAGCCTGATCTGCTACCTGCTATCCGCTGCTCCACAGCAATCCCCCTTCTTGTGCAGGTACTGTCAGTGCTCCATTTCCTGGCAACAGGCTCCTTCCTGGTGACTGTGGGCTTGGCTGCAGAGCTGTCACAGCCAATGTTCTCTATTGTGCTTGAAAGGTTTTTTTTTTTTTCTTGCCCAAACACGTGCAGCTTCATCGCATTCCCCCAGGTAGATGACTTACCCACTGTGAAGGCTGGATTTTATGCAATGGGACATATACATCATGTTATTGGGACCATCGACGGGACCCATATTGCCTTAGTCCCCCCCAGTGCCAATGAACAAGTGTACAGGAATCTGAAGAGTTTCCACTCACTCAATGTCCAGATGGTGTGCCTGGCTGACAGTACATCTCCCATGTCACTGCCAAGTATCCAGGGTCAGTGCATGATGCCTTTGTCTTGAGGAATAGCAGTGTCCTACAGCTTATGGCACAACTACAGAGGCACAAAGTGTGGCTAATAGGTGAGCCTGTGTCCCCACCGAATGCTTGTGAGTGTATGCCTTCAGGAGTCATGGCCCATGCCATTGCGCTGGGCTAATGTGTGTGCCTTACATCCTGCAGGTGATTCAGGCTACCCAAACCTGTCCTGGCTCATGACCCCTCGAAGGAATCAGAGAACAGGGGCTGAAAATAGGTATAATGTTGCCCCTGGGTGTACCAGGAGGATTGTAGAAAGGACCTCATGTCTACTAAAGGCTAGGTTCCGGAGCCTCCATCTGACAGGTGAATCCCTATTCTACTCCCCTGAGAAGGACTGCAGAATCGTTGTGTGCTGCATGTTGCACAATTTGGCCCTCAGATGGCATGTACCCTATCTACAGGAGGAGGGCTGACGATGCAGCTGTGGCAGCAGTGGACACTGAGGACAGTGAAGAGGAGGAGGATGTGGACAACAGGTCACATTTGATCCAGCAGTACTTCCAATGACACTGAGGTAAGACTGTTGAACTAAGCAAGACTACATTTTAGTGTTGTATTGTGTGACTGCAGCATGATGCCAGTCATTCCCTTTGCATCCCATCTGACTGTCACCTATATCTTCCCTTTTTGCAGATGTTGGTGTTGTTCCAACAGTGTACTGTTGTGATGTGTAAAGATTGCAGAGACACATTTGTTGGAAGGGTCAACATGTTACTGGACATTTACACAGGACCATGCAGTTCATTACAGTTCTTTATATTGTACATTACCTGTAGATAAAGCACTATTACTCAAGTTGTATCCAAGGGTGTTTATTGAAAATAGTTCTACAATGGGAAGTGCAATAGTGTGGGGTGATGGTTGGGAATTGTCCAGGGTAGTGTACAGCCTGTAG
This sequence comes from Pleurodeles waltl, assembly GCF_031143425.1. Taxonomy (NCBI): domain Eukaryota; kingdom Metazoa; phylum Chordata; class Amphibia; order Caudata; family Salamandridae; genus Pleurodeles; species Pleurodeles waltl. The sequence continues at coordinate 614,162,111 of NC_090436.1, forward strand.
CACAGGTCCAGTGTGTAAGGGACCATAGGAAGGGGAGCAATGGCAGTTTAAAGTGGTCAAGGTGACACAGTGGAACACGAGGGGGACATTCAGGAAGGGCTCATTTCCTGGCAGTGGTCTTGGTCTTGACATGTGTCTCTGGTGTCTGTCTGGGTCACAGGGAACAATTCTGGGGTGGTTCCCTTCTGTAGGGGGGGTTGCAGTTGGCCTGTGGGTGCTGTGGCTGAGTCTCCTGTCCATTAGCTGCAGCAGATGTGGAGGACTGGTCAGTTGACTGGCTAGTGGAAGAGACCCGCTGGTGTGAGGTGTACTCCCTCATGATGTTGGCCATATCACCCAGCACCCCTGCTATGGAGACCATGGTGGTGTTGAACGCCTGCAATTTTTTCCTGATCTCCTGGTGGTGTTCCTCCGGCAGCCACTGGTTCTCATGCATTATGTATGTATCATCTGACCCATCTTGGACATTAGTGAGTGCCACCTGGACAGTCAGTTCCCTGGACCTGTCCTCCCCCTGGTGCACAGCTGTCCTCCGGGTGTCCCTGCCCCCCTTTGCCTGTGTGCCCACTGCCACTGACCCCAGGACCCTCATTGTCTTGCCTGTGAGGTGTGGACTGGGGTCCCTGTACTGGTGGGCACACTGCTGATTGACGTGTCCTGGAGACAGAGGTCTGGGGACATTGATTGGCTGCTGTGGTGTTGGATACTGAGGGGGAAGGCTCTGTAGTAGACTGGGTGTGGGCTGGGGTATTAGACTGACCAATGATCTCTGATGGGCCAGGGAGTTCATCCAGATCCAGAACTCCAGAGTTGCTGTCTTCACTGAGGGTGTCTTCTGGTGGGGGACTGGGTATCATTGGCACCTACTCGCGGCTAAGGGTGGCTGGGGCACCTGTGGGAATGTAAGTGGTGTAGTATGCTACATGTCTGCCTCCCTTGCTCCCCCTATGTTATTGCTGTAGCCCTGCCACCTTTCTTTGTGTATGGTGATGTATTGTGGGATTGTTAGTTCTCCATGCTGTGCATGCATTGGTGGTGAGTGTACATGCAGGGCTTGTAGGAATTTGAACTCAGTGGGTATGGCATGCAGGGCTTGGCATCTGGGTTAGTTAATTGTGGTGGTGCACTGTGTGGCATGGAGCGGAGTGATGGGTTTCAGGAAGGCGCGTGGAGGTGGCATGCAGGTATGGGGGGATAGGTAGTAAAATTGACTCACCAATGTCCAGTCCTCCGGCAACTCCAGTGAGTCCCTCAGGATGCAGGATTGCCAAGACGTTAGCCTCCCATGCTGTCAGCTATGGGGGAAGAAGTGGAGATCCACCGCCAGTCCTCAGGATGGCGAGCTGGTGCCTTGCTGCTATGGAACGTACCTTCCCCCGTAGGTCGTTCCACCTCTTCCTGATGTTGTCCCTTGTTTGTGGATGCTGTCCCACGGCATTCACCCGATCCACGATTCTCTGCCATAGCTTCCTCTTCCTGAAAATGGAGATCTGCTGGATCTGTGCTCGAAACAGCTGCGGCTCTACCTTGACTATTTCCTCTACCATGACCCGCAACTCCTCATCAGTGAAACAGGGGTGCCTTTGTGGGGACATGGGTGTTGTGTGTGTTGTGCAGAGGGTGTTGAGTAATATGGTGCGGTGTGGGGTGGGTGGTGTGTGACAGTTGAACGGGTGTTTGTGGTGTTTGTATCTAGTTGTCTCAGTGATTTGCGTGGCTAGCTATTGTGGTCTTTTAGTGTTGGCAAAGGATTGTGGGTAATGTTGGTGTGTGTTTTATAGTGCTGTTGGTGGCTGTGTGGGCTGTGTGTAATTGTGTCAGGTGTGGGTTTTTTGTACTGGACAATGTTGTCTTGTTTTGTCTTTGGCCTTATCCACCGCAACGGTGTTCACCACCAATCGTTTACCATTGTTGAATGTCCACTGTGGTGATTGGGGGGTCATTATTTGGAGGGAGTAGTGCTGGTGGCATAACGGTATGGGTGGCAGTACCGACAGTTTATCACGTTCAGTGGGTCTGGCGGATTTGTGGTTGTGGCTGTTTTCTGTCAGTTTTGAATGTATGTGTCATTATGTAGCGGACGGACGTCTGCCTCCGCGGCGGTATGCTGGTGGCAGTCAGCATGGCCATATTCTGTATTTACTGCCAAGGTCATAATGGGAGCCTGGGTCTTGAGCGATTGCAGTTCATGTCAAAAGGAGATCCATGCAAGTAAGAGGAGACTGGATACCAGTTTCAGCCAGGCCAATCCCATTCTGTTGGAATGGAGAATACTGAAGAGTATGGCCTCTGCAGATGACTTCTAGGGCATCCCACACCGAGAGAATACAGGATGAACTGAGATTCTGCAAAAAAAAAAAACTAACTCCCTGTACCTCTCCTCAAAAAGAAACTTCCTATCAAAAGTCCAAGAGGGAAATTTAGGAACTCATGAGGGACCTGCTACATGGACAAAGAGAGAGAGTGAGTTGTGATTATAGAACAACTTCCCTGGGACATCCCTAACCGAAAGAAAAAAGAAAAGACTTGTAAATACCGCCCAGAGAATGCAAGGCCGCCTCCTCTAACCCCCCAAAAAAAGATACTGGCAAGACCAAAAAAGGTTGTAAGGCGGCAGAGGAACAGGCAGCTGAGCGGCCAGCCAGAGGAAGGAAAAGAGAAAAGAAGAAAGGGATCTATAAATAGGAGAGACAACAGGAAGTAAAAAGGCATCAAAAATCTCACAGTCCCTCCACTCCTAGATCCACAAGCTATGTCCAATTCTCTGTACGAGCACAGAGCAACAATCATCCCAGTAAACCTGTCCCATTGCTTCTACTTTGCCACTCAGCCAGAAGCTCTTCAACCTTCTGGGCATTGAAGCAGGAATACATACGCCCTTGATACCTAATACGCAGAGTTAAGGGTTCTAACAATGAAATAAGTTCCAAGTTTTTGCAACGCAGGGATGCACTCTCTCAACTGCCGAAGCCGAACCACAGTTTCATGACAAAAGTCTGAGCAAACAAAGAACTTGACTCCAGAGACCTTAAATAGGGACATGGGGTAAGCAGTCCAAAATATCTCCTGATGCAGCAAAAAGTTACCCACATATGCTAGTATTTCCCGTGGGTAGCAGGGATGGGATCCCTTACAAGGTGGCCAAAATGGGAAATGGTGGGCTCTCTGAATCATACTATCCATGCCGCAGTCTGGCAGGGCAGAAAAAGTCACCCTGAAAAGACACACTATATACCCATGGGTGTCATCGCCTTCTGCCCCCTCTGGGGTTCCTAATACGCTAAGGTTATTCCACTGAGACAAGTTCTCAAGATCCTCCATCCCTTGATTAAAGCGTGGTCATCTGGGATTAATGTAGAGAGCTCTGTGTTCGGACTGCCTCTACCGTAGGTTTAAGGCCTTTCTGCACCATCTCGATTTTACTGAGTCGTGGGTTGAGAGTGTCCATGTTCCTTGACAGTTTCTCAAGGACAACTTGAGTCTTTAGGTGGGCGGTTCTGAGTGCAAGTGGATCGTTGCAATAATCTTCCCTATGCTGTTGTAGAAGATTATAAATAACCTCCATAGCTGAAAAATCTGGTGCAGCCTCAGAGGTGAAAGAGGAAGTAGAGACAGAAAGCAATGCAAAGGCATTATCCTCACCACCAGCCTATATTTAAGTCAATGTTGGAGTGGCGTTCGACTCTACAACTGGGGAGAGTGGTTTGTCAAAGTGAGTTCAGTACCATCAGGGTTCCAGAGCAACTCATCCTCAGATGCCAGCACAGGATCCAATGCACCCTGAGTGAATGTTTGTGTTATCAGGTGCTCAAGCCATGGATACATTGTAACTCTATGGGTTAACCATATCATTTATGATCGCAGGGGTACAATGTATCCATTGTTTGAGCAATAGCTATCACTGTTATACACCAATCTTCTGCACTTACCTAGCCCCTCACCCTATGAACACGTCCACTGGGCATCTAACTATGGCTTTTCAATTACTGATGAGTAAATTCAGGCTAGCTCCAGTTTTGGCTCATCCTGATCAGCCCACACTTTTTATAGTGGAAGCACAGCATTTTATTTAGCAGTAGATTCTGTGAAACAGGTCAGAGACATCCTGCTGTATGTGTTTCCCAAACTCCAACTCCAGCAGAGGCAAGGCTATTTGCAAGTAAAAGTCTGACTTACAATTGCAAATAGTTTCTTTCAGAAGTGAAAAACGACATTTTTAGTTCACAAAATCATTTTCATTCTTCACTAGATTAACTCACACACATGTGTCAGTGTGGGCAAATTTTAAGGATTTTCCTGGCAGTTTTTGATTACCTACAAACGTACATGTACTCCTATCTGAGCCCTTCCTGTTCAGAAAGTAATGGAGACTTATTCCAGTCAGGGGAAGAACTACATCTATTCACAGTAATGAAACCATAAGGGAACACTCCTAAAATGTTAAGGGGTTATTGGTGGGGGTAGGTCTCAACATGAAATAATATTATCCAATGGAAAAAAGAAACAAATGTTAGAGCAAGTACATTTGAACTTGCTTATGTCATGCAGAAATATGCATGTGTATATTTTCACTTGAAAAAATTCAATTCTCAAACCTTTTCCAAGCTGTGCCTGGAAAGATGCCACTGAACTAGATTTCCAAGCATAATCTTGAAATGTTTCAAGAAATCCAAAATGTTGTAAATCTGAAATCATGAAACATGCAAACTTTTGGGGTGCAGATTGATTACTTTGGGCCTCAATTAGTTTGCCTGATGTGTTGCTGACAATCTAGGCCAAAATACTGAGTATTTGAGAAAGAATGACAGGCTATACGGGCAGGTTTCTCCAAATGCATGGTATACAAGGATCTCACTATAATATATTAGGTCAAGTGATCACAAACACTTACAGTACCTCAAAACCCTACAATTTAGGTACCACAATTTTGGGATATTATACTATTCACATTTTCGCTACTTCTTTACCTCTCCTTCAGAGAATTACAACATTGGGTGAGGCCCTTTGATATATTCATGATATCTTGAGACAAACAGCAGCCTCTACCCTGTTACTGATTTCTAACAGACAGCTGGCTTTACTCTGGATATTGTACTGCAATCTTTTCAAGAAGAAATTACCAAAGACAGAGAGATACACTTACATTGCCAGCACTTCTGTATCAAATTCTATGCGCAAGATTGCAAAACCAAATAGTGATAGCAAAAGTGCTCAGCTCGTGTCAGCTTTTGCATTTGGTGCATTTCTAAGACAGGAGTCATGTGGTATGGATGGTTTTGCGTCAGAAAATGACGCTAGGCTGGTTAGAGTTTTTTTTTTACTCTAAACTTCCTAGCGTCATTTTTTGGTGCAAAACTCCCTTCTCTCATACCACCCCCCCACCCATCTAATGTCATTTTTTTTTTACGCTAGCCTATCCTTTGCGCCGGCTTGCACTATTCCATGAATATAGTGCCCGGCTGGCGCTCAGGAATGGTGCAAGCCGGTGCAAAAACATTTTGATGCAAAACTGCAACGAAAAGACAGGAGTCATGCCCGCCACCCCAATGGCCAGCACAGGTGACCAGGGTCCCCTGGGCATGGCCATTTCACCCAGTGCCATATATTGGGGCCCATTTCAGGGCCCCCAATGGCACTTTTAAAAAAAATACTTACCTGTACTTACCTATACTTACATGGGATGGGGTCCCCCATCCTCCGCTGTCCCTCTGGTGGGGGTGTCCCAGGGTCCTGGGGAGGGCACCTGTGGGCTTATTCCTTGGTGTTCCACCATGGAAATAGGCCTACAGGTCCCCTAACGCCTGTCCTGACCCAGGCATTAAATAATGGTGCAAAGCAAACTTTGCACCATTTTTTGACCCCTCCTCTCCCCGTGAGTGATTTTAGCACGGGGGATAAATATGGCGCTAAGGCCAAAGAGTCATTTTTTCCACGGGAAAGCCTACCTTGCATCTCATTGATGCAAGGTAGGTTTCCATGTGTAAAAAATGACTTTAACTCTGTAACTTTGGCGCTAGACGAGTCTAGTGCCAAAGTATAAATATGGAGTTTGTTTTGCACCGTATTTGCGAAGAAGAAAATGATGCAAATTCAGCACAAAACAAGTATAAATATGCCCCTAAAAGTTTGATGGACTGCCATCAAAACCGATGTGGTAGACGACCACAGTTTTTTACCCGCAGAGGGACCACAGTGGCTGCAGTTCCTCTGAAGGTACAGAGGTCACCATGGGCCTGGCAGTGATTTCTCAATTTGGCAGTTGGCATTCCTTTAGGTTGGCTGATGTAATCTCCTCTTGCACCCTAACTAACAGAATACTGCCTGCCAAACTCTAAATCTGGTCCCAAGTACAAAGGTAGAAAGGATCAGTGTTTTCAATATTTTCTAGACCATTTTACCATAGGTCAGGCTTTGGAAAGGCAACCGGTACTGTTACTACTCTGTCGTTCCATCTCTAGGGGGCACTGTAAAGGGACTGTCTGTAGCCTGGGAATCACCTTGAACGCTCATCTAGAGTCCCTTTCTGACTCCCTTTTGTTTCCCTTTTTGCGATGGTATGCTATTGTAGAATTACATTTGCTTCCTGGGACTGCAAATCCCATAATGCACAGCCTGGTAGCCAGGAAAGCTTGGATTCTGCTATACATTGTTTTCTATGGGAGAAGTCAAGTTGCTCCTTTTTACTGGATTCTCTCCTCCAGGACTTGCGATTGTCTGAAACTACTCACACCTGAGATGTCTCCTGTGCAGCCCAGTCATGGTTTGCTGCAGCCTGTAACTGCTTATAAGCAGCCATTTCTTCAAGAACTTCGTCGTGCATTGGAGTTCGATTCCTTTGTGTTCCAGACCCTTTATCGGATGGTGTTCCAGTCTTGTTCCTGTTCTGTTTCAGCTTGAACCTGCTTTCTGTTTCTCTGCCCTGTTCCAGCCAGGGTCTTCCCCCTGTCTCTTAGCCTTGTTCCTGTTTGTTTCTTCCAGAGCCTGCTCCCTGTTACTCAGTCCTGTTCCTGACCTCTTTCAGCCTTAACCTGCTCTGTTTCCCAGTCCTGTTTCCTGCTTGTTCCAGTTCCCTGTATTCCTGTGCTGTTCTTGCTTGTTCCAGCCATAGCCTGCTCTGTTTCCCATTCCTGTTTCTGCTTGTTCCAGCCAGAGCTCGTGCTCTGTTTTCCAGTCCTATTCCTGCCTTTGCTTCAGCCTGAGCCTTTTCCCAGTTCCTGCCTCTGCCTCCTAGTTTGTTCCTCATCTGTTTCTGTTTCCTCTTGGGTATTTGTGTCTGGTAAGTGTACTATCGGTCTTCACCTGTGTATAAGTGTTTTCCTTAGTACTGGGGTTGGCTCCTGGTTTCCAGAAGGCACTTCTAGTCCCCATCATTTGTCTAGTCTTATACGTAGTCTTTAGTGCCTAACAGTGACAGTGTGCTATTGCTGTTTTTTCAGGAATTGCCACTGTGTTTCCAGCTGGACCCACAAGGGCTTGTCTTGTGTATGTAAGTACAATCCTTTTTTGTGCTCTAAGGGTCCAGAGACAGAATCACTTCTGCTGCCTCCTTTCTATGGGGCGTGCGGGGTTACTATCTGTAAGAGCAATCTGCACAGAGGCATTGACATTCCCTGTTGCTGTGGGAAGTTCTGAGCCCTACCGTGTGTACAACCTTGGTGGTAACCCCAGTGTGTTTGTCCATTAGTAATCCGTTTCCTGTCTGTTCACACTAAGGTTGCTCTGCTTTTACTTTCCTGTTTCCTATGCCTTTCCATAGCTGTCCTTCCCGTGTATGCTTTTAGCTGCTCTTCTGCCCCAGTACACTACCTATTTGGGATATTCTGTGACTTCAAGGGGAGCCCCAACCAGAGTCCTGATCAGACCCTCCCGAAACCGTGACAGGTACGATGACTGCAAAAGTGTATCCATAAGACATGATACTTATTGGAGACGGTAACTATGTGTTTTTTATATGCTCATGTGGTACCTTCCATGAATCAGATGTGTGTGTAAATATAAAGAAACTGTAGATGAACCAACATCGAAACAGGTGATTTTTTTTGTTTTTTAGTTTGTGTTCACAAGATTGCATCAATACACCAACTAGTTATAATCTGCCCTATATAGTTATGTTGAACATTATGGAGTTCACAAATCTATAAGTGAATCCTTTACATGAATCTGAATATGCTTAGCTTGTTACAAACAACTCTTCACAAACATGCATTTCATCATATCCAAATGATTGACAGTTATGAAAATTATTAGACCCAACTTTCCTCCAGATGGCGTTTTTCAGATTTCTTAAATCTGACACTTCACACCACAGCACACCCCTGGCTCAGTTATTTCTGATTGTCAACATTAAAATCAGAGCATAAAGATGAGATTTTGGTCTTGTCCTTGTATGTCATTTTAGCTCCTCCCATTATTTTCAAAGGGCCTACTTCAAAAATGTACCAACAATTATTAATTCAAACCGATGATTGTTGGTGGGGGCTACCAGCACTCATTCTTGGAGACCAGTACTTATCTTCTCCTGTTCAGACGTTTCCAGAGAGCAAGAGAAGGAGAAGCACACAAAGGGGAAAAAAGCAGAAAGAGAAAGATAGAAAACTTATCATAAAAGGAGAAAGCAGGAACCTGCGAGAATGGGATTAAAGGGCAGGGAGTGTCTGGCAGTGGATTACAGGGGCCTGAGGTGGTTTCCAGACTACCAACCTTGGTATTGGGCACGCTCACATTTAATAGTATGGCCATGCCGTCTTCTGAGCAGAGCTTTGGGCACCAGCCCTCATTCATTTACAAATGAAGCACTGGGTGCTAAGCCTTCTAACTTTAATTTTACTTGTGGTATTAATTTGCAAATCTATGGGCGGTCAACTGTGGCCGTATTTTCAGACTCAAACATAACTGACTTCTCACTTTTACCCTCCAATGTTGCACACTTCAAAACGGGCAAAGACTTTAGAAGGCTGTTTCTAGCTAGGAGAGTTTCTGAGCACACGAAACACAAGCGATACTAAACATTTCCTGAAAGTTGCCATCTAGTGTAATCAAAGTATGTGGCACATTGATTACTCAAGTTTGCTACTGCCATAATTTACGACCTGCAGTATATTGGTATTACAACAACGCCGCCTGTAAATGTACTGAAAACTATTCCGCACAGAAACTGCAACTCAATCCCGTGCTCCTGTATAGCATCTAATAAAACAGTTCTGTGTGCGTGCGTGCTGTCCATTTCCAATAAAAAAAAACGTTCTTCTTTTCCTTGTTTTACTGCCTCGCGGAGTTCTCTAAGATTTATGAACCTAAAATTCAAATTCCGTATATATGAAGTATCTGTGTCAAACACCATGAAGCATGAAAAAAACATAACTTCCCCAGTACATGAGTTTTTAAGAATTGCATAGAACTCCAGGGTTCGGATATCACTGAGTGCATGGGATGCTATTAGTTTTAACTTACTTGCACTGACGTGCATTTGTACATATTTGCAAATGGTGTGCTATTTTACTCTATTTCTTTTTTCAGCTTGTCGGAGCAGATAAATGTATTTATTTGTGTTGCACACAAAGCAGAATGTTACCGCCAGTGCTTCAAATGGAAAAACAGAAGTGCAGGTACTCTGTAAAAGGGTACCTGCTTGTTTCTGAGAAGCGCCGGTACTCTCCAATTAAAAGTATTACGGGTTTCTTTAAATATGCCGGTACTCTCCCTCTCAAAATAAAAAAGTGCCGGTACTCAGTACCGGAGAGTACCGGCCCATTTAAAGCACTGGTTACCGCCCTTTGTAAAAAGAAATAGGTGGGTAGAAATTGGTCTACCACTCACATGTACACAATACGGCGCTAAACAGCACCTCAGTGTACATTAAGGCCCATATTTATACTTTTTGACGCTAAACTGCGCTAACGCAGTTTAGCGTAAAAAAATTTAGCGCCGTCTAACGCCATTCCGAAGCGCCATGTGGGCGCCGTATTTATGGAATGGCGTTAGCCGGCGCAAGCAGACCGGCGCTGCCTGGTGTGCGTGGAAAAAAACCACGTAGACCAGGCAGCGCCGGCGTAGGGGGAAAATGGCGCTAGGGCGTCTTAAAATGGCGCAAGTCGGGTTGACGCTAAAAAATCGTCTTAACCCGATTTGCGCCATTTTTTCGACGCCCAGACGCCATTTAAATGACTCCTGTCTTAGTAAAGACAGGAGTCATGCCCCCTTGCCCAATGGCCATGCCCAGGGGACTTATGTCCCCTGGGCATGGTCATTGGGCATAGTGGCATGTAGGGGGCACAAATAAGGCCCCCCTATGCCACCCAAAAAAAATTGAAAAATATAAAAAATTATACTTACGTGAACTTACCTGAATGTCCCTGGGGTGGGTCCCTCCATCCTTGGGTGTCCTCCTGGGGTGGGCAGGGGTGGCAGGGGGGGTCCCTGGGGGCAGGGGAGGGCAGCTGTGGGCTCATTTTGAGCCCACAGGCCCCTTAACGCCTACCCTGACCCAAGCGTTAAAAAGTGGCGCAAATGCGGGGTTTTTTGTCCCGCCACCTCCCGGGCGTGATTTTTGCCCGGGAGTATAAATACGACGCATTTGCGTCGCCGTCATTTTTTTAGACGGGAACGCCTTCCTTGCATCTCATTAACGCAAGGAAGGCGTTCACGCTAAAAAAGGACGCTCTTTGCCCATACTTTGGCGCTAGACGCGTCTAACGCCAAAGTATAAATATGGCGTTAGTTTTGCGCCGAATTTGCGTCGAAAAAAACGACGCTAATTCGGCGCAAACGGAGTATAAATACGGGCCTAAATTCCAGATTGTGCGGACCGGATTATTTCTGATTTTAACATGTACTGAATTAAGACCTGAACTGAAAACGTCCCTGCTGAATGCTGAGGGTTTTGTAGGAGTCATGTCCTCGGTCTTGAAACGACAGTGTTGGCTTGTGCAGTACAATTTGACGGGTTGGCGCTGTCTGTAGGGTAGCTTTCTAGAATAAACTGAATTTTCTCAATTGGTTTGCAAATTTTTAAACTGCCGTCATTAGTCCCAAAGATTGTGCTGTGGTGTAAATGTATTTGAATTATGTTAATGCTAAATCAGTCTTTTCTCCAAACAGCCTGGAGCCAATGATGGGCAGCTCATTTACAGATTTTTGCACATCATCAGAGGACTCAGTTGATCACACCCAGGCGCTCCTTCTGAGCACTAAACTGATACCAATAGCAGTCTGCAGATGCAGTACATGTCTATTCCAGCTCCGAGCAAATAACTAGGCTTTGTCCTGGACATCATTTCTTGTCGGGGCCTCTAGCCCCCGACAAGAAATGTCCCACAGTGAAAGGTTCAGTCTCCCCAGAATGCAAACTGCATTAAGGCATGGAGAAAACATTCTGTCACTGGATTCTATCATTCTTTTTGATTTCCCATTCTGTAGCTCAATATGAAACGTTTTTAAGGTCGTTGTAAGACTTATCAAGGTAGAAGAAGACCTTTAGATCAAGATGAAAGGGTGTGGGAAGAAAAGCACTGACATCCGCACATAGGAGTGGCATACATACCTGGGTCCGCTCCATTACTTCTGGGGCAGTATATAGTCACTGCAGAGCTACTCAACACCACCTACTGGTGCACAGCAGCATTATGAAGAATTCCCCAGATCCTCTGTATTATGATGAGAAATATGCTGTTGAAATCTCAGGATCCTTCGAGCATGCCATCAGGTGGCACTACTTGAAGACCTTCCCTAACCCTGCCGTCATCATGGACACTAGTTCGGAACCTGTGCCACACTTCAATGTTCATTGACAAATTGTTCTTATTCTCTTGGAAAATAGATCCAGTGCAGATTACATTCCAGGGTTTTAATCAAGGTGCCTTTTAATCATAAATTATATTTGCAATAGGCGCTCCAGATAGCATCGCTCTCCCTAGGTCAAAATCCTGAAAAACTCCTGCTGGACTCATTCAACGGGTACCCTTTGACAACACGGGATCACCCGCCAACAGTGGGAGCAGCAAAGAATCCAGAGTTGACGTGAGTCAATGTATGAGAGCAACCACGAGATCCAGGAGGCTCACATGGCATAACCTATTTCAAGAGTCCCCCCTAAGCTTTAACCTGCAAAGCAGTGAAGATTGGCTATGATCTCGACAGCATAGAAGGGCTTTGTAGAACTAGGCAATCCAGCAGGAGGAATGGAGGAGGATTTAGGAGGACAGGAGCCACCCTGAGTGTCGCCCCTCCCCCATGCTGAGGAGATCAAGCACTTATGTGGGCGGTAGCTCCTGAGGTTACAGGGCTGCCCGCAGTAGAAAGGAACAGCATAGAGCCTCCGACAGGGCAAGGCGACCTCTCACAGTGAAAAGACCACCTGACAAAGGGTCTGCAAAATAGCAAAGAGACACTACTTGCACAGGCCCCAGAGGAAACATAGGCCCTCATTCCAACATTGACGGGCGGCGGAGGCCGCCCGTCAATGTTGCGCGTCAGGAATACCGCTCCGCGTCCAGAGACCGCAGAGGGTATTCCAAGTTTTCCCCTGGGCTGGCGGGCGGCCGCCGAAAGGCCGCCCGCCAGCCCAGGGGAAAACGACCTTCCCACCATGGAGTGGGAAGGTGCGACGGGTGCTACTGCACCCGTCGCGTATTTCACTGTCTGCTATGCAGACAGTGAAATACAAGCGGGGCCCTCTTACGGGGGCCCCTGCAGTGCCCATGCCATTGGCCCCCAGGGGCCCCGCGACTCCCCCTCCCGCCATCCGGTTCCCGGCGGGAGAACCGCCAGGAACTGGATGGCGGGAGGGGGAGTCGGAATCCCCAAGCCGGCGCAGCAAGCTGCGCCGGCTTGGAGGATTCCTTGGGGGCAGCGGGAAACCGGCGGGAGACCGCCGGTTTCCCTTCTCTGACTGTAGCTAAGCCGCCGCGGTCAGAATGCCCCGCGGGGCACCGCCGGCCTGTCGGCGGTGCCACCGCGTCCCGCGGCCCTGGCGGAAGTAATCCGCCAGGGTCGTAATGACCACCATAGTGTGCCTGGACAGGCATCAAGACAAGCTGCTGTTATTGTTTAGTATACTCAAGACAAAATTATTATAACTGTGACCCGCAAAGATACTTTGGTTAACTTATTCACAAGACCAATAAAACATTCACTGTTTATCAATTTATTCTTGCAATAAATAGAAAATATTTAGATACATTTTTAAGTATTTTTCAGAAATCAAATGCTCACACGTGAAGAAAAGTACAATGACAAGTGATAAAGCAATGCATCAAGAAAAGGTAAAAAGACACATGACTCCTTATTCCCTGTATAATTGTTTGTAAGGTGAGGGAGTACAGTCTATGGATATCTATTGTTGATAGCGATTCAACCTCAGTTCAATAGGAGGTCATTATCAGGACAGAAAGTGAGCACCATATATCTTGTAGGTCATTAACAGGATTGCCAGGATAACCTGGTCAGTCCTTGAAATAATCTTGAGAACGTCTTGTTCAGGAATTAAATCAGGTAGTAAAAGCACCTTGAAGCAGGGGTAGGGTTCTTGTCATGTAACAATGTCAATATATGAAGGCAGGACACAGGGGCTTCTCCAGCATCAATAATTTCAGTTACAAGTTGTCCCTGGGATGATCTCATTCAGAAATTCGGACTTACGGGCAGTGTGTCCACAGATTAAAGCATTCTGGTCCGGATCATTGGGGCCTCTCTCAAATGAGGAGTATTACCAGCGGCCCGAGGATCCTTCACTAGGCCGCTTTAATCTGTGGACATGCTGCCCAGATTTTAGAATTTCAGAACAAGAGTTTGTTCTGAATGAGATAAATGGAAGTTTCTCCCACCTTCCAGAACCACTGCACCAGGGTAGAAAAGTAGAACCTTATACACCAACTGCACCCAGTTGACCCCCAAGAAATTTCTCTTAGGTCCTGGACTCCTGGTGTGACTCAAGGGTTCTGGCATCAAGCTTTTGAGATCTTTGCGATAATGAATGACCCATTCACACCAAGACAGCACCACTCACACCGAAGTTCAGCATGAGCTTCCACCAGCCCACATGTTTTGCAATGCAACATTGACTGCTCGTGGGGTACCACCAGCGCGAAGTACCAGCCCATCATCCACGACACCCAGCCTACTCTTCACGCCACGCCGACAACCTGCAGCGACACTCTCCTTGAGCCTTGTGACCCCTCCAATGTGAACAGGACTCTTGGCACAAAACTTGAGAAGGTAAACCTTCCAGCAGGACTAATCTGGGACTGTATCCAACCTGCACTCTATCTTAACTTTGACCCGGTCCAGTACGACCAGGTATCCCATGTTGGCGCTTTGTAATTTTTGACATCTTTTTCACTTACAACTTTAAAAGTGTATAACTCCAGGTCTACTGATTGGATTTTGTGGTTTGTGTGTCAAATAATTTATTAAAACATACTCTATTTTTCTAAATTGGTTTGGATTTTTCTTGCGCTGTGTTTTAACTTTACAACTGCTTGTGTGCTGAATAAATACTTTACACATTGTCTCTATATTAAGCCTGATAGTTTTTAGTGTCAAGCTACCCAGGTTTAAGCACAGGTTAATTTGGTGACTTTTTGTTGTTCACCCTGCCGAGGTTTGTGGCTGTTGCTGTGACCAGAGCTCACACCCGGTCAACCGACAACCCAATTTCTCACACTAAGATGTTGGCCAGTCGCCTTTACCAGGTGACTGATCAGTTTATTCACTCAAACCAGTTGGGTTTCGTGTCCCCCAGGTAAACCTCACACTTATATTGGGTCTTGGTGAGGCAGAAGAGCCTGAGGGAACCAGCAGTCCTACTGGCACTAGAGACAGAGAAAGCATTTGATTTGGTGGACTGGCCATATCTTATGGCGATTCTCTGAAAGATGGGCTTCAGCCCCCAATTCTAAAACTAGATCCACTTACTATACACAACACCCCAGGCACAAGTGAGGGCGAATGAGACATCTCTCCCTGGTACGATGGCCAAGACAGGGGTGGCCCCTATCACTTCTATTATTTGCACTGACAATGGTGCTACCCGTCGGCTGGATCCGTTACAACGCACAGATACGAGGGTTCTGGTAGGAGCCAGACTGGGAAGATATTATATCTTTGTGTATGGATGATATGCTTCTATATATCTCACAGCCCAAGCAATTGATCTCCAGAAATTTGGAAATGCTGGAGATTTTCAGTCGCTGTACCAGAGTACATACCAATTGGCATAAGTCTGTGGACTTCCCCCTCATACCTGGGAAACCCAGGGGAGACTGGTGGAAACCCTTACAGTGGGCAAGGGACAACTTCCGCTATCTAGGGGTTCACAACACAGGAGACTTGCATGCCGTAATCAATATTAACCTGAGGAAAATTCTCCCTCTGTCACTCTTAGGAGGACAGCCTTTCAAGATGATCACACTACCCAAAATCCTCTATGCATTACAGAATATGCAGTGCAGTGTCTAAAACAGCTTATTCCACAGGATAGAGGGGGTCAGTAGCCTGCTGCTCTGGGACAGGGGGTCCCCACGCTTAGCACTCAGTGTGATGTCCTAGAGGCCATACCAGGGTGGTATAGGTCTTCTGGACCTCAAATAATACTACTGGGCCCTCCAGATTTATACTACTAATGTCTGAGCATTAAAGGCTAAAGGGAGCTGTCCATATTAGCGGATAGATGGCGATTGACTGCAAGAGGGTATCTCAAGGACCTATATGGACAGCCTAAAAAGCAGGCCTTTACCCAGGGCCACTGTGGTCACAGTGTGGAGAAAGGTGACTAAGCCCCTGAGATGGAGCAAGAGACTGATGCTGGAAACGCCATTATATCACACAGAGGCCCTGTTGGCTGGCGGTGCAATTCTGCCTATTTCAACCGTGGCGGAAGCACGCGGTCGCACCGCCGGGACCGGTGGTTTTCCGCCATGGTGGTCCCGGCGGTTTTACCCAGGGGATTACGAGTCCCCTTCCCGCCAGCCTTTCCATGGCGGTAGGAACTGCCATGGAAAGGCTGGCTGGAAGGGGAGTCGCGCGGGAAGGGGAGTCACGGGCCCCTGGGGGCCCCTGCACTGCCCATGCACTTGGCATGGGCAGTGCTGGGGCCCCCAGCCACAGCCCCACAATGCTTTTCACTGTCTGCACAGCAGACAGTGAAAAGCGCGACAGGTGCAGCTGCACCCGTCGCACAGCCGCAACACTGCCGGATCCATTTGGAGCCGGCTCCCATGTTGCGGCCCAAATCCCCGCTGGGCCGGCGGGCGGAAACTCTGTTTCAGAATAGGCACGGTGGTTGCAACTTATGAGGCCCAGAGTCTCTAGGAGAAGTCATGAAACTTCAGTGATTCTACAAATGGGATAAGGTAGCAATCTTGAAGTTGGGAGATATATGGAGCCAGCAGGGCATGTTTCCTTTTGTGGAGCTGCATAAATAATGCACACACCTTTCTGATACCTCTAACTCAAACATGCACTGTCCAGATATGCAACAAGTCTTGATCACATATAGGAAGAATCCCTACTAGAAGTCAGGGTCCTGGCAGCAGCCCTCCAAAAGCATGCAGTCACCCAAATATAACAAACATGGATTAAAATATACAACAGTCTCCACCATTAGGGCAGATTGGAAGGGTAGGACTGGTCCAACTCAAGATCCTCTATACAGCATACTTCACACACACGATTACATAAAATGCGGAGAACTGTTGACAGGAGATGCCTTTATCACTGTGAGCAACAGATCTTACTGGTGTACATAATGTGGCATTGAGCCCTTCTGGGAAGAAATACAATACAGAGTCTAGGTGATGGTGAGGCCAGACCTAGCTATCACACAAGAACTGGCCATATTGGGTGTCTCAAGAGAACAGACCATCACAAAATATGACAGCCTCTTTTGAATCACAGCAATGATGGTATCAAAGTGGGATCTAGATCAGCTATGGGGAAGAGACATTACACCACAGAAAGAATTGAGGACTAGCGGGCGGAGAAAATAAGAAGGGGAGATATGAGTAATTCTGGAGTAGGTGAAACTAGTCTTGCAATGAATGCTCCCATGTTAAGACTGTGTGCAGTTCAAGAATGTGACGATCCTTTCCAGATCCAGAAATGTAACCATGCATGTGCCATGATAGTTAATGGAGTGTGTTTTCTTACTCGCAGAACGTTTAAAAAATCATACTTGCAACTGATTTGCTCCATTTATTTGTGTGGCTGTTGGTGCTGTTTTGCATTAAGAAATGAAAAATCTCATATTGTATATTAAACAGAAAGCACATCTATAGATTGCAGATGATGCAAAACTAAGGCCCATATTTATACTTTTACACGCAAAACTGCACTAGTGCCATTTTGTGGGTAAAAGTATACCGCTGACTAGCACCATTCCTGGACACCGGCCAGGCGCCATACTAATGGAATGGTGGTAGCCGGCGGTAATGCCCGGTCAGCGTCATTGTAAATGGCGCTCACCGGGTGGGGGAGGCCTGGGGGAACCGGAGGTTGTGCGCCGAATTATGGCACGACACTGTTTAGAGCCTAAAAAATGCCTCTAAGCAGAGTAACGCCATCTCCTGGCACACAACCCCAATAGACATGGCTTCTGTCATAGTAAAGACAGGAGTCATGCCCACCACCCAAATGTCCCCTGGGCATGGCAATTGGGCCATGGCTATGCAGGGGGCCCCAAGTTAGGGCCCCAAGAGGAAAACAAAATTAAAAGACTTACCTGGGATGGGTCCCCCATCCTGTGGTGTCCCTCTGGTGTGGTTGGGGGTGTCCCTGGGGCCAGGGAAGGGCCCCTGTGGGCGCTTTCCATGGTCTCTGACCATGGAAACATGCCCACAGATCCCCTAACGTCTGCCCATACCCAGGCATTAAATAATGGCACTAAGCAAGCTTAGTGCCATTATTTAAGGCCCCCAACCCCCTGTTCTTGATTTTAGCACAAGGGATAAATATGGCGCTAAGGCCATATCGTCATTTTCTGCACGGGAATGCCTACCCTGCATCCCATTGGCGCAAGGTATGTTTCCACGTCCAGAAAATTATGTTAACTCCATAACTTTGGCACTAGACGGGTCTAGCGCTAAAGCAGAAATATGGAGTTAAGTTTTGCTGAATTAGCGTCATTTATTTTTACGCTAATTCAGCGCAAACCGAGTATAACTATGCCCCTAACACCTTCCACTGTAAAAGGAAAAGACACAGAAAAAACACTGAAATTATGTAATGTGATGCTAAATAGCACCACCGTGCAAATTAACCCAGACAAAACAGAGTGCTATCTAGTTTATGTAGTTCAGCTCTATGGTAGACAGCGTGAGAAGGAAATGATACATGACTGCTTTTCTTTTTCAACACACACCATACAGAGCACACGGCGCTGTGAAGATATGTTGCCATTGCATTTGAGCTGGATCAAGGAGCATTTCACCAGCCCAACTTGCAGTATCATGAGTGCCATTGCACATGCATTATGGGTAGACAGTCTTACCAAATCCAATACCATTCATCGAACCTTACATTCTACAGAATGTACTGTACTGTCTACCCTGGGTAATGTAAGGTAACCTGAATGCTGGAATTACCAAGGCAAAATCTGTAACTTACTTCATGATTTTGAAACAAATATTTCTCTAATAATGAGTTATGTGTAGGATTGCTGCTCTATCATTCTCTTGCCCTGGAAAAGGATAAATGATGAATAAAACATTGACACACTGGGGCTCCTGGGTGATGCAGTGTTAGAAGATTCATGGAGGTTTGCCTATTACAATGGAGAGGTCTATAAATGATAGGGGATCATAGCCCTGGTGTTAACTGATGACAATTGGGGTATCCACTGAATTTCTTGCAAAGAAAAGAAAAGGACCCCATCCATACTCCAGTAATTATAGCAAAACATTTTATTTCAACTGTGTTTGTTAATAATTTATGTTTTTCACTAAACAGATTAAGACTGTATATCATAGAAATTATATGAAAAGTTTACTAAATATGTTGACATTTAATTATGGCCCTCCAACGTGTTTCATCTCTTTGATATGCAGCAACTTATTTCTTTATAGGTTAGTTAATAATTTTTTTGCAATAAATTCTCCATCCAGACTTCTACTTATGAAAGCCATACTGTACCTCAGCCACTTTGACAGCTGCTAAAACTCGAAAATCCTCCTCGTTGCTCTCTTGTTTGTGAATAGCTTTCCATGCCGCATTTCTTAGGCCTTCTCGATTCACATCTCCACGGAGATGGTTGCAGACTTTGACCAAATTGTAAAGTCCACTGTAGCGGATGGTCCAGAACAGTGGATCTGCTGAAAAATACAATTATTTGAGCATTAGCTGCATTGAGAAGGAACTTACTAAAGCAACGTCAAACTGTGTTCTAATGATTATTAAAAAAATAATTCAAAATAGCATGTGCACTTAGGATAAACTAGAGAGATTATCGAGAAGAGTAGTAACTTGTAATGTCCTAAAAGGTACAGGTAAAGATGTCTTCCATTATTGTAATTTGCACTGATAGAAACCATGCCAGACGAATTACCATTGCCATTCTGTTGGCACATGAAATAAGAGTATTCAAGGACTGCAGCCAGAAAATGAGCGTATTTAGATTTCTTCGAAACCAGAAATACTTGTTTGTCTCTTCTTGCACCTATTTACAGTTATGGGTGATTCTGTGAATCTGGTTTGGAGGAAGGACATAAAGGGACTTTCACCTTGTGAGAGAATTCCCCTTTTCGCACGATCACTCCCATTTTTTATTACAACATTATATAGCTGGTTCAAGACTTTGCACACTGGAGCACTGCTGTCCATTGCCCAGTGCATGTATTCTGACCCCTAAAATATGTAAAAAAAAAAAAAAAGACTAATCCCTGATTGGCATATGCAACTCTTCCGTAAGGCCATTGCATATGATATAGAAACTGCACACATGGTATGAAAAGTTATATTTCACCTGTGGACTGTAGCACTTATTGTGCGTCCACTTCTGTTACAAGGAGCCCTTGGCTTCAGGCCTAATAATGTAGCCTGAATGCTGCATTTTAAGCCTGCCATATGATCTGGCAAAATAACCCTTTTCACAGGCGAAAATCCTTCTTTTTAATAATTAATAATTCACTCCTTGACAGGTCCTCAAGCCACAAGGTAGGTTGCTTAGTTTTTAAAAGTGGGGCATATAGAAATATATTTCTAACATTTCCCTACAGTGGCAAGCTCTCAAAAACTATTTTCATTGTGAAAGGCTCTGGATATCCTATGAGGTAGTGATTAGTCCATATTTATTTTACTATCTCTGGTTTAAGGCAAGCTAGAGAAATAACTCAACAGTTATTTCTAATATTTATCAAAAATAAAAGTTAGAGTATTCATAGTATTCATAAATAACTAGTACAATTAACTTTTAGAAAGTTGTCTTTTCCTTGCCTGAAGCTTCTGGAGGCTAATTTGCACTAGCCTGCCAGAAGCTGCCCTTGCCATTGCTTCTCCCTGATAAGGCGTGAAAACTGTTCCTAGAGCAGGACAATTCCTTAGAACTGTTGGACAGGATGGGCTAGATGTGTGGTATGTGCAACTTGTCAACCCAAGAAGGGCATCTGGGAGGGCTCATGGCTTTAATTTACTTCAAAGGGGGAAGCTGAATCCTGCCGATTCACAGTTAAGTGTAAGAGAAGTCCTAAAGAAGGAAAGTCCTTGTTCTTTAAGTTCTCTGAAGCCAGTTGAGTACCAGCCCTGTTGGAGGGGAAGCTGGCCTCTGAACCAGTCTCATGTAGCTCAGGAGGAGAGGACGTCTCAATTCTCTAAACATACCCCTCACTGGACCATAGGCTTCCTTCAGGGATAGAAGGCCTTGCCATTTTGAATTTCTGGTAAAACGATGCGATGAGGTATAGTTTGCAGTAAGTCAAACAGGATGTACAGCAAAAGTGTGAAGGTTTGCCCTTGGAGCCTCTCCCTTATTGGTTAGGGAGTCCCCCCCACCCACTAACTAGTAAGTCCTCAAAAAAAGCCACCTCATCCACAGCTCAGCAGAACACCTTCTGAAACTGCAAAACAAAAGGAGAGGACAGAATCTGTGTTCTGAAACCAGTTAGATCTGACGCGCTGAACCTGCTCCCACTTGGACCCAGGAGAAAGTATTGGACTCTATGGGTCAGTTGACTGACCACCTGTGTAGCTAAAGGAACATCAAAAAATTAGGCCTTTTCCCTGCAGTGACCGGTGATCATTTGCAGCTGGAAGATGACTGTACCTTGCTGGTGGCCTTTGTTGGAGTAAGTCCTAACTTTTAATTGTTGTCTCCAAGGTCATGGGAGCCTTAGTGTTGTCCAGAAGGGCTTATCCTGAAATTAAAAGATTTGGATTTAAAACAATTTTGAACTTCCTGTGGCGTGGGACCAGCCACCAACTCTATCCACCAAAGGCTCAAACTCGCTGGGCAAGAAATCAGGTTGGTCCAGCATGGACCTTTTTTCTGCCTAAAAATCCAGTTCAACGAACTCTTGGAGCACACCTCCCTGACTTCAGTGCGGCCTTCCCAGATACAGCCTTCTGCCTTTTCTGCTGCTGAAAGCCAAGCTCCAAAAAAGAGCCCTAGTCCGAAGGTATAAATCTTGAGAGGTAGCATTAGGATTGGACGTACTGCCCAGCCAGGGCGCTCACAGGCAGAGTGAGAGTCTCTGCCTGTTGCCTTGGAGAGAGCCTAGTGCGCATGTGTGTTTGACTAGCGCAAAACAACCAGTCAAACGTACATGCGCACTGAGGGAGAGTGCTGTGCACTCCCCCTCTGTCCCTGTCATCGCCCATGGCTGGACCCCTTTTACATGAAAATGCTAATAAACAGTTTATTATTGTTTTCTTGTAAATGTTTTGCAGCTGCTGCGGCTGGCAGAGGTGGGGGGTGATGCTCCTCCGCCATGGTGGAGGAGCCACCCCTGGCTCCATTGCAATCTGGCTGACATCGTGCCTAGGTTCTGGTCAAGCATGAACAATACTTTTTATTGGTTCTTTTCCTCTCAAATCATTAAAAATTAATACTTCTGGGTCCCCTTATTGGGGTTTTGTCATTTTGGTGTAATTTTTGCACTACAATCTTCTTGATTTTTGTACATTTAGGAGGGATTTTTAGCATGTTGTGTTTTTTTACTTTTACAGTCTCAGATATACTTTATTTAGACACCCCGGGCCATTAAATTGCCACGTGCAAGTAGACACAACATCATAAATCATAAAATTAAACAAATTAAATTGTAAATTGAGGGCAAATAGCAGCATGGCATTTCTGAGAATTACTATTCGGTAAACACAGATAACATCGTAAAATGTACAACGTTTAAAAATGTGTCTTGTTAATGCCACATAAGACAAAAACATTGGCGCTTGACAACTGATTTCTGCACCTCTGAAACTGGGAGATTTAGCAGCAAAACCTGGAAAACAATACAATTTTGTGGCAAACAATATAGTTTGCTCATGGCAATGATTCTCTAAAAATTGTCAGAGAAAGATAAAGCAAGCCAGGCAAGAATAAAATGTTAAAAATCCACTTCATAGCCCGTGAAAGTTTCAAACATGCATTGGTTATTTCTAAAGCTATGAGACAAGGCCTTTATCTCTGGGGCATTTGAGACTTTGACTGTTTTGTAACTTCTTAATATTTTGCACATTTTCTCTCAGTCTGTCTGGTCTGTGCCATGGCTCCAGAGATTGAGATCAGGTTTAAATTATTGAAATCCTGTGTTGGTCCAAATAAATTGGTGACTTTCTTACTTGTGGAGTGTAGAAAAGTAGCCTCTTTCTAGCATGGTTACCCCCACGTTTGGCCTGTCTGTCAGTGTGTTTGACTGTGTCTACTGGGATCCTGCCAACCAGGACCCCAGTAGTTATGCTCTCTCCCTCTAAATGTGTTTTTTGGATATTGTTAACACAGTATTCCACTCATAATTGGTATACTTGTGCCCCTTAAAAAGCCCTAGTATATGGTACATAGGTACCCAGGGCATTGGGCGTTCCAGGGGATCCCTGTGGGCTGGAGCATTTCTTTTGCCACCCATAGGGAGCCCATGCAAAGGCTTCTACAGGGCTTCCATTGCAGGCTGTGTGAAAAGGTGCATGCACCCTTTCACTGCTATTTACCCTGTACCAGGTCACTTTTAAGTCACCACTATAGCAGGCCCTCCAGCCCTGAGGGCAGGGTGCAGAGTACCTGTGTGAGGGAACCCCTGCACTAGCAGAGGTGCCCTCACAAACTCCAGGACCATTTTCCTGGACTTCGTGAGTGCGGGGACACCAATTTACGCGTGTACTGGACATAAGTCACTACCTATGTCCAGCTACATAAAGGTAACTTCGAACATAGGCATGTTTGGTATCAAACATGTTGGAATCCCCATACCCCAAGGCTTTTGCAAGCATTGGTTGTAGGATACCATGCACTCTGGGGACTCCTTAGAGGACCCCCAGTATTGCCATTCCAGCCTTCTGAGGTTTTCCAGGCAGACCCAGCTGCTGCCACCTCTCAGACAGGTTCCCCAAGCCTCCGGAAATGCTTTGAAGGGCACAGATGGTGCCCTCCTTGCATAATCCAGGCTACACCGGTTCAGGGACCCCCAGTCCCTGCTCTGGTGTGAAACTGGACAAAGGAAAGGGGGAGAGGCCCCTCCCCTGTTCATCACCACCCCAGGGGTGGTGCTCACAGCTCCTCCAGAGGGTCCCTGGGTTTTGCCATCTTGGATTCCAAGTTGGCTGGGCACTTTGGGAGCATCTGAGTGGCCAGTGCCAACAAGTGATGTCAGAACCCTCACCTGATAGATGCTTACATGTGTAGCTGACCAATCCCCCTTTCAGGGCTATTTAGGGTCTCACTCTTGGCTGGTTCTTCAGATTCGGATTGCAAGATTCCAGCAGGAATCCTCTGCATCCTTTACATAACCTTCTTACCAAAGAAACTGCATCTGGACCCTCCAGGAACTCTACAAACTGCAACAAAGAAGCAAAGGCGACTTCTGCAGCATTGTATCTTCAGCTCCTGACGAAGTGCGTGGATCCAGCATCACGGGTGGTGGACTAAAGTGGTCCTGATGGTCCTGACGACCAACTTTGGTGGAGGTAAGAGCTTGCCTCCCCACGCAAGACAGTACCTTCGCACACTGCATGCTTTGCAGTTACCACGGCTTGTTGGCATCAATCCACAAAGTTCTTCATGCAGCCTGTAGCTCTGGCCCCCAGCACTCCTTCCTGTGATGCACAGCTTCCTTAGTGGTTCCCGGCAGCGTGGGATCCCTTTCTGTAGTGCTGCGTGGGCCTCCTTTTGCACCTTCTTTGTCCCCATGCTGTGGGACTCCTGTATGTGCTGCCTGATCTTCTGAGGGCTATCTGAGTTGCTGAAAGCCCCCCTCTGACTTCCCTCCTGGTCCCGGATAGTGCCATTTTCCGCTAACTGCGAGCTTTACGTGTGCCAAGGCTTGTTGGCGGAATCCAGAGATGCAAACCAGACTTCAATCATCCATCCATCATCATCTGCTCCAACCAGGAACCCGCATCCATCTTCATGGATGCAGTACTGACTGTTGTTCTTCACCAGTGGTTCTTCTTTTGCACCTTCATCCGAGTTAGCAGGACCTCCTGTTCTCCATGAACTCTTCAGTCCTTCTTTGAATTGGCCCCCTTCTTCCACAGGTCTTCAGGGCCAGAAATCTATTGTTGGTGTCATGCAGTGTATTCTGGGTCTTGCAAAATCTTCTTTCTCGTGTTCTTGTGTGTTCTAGAAAAGTCACTGTGATTTACTCCTGCTTTCCTGGGCTCTGGGGTGGGTTCTATTACTTACCTTTGGTGTTCTCTAATACTTCCAGTGCCCCTCTACACACTACACTTCCATAGGTGGGAAACTGACTTTCACATTCCACTTTCTTAGTATATGGTTTGTGTTCCCTCTAGGCCCATTTCTAACTATTGTGACTTTCACTATTTGCATGGTTCTCTCACTCTTTTTACAGCCATTGTTCTAGTGTACATAATTTGTGGATTACTTACCTCCTAAGGGAGTATAGTCTCTGTGGTATTTTTGGCATTTATGTCACCAAAATAAAGTACCTTTATTTTTGTAACACTGAGTATTTTCTTTCATGTTTGTGAGTACTGTGTGAATACAGTGGTATTGCATGAGCTCCGCATGTCTCCTAGTTAGGCCTTGGCTGCTCATCCACACTACCCCTAGAGGGCCTGGCTTATAGATATTGACTAGATTTCAATAATAAGGGATAACTGGACCTCTACCAGGCCAGTCTCCTATGTGGTGGACTACCATCCACCTCAATTAATAGTTCAGTTTATTGAACACCAAAAATGGCAGATGTCTGGTTTAACTTCCCTGTGTTCCCTCAGCTGATTTTGCATATATGCAAAGGCAGTGTTCCTCATAGCTCCCTTTGACATGGTCAGACTGTCTGTAAAAACATTTTTTTTCAGGTAAACTGTCCCCAGTGTCCACGTCATGTGTGCACCAGGTAGCCTGACCAGGGGGCAAGGAGACTGCTGCAAGACTTGCTTACAGTCAGCCTGCTGTTGGTCAGTGAGAGTGTCTGAAAAAGGCCACTCCCTTAACTGAGCAATCTTTTGGATTTCTTGAAAGGAGATCAGGGAGAGGAACTTTTTCTACTTCCTGTCCCTCATCAGTGGCCATAAGCATGTTCATCTCAGCTCTTTCGTTATAGGGTTTAAGGCGGTTTACATGGATACCACTTTTGGGGCTCCTGCAAAAGCCAAAGTCCCCCAAGTAGGTGATTTCCCTTTCCTTTCTAGGATGGGGTAGGGTCCACTCCATTTGTCCTGGAGGGCCTTAGGAGCTACAGGCTCCAACACCCATACCTTCTGCCCTGGTCGGAACTCCACCAGTTCAGCCTTTTGGTCGTACCATAGCTTTTGGCTGGCCTCAAGGATTTTGGAATCTTTTCCTAAGTACTCAGACATTCTGGAATGAAGGCAGAGCACATAGTCCACAGTGTCCCGCTTTGGCTCTCTGATGGGTCTCTCCGATCCCATCTTCACCAGACAAAGTGGTCCCCTTACAGGATACTCAAACTGAAGCTCAGACAAGGACAAACCTAATCCCTTCTGTGGCACTTCTCTATAAGCAAAAAGCAGGCATGGAAGTAAGACAACTGATCTCCTTCTGAGTTTTTCAGGGAGACTACCAATCATGCATTTCAATGTCTTGTTGAATCTTTCAACAAAGCCATTGCTTTGTGAGTGATTTGGGGAGGTGAACTTATAGGTCATACCACATTCTGCCCACAAGTGTTTTAGGTAGCCAGACATGAAGTTTGTACCTCTGCCTGGTACCACCTCCTTTGGAAATCCCACTCTGGTGAATACACCAATGAGGGCCCTAGCTACTGCAGAGGTAGGAGCAGTCCTCAGGAGAATTACTTCAGGATACCTGGTTGTATGATCCACTCCAATCAGTATAAATCTGTTTCCTGATTCTGTTGGAAAATCAAGGGGGTCAACCACTGGAAGTGAAATTAAGGGGGAATTTGGGTAGCCATCTGTCTTGCCACTGGCTTGGTGGGTGGCACAGGAGTTACAAAACACCTTCACCTTCTGGGACATACCTGGCCATTAGAAGTGGTTTAACAACCGACTCCATGTTTTGGCCTGACCAAGATGCCCAACTAGGGGAACATCATGGGCCAAAGTGAGGAGAAACTCTCTAAACTGATGAGGCACTACCACTCTCCTGGTGGCACCATGTTCAGGGTCTCTGGCCTCAGTGTAAAGGTGTCCCTCCTCACAATAGGTCCTGTGGGAGCCATTGATATCTTCCTTTTCCCTATCAGCAGCTTCCTCTCTCATTGCTTCAAGAGTGGGACAGGTCCTCTGTCCATGGCATAGATTCTCCCTAAAGGGTCCCCCTGGTCCTAAGAGCTCTGTCATGTAAGGCCCAAGCTCCTGAGGCCCAGTTCCCTCTGGGGCTAGCAGGTCTTCTCCCTTGAGAGAGGGAACCTGATCTGGTGTCTGATTGGAAGATGCCTTTCTAGGCTTTTTGCCTTTCCTCTTGATTGTTTGGGCCATTATTCTAGACTCCAACTCTACTTTTTCACCCTGTTCCTTGCTCTGTTCTTTTCTTTTTACACAAACCCATTCAGGGATACCTAGCATAGATGTATGGGTCTTTATTTCAACCTCAGCCCATGCTCAGAACTCCAGATCATTACCTTTCAGACCTTGTACAGATCTTGCAGAAGATACCACCTCATTCTTCTGGCCTCTAACCCCTCCCCATTCTAAGGATTCCATTAAGATGGGATGTACCTTAGCCTAATTATCAGTGTTGAGGATTGTATATGTCTCACTAGTTAGACTGTTCTGAGGACACCAGTTACTCAGTCACCATGGTGACACTGGCACCTGTGTCTCTCAGTGCTTCAACTTGAATCCCATTGATATGTGGCTGTTGTCTGTATCTTTCCAGATTACTGGGCCAGACAGCCAGGGCAGCTACATCTACCCCACTCTGAGACTAAAAGTGCTTCAGTAGGCTCACTGACATGGTCATGGCCTACTTGGAATCCCATCTGGAGACTTACCACTACATTTACTGCAGGTGCACTGAAAGCATTTTGTTTGTTGGGACATGTAAGGTCTCCAGTTTGGCGTCCATTGGCTTTGGAGTCATGGCACCAAGCCTTCCTGGGATCTCAATGTTTGCCTTTGTACCCACCCTTGGGTTAGGAAGAGTCTCGGGCCCACCCTCTTGTGCAGAAGACTCCTTCTTTTAGTCTTTATTTTAGTTATCCTCTTTCTCTTGGGGGCTTGTTCACTTCCTTTTGTGGTCTCCCTCACCAGTGGAGATTTTTGTTACCCTTGTGTTGACCCAGTGGTCTGCCTTCTTCCCCAACTCTTGAGGAGAAAGTGGACCTAGGTCTACCAGGTACTGATGTAACTTCTCCTGAACACAATTACTCAACAGTTGTTCTTTCATCCATAAATTGTAAAGCCCTTCATAATCATGCACAGTGTTACCTTTTAACCAGTCACTTAGGGGGTTATTCTAACTTTGGAGGAGGTGTTAATCCGTCCCAAAAGTGACGGAAAAGTGACGGATTTACCACCAGCCGTATTACGAGTCCATTATATCCTATGGAACTCGTAATACGGCTGGTGGTATATCCGTTACTTTACCGTCACTTTTGGGACGGATTAACACTCCTCCAAAGTTAGAATAACCCCCTTAGTGTCTTCACTGAGAAGTCCACAAAATCAACCCAGGACTGACTCAGGGCTTTTCGAGTCTCCCTGAATTTGATACTGTACTCCTCAGGAGTGAGCCCAAATCCGTCAGTCAGGGTATCCTTCATGAGATCATAGGACCTTGCATCTGCCTCATTTAGTGTCAAGAGTCTATACCTGCTCTTTCCTGAGAACGGTTCCCAAAGGAGAGTGCCCCAGTTCTTGTTGTTAACCTCTCTGGACACCCAGGGCATCTCAAAGGCCATCCTCATATTTTGGGGCAATCCCTTTAGAGAGTTTAGAGTCACAGTGCCCTACTCTGTCCCTAGGTATTATGTTGCTGCCTCCATTCATGGGTTCTAAACCCATTTCTGCTCCTTCCCTTTTTTATCACCAGTATCCTGTCCTCCAGGGCAATTCTTTGAGCTAACCTCTCTAGCTAATCTCATCTTTAGAGAGTTCTTGTCTGGACCTTGAGGAACCTGGGCTATTCTCACTAGAGGGGGTGCTCTTTGTACCTTGTTTTTTTTGGGGGGGATACAGGTTCCTCTCTCTCAAGTGCTGCCCTGATCTACAAGGTCAGTGGCTCCATCAACAGTTATTAGAGCTTTAGAGAGGTAGGGTTTGAACCTGTTTTAATGTTGTACCCTTTACAGAAGGCTCTTAACTACTTGTGAGAAAGCTGGAGGTAAGGGACAAGGTTGAGCACCTTCTCCACACCCTCTGTGGTACTCATTTTGTTTCTAAAGTAGGGACCTTTTTGTGCTAGAGACAAAATAGCTAACACAGGTTTTTAAAGTCCTAACTAAAATAAGTTTTACGACTTTTAACTGTTAATCTACAAGGCTGTACCTAGGGCCCTAACAGTACTTTTAAGAATTGGGGAAAATTTCCAATTCAAAAAATGCAATTTAACTAAAGGCAATTTTTGGATTTACTCATGCAGTCACTTATTGGCCAAGTGGTATCAGAAAATGTAAAGTTGCAGATCCCACGCTGCCACCAGTGTAGGATGGTGGCTCTCCCTATGGTCACTAAGAAGAAGTACACCTGCAGAGATTCCAATGGATCCCCAATTGGTTTGCAGAAGCAAAAGTAGATAGGACTAATGTTCTATTTTGTGGTAGTGTGGGTGAGCAGTAAGGCTTATCAGAGGGTAGTGCTAAGCATTTGTTGTACTCACAGAGGTAATAAATGCGACACAAACTCAAAGAATAATTCTAAGACCAAAGTAGAAAAATGACACTTCTTTTTATATATGTTTCAAACCCAAGAATATCGCAATCAGGTGAGTACGTTTTCAAGCGTAAATACTTTGCAGTTTTAAAAATCAATACTTAGTGCAATTCTTAAAGTTCTTCATTGTTAACCAATGGAGAAACAAATGTTCTGCAAACACACGGTTAACAGTGACTTATGGGCCCAAACTCAGATGGCAAAGGAAAGTACTGGGCACTGATCAGAACCACACAAACAGGTCAGACCAGGCGGCAATGGGGAGGCCGCGTACAGGGATGCAGTAAAGCATTGGGTGCCCAATGGCTCTCAATGGGAGTTGGTCCTTGTGATAAACAGGCTGCAAGCTCTGGCTAGTAAACCAGTCAGGAACAACAAACAGGTAGGTTGTAGGTGTGGGGTGCTTGGGATATAGGTGCACCTTTGGTCCTTTTCTCCAGGGCCCAGAGGCGATTAATGCAGGGGTGTCATTAGACATCAGGTTTTGTTATCCAGGAGCACTCGTGGTCAGAAGGTCCTGTGTGATGAGGGTGCAGGCGTCATCAGGGAGTCCAGGAGGGGTGGACCCAGGGTGGACTCCTGCTCATAGGAGCTGGAGGACATCGTTGGCACAGGTGACACACCTCAGATCAGGTCATGGGTGATGGGTGCAGTGGTTGCTAGGTATGTCAGGGTTTCTCTCACCACATGGCTGCAGGAGAGGGGACCTGTGTGCAGAGGCTACAGGCGACTTGAGTGAGTCCAAGATGGGTGAGACCACACTGGCATCTCTAGACAGCCTGAGATCCTTTTGGGCACTGTTGGTTGGCTTCACCTCGGGTCAGTGACATCAAGTGCAGTGGTCACTTCAAGTATCGGGCCTTTGAGGTTCCAGAGGCTGCAAAGTCGTTTCTTGAGGCTTTGTTGCAGAGCAGGTCCGCTGCTCATGGGAGACTTGAGTCTTTATGGAAGACAGGAAGAGTCAGCTTTTTGGCCAGAGTCCTTTAAGATCAGAAGGCAGTCCAGCAAGATCAGCTGCTTCTTCTTTTCCTCTTCTGCAGGTGCAACTCTTCTGTGTCCTTGTCTTTGTAGGTCATCATGATCTGAGTTCTAGGGCTTAGGTGTGCTACCTAAATGCTCAATTTAGGGGTGTGACAGGGAATGCCAGGTGGGTGGTAGCCAATGGGCTGCCCCCCCCTTTAGTGATAACCCTAACCCTAGTGGTCTATTTCCTTCCAAACATGATGGAGGAATTTGAAAAGGGATGTCCACTTCAGCTTGTCCAACTTAGGGGTGCTACTGGCATGAAGTGGGCACACCTCCTAATATGCCTAATTTTCCCGCTTGTGCTGCTGTCAAAAGTGGGGTCAAGACAGGGGACTTGGTCATCTCTGCCATATCAAGAGATCTGGATCGCATTACAAAGGTGGCTAGGCCTTTGAAGCACACTGCCCTGGAATATCTGTCCTGCCTGGGTGAGGTGATGACACTGCCACCCAGTGAAGGCTTTTGTCTCAGACCCTCGAGAGTGCTGGCTCTCACCTTGTGGGGCCAGAAACGTATCTATGGTGGTTTATCTGGTCAGGACCAGTCAGTCAGCACACTAGTAGCTGGTAGGTTTTGAGGGGGCACCTCTAAGGTGCCCTCCGGGTGCATTTACTAATTCATCCTTCACTGGAATCAGTGAGGGTTTATTATTCTCAGGGTCCAGAGGAGCGATCATGTAGCTGGGGAACTTGTAATGACCAGTGTCCAGCACATGCATTTAAAATGTCTTCCTGTTCACTTACTATGTCTCAGAATCAGCAGAGACATAGGAGGGGCATATCAGTTCATGCATGCATGCCCTCACATGTGCCCTGATGCACCCTGCCTTAGGAGTGACTTACACCTGGCACATGCAGTGGTAGGGTACCTGGCACACAGGAATGTGCAACAGGTCATGTTTTCAATCTTACCTGCATCAACACACACAGTCTGAGATGGCAGCATGTGTGGGTTTGGTGAGGGGTCGATGGGTGTGGCACAACTGGTGCTGCATCCCTCAGGGACCTTCCTTAGTACCCCAGGCCCAAGGTACCAGGAATACCATTTACCAGGGACTTACAGTGGGTGCTAAAGAGTGTGCTAATTGTGGAGAACAACTGTGTAATTGTGGTAAAGAGCCCTGGCACTGGTTAGCAGGGACACACTGCACTTCCAGTAAAAATCACACCAGAAACCAGGCAAAATGAGGGGGCTAACCATGCCAAAAGGGGTGCTTTCCTACAATATTCAAGCACAACGTATTTTAAACAAATATCAACATTAATAAAGAAGTGCAAAACAGAAAGATGATAAGAATGTAAAAGGATTGATTGAAAATGGGAAGCATTTTGGAAATAGAAAAAGACAATAAAATATAAATAAATTAAATAGCAAAGGACAAAAATAATTACATCTATGAAAAGTGGACATCTTTGCACAATGAGCCAGCAAGTTGTCATGTATATAACAAATGGGTAAAAACAATGGAACAAAAGTACAGCTTAGAGTCAAGATCATTATAATAAAAAGTCAGTTGGTCAACTTAAAAAGTAAATCAAGGGGAGAGGAGGACCCAGAGGAAGAGAAACTAAAGTTCCTGATATGAAAATTGAAGAAGGTTAGAAAGAAGATAACAAAGCCTAATAAAAGGAGGATTATATTAAGAAAAGGGAGAGGCGGGATTCAGTAATACGACAGGGAAATCAAAGCAATATTATCATTACTATTTCAAAAACAGAGATGTGTGATGAGCCTTTAGGTTATTTTATGCCCAGCTGTGAATTTTAAATAAGCCTTCACAATAACTAATCTTTAAAAATAAATTGGAAAAATACACAAATGTTTTTTTTTTTTTTTGTTTGTTTTTACAAAAAACCTTGATGCCTAAGCAAAACCATAGCAGCCATCTCATGAGAGCTATAGAACGTTTTCAAGCAAATGAGAAACTTCGAAATGGACTGAAGAAAACATGTCAATGCCATTAGAGACAAAAAAGTTGATACAGATTTAGGAGTTTACACAGATCAAATAAATAAGCATGGTTTAAAGAAAAAGCCTAAGTTCTACCCTATTTTAGCGCACAGTCAAAGTTTACATTGACATAAAACCACAACGGGAGGAGATGTGGCCTAACAGCCAAAACATGACTTTGGGTTTGAGGAACCATGTTTAGGGCCAGGCACTGGCTCAACATTCTGTTATTCTGGACAAATCATTCATTCTCCCACTGCCTAAAAATTTTTCATGGAAACTGCTGTACTTTGGACCAAATTTGCACTTTATAAAACTGAAAAAAGAAGAAACTGAAAAAGAGAGGATTAACAGTATTTAAACAGAAAGAGGCAACCAACCAGCAGAAATGTATAACACATATTATAATCAGACCCCAAGGCATGGGTTATAATGTTATGGCTAGGACAGTGTATGTTATGGAATAAGAGAAACCTCTAAACTCTAATTCAAAGTACAACATGCAATAACTGTAACAATATAACTGACTCCTCAAATTCATAAAGATCTTTAAATCCGACCAGAGGAGTCTGGTACATCTTTGATAGGTACACTCCTTAAAAATATGTCAAGTTATATTACTCGCTTCTTATTTTCCATTTGCTGAATTCCCCCATCTACATTAGAGATAGAACATACTTGCTCTGCAAGATTTAGGAAGTTGCTAACCTCAGATATTGTGTCTCTGTATAATGGTGTGGATGTTTTTGCATTTTTCTTAAGAGCAAGGTTGACAGGTTTAATACACACAGATACTGTTTAAAATACTGGAGCATTGTTTACAATGCAATGTGTTCATATTGGGCAATCGATTATTCCATCAAATGAAAAGAATGGCCCTGGGCATTTCATTTTCTCCTATCTATGCTGACATCCTAATGAGATGGTGGTGCCACAGGACAGCCTGGAAGCAAACATGGAAAAGGCAATGTTATGGGTACATTGCTAACCTCATTTTAAAATGAAAGGGGACAAATGAAGAGGTGCCAGAATTTTAAATGACACTGAACAGAACTGAAATGAAGATTCAACTTGTCTGCAACATCGGTGAACAGAAATAAACTTTCTACCTGGGACAATAATGAATGAAGATAATCAAATGAAAAGCAAACTCCATCATAAGTCAAGGTCAATGAATACTGAACTCTATGTGAGAAGTGGTCACTCAACAACATGACAGTAGAGTATTCCCTATGGGAAGATGCTTGGAGCAAACAAAATAGCTCCAAAGTGAATGGGTAGAAGAAGCACAGAAAATTGATTAAGAGATTTCAAGAGAGAGAATCCTTCAAAAGTTGTGATACCAGTCTTAGAGTAGATAATAAGAGACAAATGTTTATTAATTCCTGCAATGAATAACAATATGTGTCAATATCAGTTGATACTAGTGAAGCAAATCTTTTTTGCACATACACCTGAATTAGTTGCTTTTATAGATCTGGACCGATAACGTTTCAGACTTATGGGCTGTGAGAGGCTCCTGTTATAAATGAAGGTAACTGATTAAATGGAAGAACTGTCATACTACAATTTTGTGTAAATCATATTTAAATGAGCTCAAACTGCAGAAAGGTTCTCACCATCATCGTAAATAAAACCTAAACCCTAGCATCTGGACTGATCTGCAGCCTTGACACAATGTTTTGGTGCTGAATTTGTAAACAAAATAGTTTTTGGAGATTGAAGGGAAATTTGACAGTAAGTAAGTCAGTTGTCGCTATCCCTTTATGACGATAGGGACGATGGCAACAGTACTGGCCAAGTTTCAGGAGACCCAGCGCCTGCAGGAGGAACAGTATTTGGGCTTCAGGGAGGAACTCATATCCATCAATTCCACCCTGGGCACCATCGTAGGGGTGCTGAAGGAAGTCCTCAACACCAGGAGGGACACTGTGGCACAACAAGGGGCCCCTGACACTAGCCTGGACGATGAACTTCTCACCAACTCCGCCGGCGCTAACGGACAGGAGGCACCGCCACAGGACCACCACACCAGCACCCCACCCCCTGCAGAGGGTGAACCACCCGCAAACGGTCCCTGAGATCCAGGACAAAGACAGAGAACGATGCCAAGACCCCCGCCAAGAAATGAGACCACACTGAATGTCATCCTTCTGTCCCACTTTATCACCCTGTCCATCCTCAAACTGCCCCAGCTCCACTTCCTATGCCCATTTGGGCAATGCTCCTGTGAGACTAATAGACTGGACTCTGCCATGGACATTCCTCCACCATCACCTCTCACCATTTTACAACCCCCTCCACTATTGAGCACTTAAATAAACACCCTTGAAGCACAAAGCAATCTGGAGTCAGTCCGTGATTTTGAAATAGTGTGTTAGCAATTACAGTGTCAAAATGCTCTTTCAAATGTAATGTCAACATACTTATGTCACACAGCTCTAGTCCATGAGGAAACAAAGCAGATGTCACACAGTGGGACCCACATCTGTGAAATCGTAAGGGAAAGTGACAACTCAGTGACCATAC
This sequence comes from Pleurodeles waltl, assembly GCF_031143425.1. NCBI lineage: Eukaryota > Metazoa > Chordata > Amphibia > Caudata > Salamandridae > Pleurodeles > Pleurodeles waltl. The sequence continues at coordinate 614,197,076 of NC_090436.1, forward strand.
ACTGGGTGAAAACGACAGACAGTAGAGAAGTAGTAGTCTTAAACTACATGTAGTAAGCAGGTTTGTATTCTTACCTGTGTCTCACTGAAAATATTGCTGGATCACCTAGTTCCTGTTGTCGATGTCCTCTTCTTCTGCTTCCTCGTCTTCACTGTCCACAGGCTCCCCAGCTGCAACAACACCGCCATCTGGACCATCCTCCTGCAGAAAAGGCACCTGTCGTCGCAAAGCTAAGTTGTGTAGCATACAGCAGACCACGATGATCTGGCACACCTTCTTTGGTGAGTAGAATAGGGATCCACCTGTCATATGGAGGCACCTGAACCTGGCCTTCAGAAGGCCGAAGGTCCCCTCTATAATCCGCCGAGTTCGCCCATGGGCCTCATTGTAGCGTTCCTCTGCCCTTGTCCTGGGATTCCTCACTGGGGTCAGTAGCCATGATAGGTTGGGGTAACCAGAGTCACCTGCAAATGGTGAGGGACAACTGTTAGACACATACTAACCTGTAGGGATATCCCCAGACCCAGACAACCATTCCCACTGACTTGCTTCCAGGTGCTCACCTAATAGCCACACACGGTGCCTCTGGAGTTGCCCTATCACATAAGGGATGCTGCTATTCTGCAGGATGTAAGCGTCATGCACTGAGCCAGGGAATTTGGCATTAACATGGGAGATGTACTGGTCGGCCAAGCACACCATCTGCATATTCATGGAATGATAACTCTTCCGGTTTCTGTACACCTGTTCACTCCTACGAGGGGGTACCAAAGCCACATGTGTCCTATCAATGGCACCTATGATGTTGGGGATATGTCCCAGGGCATAGAAGTCACCTTTCACTGTAGGCAAATCCTCCACCTGAGGGAAAACGATGTAGCTCTGCATGTGTTTCAGCAGGGTAGACAACTCTCTGGACAACACGTTGGAAAACATAGGCTGGGACATCCCTGATGCTATGGCCACTGTTGTTTGAAATGGCCCACTCGCTAGGAAATGGAGTACTGACAGCACCTGCACTTGAGGGGGGATTCCTGTGGGATGGTGGATAGCTGACATCAGGGCTAGCTCCAGCTGAGCACACAGTTCCAGGATTGTGGCACGATGAAGCCTGTAGGTGATTATCACATGTCTTTCCTCCATTGTCAACAGGTCCACCAGCGGTCTATACACGGGAGGATGCCGCCATCTCCTCACATGTCCCAGCGGACGGTGCCTATGAAGGACAACAGCGAGCACAGAGTCAACCAACTCAGAGGTACGTACCCACAGCTTACACAGAACACAAATCAGAATCCGAAATTTGGCCTGTATGAGTGTTGAGACACGGCCTAGGTATGTGTGACACAGGTAAAAATTAAGCCTTGTGGGCCCCTGAAATGGCGGCTGCCTGGCCTGTAAAGTGGGACAATGGGATGTGAGGTAACTGCGCTGGCGTTGTACACCGTTGCGGTAGGCGGTCAAAGACCGCGGCACAATTCTGCATTGGTTAACATTGACAATGTACGCCAGCGGTGATGGTACGCACCGCCGCAGACGTGACCGCCATTTTCCATCTGTTCAATCACTCGATACCTGATCTTCAAAAGGAGAGGACCTACACTTCAAGTGCTGCTGTGACCTCGGTCTGGAAGAGACAATGGCTTGTGCGTCTGGGGAAAGGGCCCCTGCCTTCACATCGGAGGAGTTGGAGAAACTCGTGGATGGGGTCCTTCCCCAATACACACTACTCTACGGTCCTCCAGACAAACAGGTAAGTACACTGGGCGCATGCTGTATGGGCTATGCCTGTGTGGAGTGGGGTGGATGAAAGATGGGGGGGAGATTGAGGCGTGCATGAAACGACAGTGGGTGCATGTGCCACATGGCAAGGGTAGGGATGGGGGCCAATGACTGTGATGGTGCAGTTGGTAATAACTTTTCTTTTCCCCCTGTACAATTCATGTAGGTCAGCGCCAACCAGAAAAAGAATATTTGGCGTGCTATCGCCAAGGACGTCCGGACCCTGGGGTCTACCACAGACGGAGCACCCACTGCCATAATGGATGGGAGGACATTCGCCGCTGGAGCAAGAAGACGGCGGAGGCCCAGCTGGGGATGCCCTCCCAACGTGGGGGGGTGCCCGTGGCCCCATGACCCCCCTGATGTTCAGGATCTTGGCGGTGGCGTACCCGGAGTTGGATGGGCGCTTGAGGGCATCACAGCAGCCACAAGGGGGTGAGTACACTCTCATTCTGCTGATGTTGCACGCAGTGGAGGTGTCTGGGTGGGGGAGGTGGGCTGTGGGCTGTGGGTTTCCCTAGGCGAGGGTGAGTGTGCTAGTTAGGTCCCCTTGTTCTGGCAGACCCTGTGGCACCCCACCCCACCTGTGTACAGTGCCAAGTACACCTAGACGGGCTCCTGTGTCATCCATGTGTGCAGATGTCGGCCATAGCCTTGTAGGCCATGTCCCAGGGATTGAACAGTGGAGCCCAAGTGCGCGGCGTAGTGCAGGGGGCTTCTGTGTCTGTTGTGTCCGCCAACAGTAGCGGTAATGCATGCACTCAACATGTCTTTCTTCTGTTGTCCCCCCCTTTTTGTGGTCTCCCTGTTCTTGTGTGCATTAGCATCATCAGGTGGAGGAGCAGTGGCACCGGAGCAGGAGGGAGCTGCATCCCACATGGCCCTGGAGGGCCAGGCAACGGACTCAGAGTTCTCCAGTGGGACGGAGGGTGAGGGGAGCTCCACGGCGGGGACAGGAGCTGAGACCAGTGATACGGACTCGTCCTCTGATGGGAGCTCCCTTGTGGTGGCGGCCACATCTCTGCCCCCCGCAACTACAGGTACAGCCGCCACCCCCCACCAGCCCTGCCCTCCCAGCAGCCCCTCAGCCTTTGCCCCGTGCCTACTCACCCAGGAGGGTGGGCATCACCTTCGCCCCAGGCACCTCAGCCCCTGCCCCAGTCACCCCTGCTGCCCTCAGTGAGGAGGCCATTGACCTCCTCAGGTCCCTCACTGTTGGGCAGTCGACCATTTTGAAGGCCATCCAGGGTGTAGAATGGCAGTTGCAACAAACATATGCATTCCTGGAGGGCATTCATTCTGGTCAGACGGCCCTTCAGTGAGCTTTTCAGACTCTGGCCTCAGCACTGATGGCAGCTATTGTCCCTGTCTCTAGCCTCCCCTTACAACTTCCTCCACCAAGACCCGATCCCCTGTACCTCAGCCTATCCCAAGCACACCTTCAGACCAGCATGCACACACGTCAACACACAAGGGAAGCTCTGGCAAACATAAGCATCACACATCCCACAGGAACTCACGCAAGCATCACACTCATGCAGACACACCAACATCCACTGCCTCCACTGTGTCTCCCTCCTCCTCGTCTCCCTCCTCCCTCCCAGTCTCATCTCCACTCACACCTGCATGCACTACATCTACAGCCACTACTTCCATCACCAGCGCACACACCACCACACCCAGCTCACGTGCAGTCACCACCCCCACTGCCATTCACACGTCCCCGTGTCCTCTCCCAGTGTGTCTGTGACGCCACCTCCCAAGATACACAAACGCAGCCACACACCCACCCAACAGCCATCCACCTCACGACAGTCTCCAGCGCATGCACCTTCACCCAAAGTCACCAAACGAATACCTCCTACAACCACAACCTCTTCCTCCACTCCCAAACCCCCTCCAGCTACCCATCCCAGTGTTCCCAAGAAACTTTTCTTGTCCAACCCTGACCTCTTTCCCTCACCTCCCCCACCCCGTCAGTCTCCTAGGGCCTGACTCTCCAGGTCCCAACCTAGCACCTCAGCCACAACAAAATCCGGGACCAGTGGTGCCTGTAGTCACCGGAATCTGGAGTGCACCGGGCAGCAGGGAAGTCAGTGTGGCACAGAGCCACAGCACAGACAGTCCCCCACCTGTGAAGCATCAAAAGTTGGCCCGTGCCCAGCGGGAGAGGGGGAAGACTCCAGCCACCAAAGCTGCTCCCAAGGGTACAGGTGGGAATGTGGAGTCAGCAGCGACACCTTCCAAGTTGGGGAAGGTCCACAAGAAAGTCAGTAAGTCTGGGAAGAGCAGCACGGCAGAGGAGATCGCCATCATACCCACTGCCCAGGAGGCCACCACCATCATCCCGCTGCCCAGGATGCCACGCCAGCACCAGCCCTGCTGCCCAGCAGGCCACCGCCAGCACCAGCACCAGCCCAGCTGCCCAGGAGGCCACCGCCAGCACCAGCCCTGCTGCCCAGGAGGCCACCTCCAGCACCAGCCCAGCTGCCCAGGACAGGACTGCCAGCACCAGCCCCGCTGGGCCAGACAGGACCGCCGGCCCCAGCCCCAGCCCCGCTGGGCCAGACAGGACCGCCAGCACCAGCCCCGCTAGGCCAGACAGGACCGCCAGCAGCTGAGTCACTGCCAAGGACCCCGCCGCTACAAGCACCGCTGAACAGGACACCGCCGCCACAAGCACCGCTGAAAAGGACACCGCTGCCACAAGCACCGCTGCCAAGGACACCGCCGCAACAACTACCGCTGGCCCATGAGCGCCAAGGACACTGATGCTACTGAGTCCGTCAAGAGCAGGATGAAGCACTCTGGGCACAAGGCCCCCTCCAGAAATAGTGGAGAGATACATCCACTACCTCTGTCTTTGGCAGGATGAAGCACTCTGGGCACAAGGCCCCCTCAGGAACCAGTGGAGAGATACATCCACTACCTCTGTCCTTGGCAGGATGAACCACTCTGGGCACAAGGCCCCCTCCAGAACCAGTGGAGAAAGGCATCCACCTGAGAGACCGTGGCATTGCACTCCCCAGGATAATGCAGTGGGCAACCCACCCACTGTAGAGACTTGAGAGACTGTGGCTTTGCACTCCCCAGGATAAAGCAGTGGGCAAACCACCCACTGGAGAGACTTGAGAGATTGTGGCTTTGCACTCCCCAGCATATAGCAGTGGGCAACCCACCCACTGGAGAGACTTGAGAGACTGTGGCTTTGCACTCCCCAGGATAAAGCAGTGGGCAACCCACCCACTGGAGAGACTTGAGAGACTGTGGCTTTGCACTCCCCAGGATAAAGCAGTGGGCACCCCACCCCCTGTAGAGAATTGAGACTGAGGCTTTGCACTAACCAGGATTTAACAGTGGGCATGTGGCCCCCTCGTGGATTTGGCATCATGCACTCAACCGGCTAAGGTGCCCCCCCTTTCCCCTCCCCCCGAGGTGCCTGTTTTATTGCTATCTGATGCCCCTGCAGTGTTCTCTCCATCATGTTCGTGGATTGAGTGTGGGCTTCGTCCATGCCGTGTGGGCTCAGTGTTTCACGGACTTCAATGGAACACTACCTGGACTACTATTCTTGGTGTATATATTTGTTTATAGTGTATATATATTTTTGTGTTCTGGATTTTAATATATTACAATGGTTACACTCATTTCCTTTTGTCTTTGCATTCTTCCGGGGGGTTTGAGGGGTGTAACTGTAATGTATCATGCTGTATTAGTGTGTGTGTTGTAGTGGGTGAGGGTGGGGGTGTTGCGTGTGTGTGTCCCTGTTTTTTCCCTCCCGCTCCCCTGTGTCGTAGGTGCAGTACTCACCGTTGTCTTCGCCGCCGGCGTTCATGCTCCTGGTAGAGGAGCAAGCAGATGAGGGCTGGCAGGATCTGGAACTCGGGTTCCATGGCGTCCGGATTCCTCGTGGGATGTGTAGAGGTGAGCGTTTTCCCTTCGAAGTCCTGTTTCCGCCATGTTTTTGTTCATGGTGAGTCCAACCCGGAAATGGTGGCGGATTGGTAGGTTGTGATACTGTGGGCGGTACATTGTCCTCCGCCTGTCCGTTAGTGGTGACCGCCAAGCTGTTTGTTTGTACCGCCATGGCGGTTGGAGTGTTAAAGTGGCTGTCTTTGTTGGCGGTTTCCGCTGCAGTCGTAATTGCTATTTTTTTACCGCTGGCCTGTTGGCGGTCTTACCGCCGCTTTAACACCGACCACCAGGGTTGTAATGACCACCTATATCCTGTTCATTGTCTGCTCCCTGGAGTGACTTGAGAAGACTGTTGGGACAATGATTTCCCTTCTATAGGATCTAGGATTCCTAATCAACTGAGACAAATCACAGATGGAACCATCTGGTCCGGCAACATTCCTGGGTTTTATAATAGACTCAATACAGGAAACTTTGAAACTTCCCAACAAGAAGATGGCCAACATCAACGGAGAACTGAAGAAAGCCCTGAGCAATCCCAAGATATCATTACAACAGCAAGCCCATCTGGTTGCACTTCTTTCAGCATTGATTCAGGCACCCTTTCTGGCCCCACTGCACTACTGGGCCCTTTGGAGGCTGAATATATTCCACTTCCAGGAAAAACTCTCCTACCTATAACAGGTAGACCTCAAGCGGGAAGAAAAGGCTGAGATCGCCTTACGGCTATGACACATAGAGGCATGAAATGGGAGAGCAATCTTTGGCTCTACTCTAGGCCTCATCATAGAATCAGAAGCCAGCAGATGCAGATGAGGATCCAGAGCAGAGAGTTCTGTGCAGAAGAGATACAGCCATGCATATCAATTGATTGGAACTCTTGGTGGGCTTCTGCATAGTCAAATGTTGGACAAAAACCAAAGTGACCTTTTCTGTCCTAGTGAAGATGAAAGTTTTGTCTGATCTAGCAAAGGGCATGACTTCTGACACTTCTTTCAGCACTGAGTGTCAATCATGGGTGAATAGCTTCCAGGAGCGTAGAACTCAATAGCAGTTGAAGATTCTGGCAGAGGTGTTCCAAGCTATTGTGAGGTGTTTGGGTACATGCCAGAAGGATCTGTTCACATAATGGTTGAACCACTGTTACCCTGCTACTTAGCTGGGGCTGGATCCTGGTGCAGTTGTGATGGACGTATTCCTTCAGGATTGGGGAGCAATGGCTAATTATACCTTTCCCCCTTTCTCTATGATAACTAGAATAGCGGCTCAAGTGAGGCATCAAGGACCAGAACTAGTTCTCATCACCCCAACCTGGAGGTCACAAGTACTGTTTCAGATTCAGATAGAACTTTCCTCAGATTTACCAATCTGTCTTTCCCTTGTTACAAGCATTCTGTGTGATCCGATTGTCATTCTCTCCATCCGGTGCCCTCACAAGAAGCTATACAATGTCTTGGCATACTTAAAAAGGCATTCTGTTGACTTAGGGGCATATTTTCAAGGAATTGATGTAGGGCAGCACCGCCAGTCTTTCGACAGCATTGCCCTACTCCAATTCAAAAGGGCAGAAATGCAACGTGTTTACAAGCTACAGTGCATTTCTGTCCTTACCCCCTACGCTGGTACACAATTTGCTGCCTAGCACCAATGCAGACACCTTTGCTCCACGGTGCAAGGGTGTCTGCTTTTTTAGCAGCATTGTTTTGGTGCCGAAAAGGGCACCTTCCTGCACAATAACAATCCAGAGAGGCTTATTGCTCTTGTTTATGTATGCTGAAAAATGCAGCACACATAGAAAGAGGAAGCAACAAGGAGAAATAAAGATGTTTCTCCTTGTTGAGCCTGCTCTGGGGAGGTGTACAGTTTTGAAGCATTACCAGGTATACAATTTTTTGTAAATCTGGGAATGTGTCAAAACCCATGGGTGTTGCATGGGAACACCCACTGCAAAGCCCATGGAACGCCCCCCTGGCTCACTGTAAGGCAACAAAGCAAGTAGCGCTGCGCTGCCTTACACCATATCTATGAGGCTATTAAAAGGCATATAAAGTGGCTTCGCATGACCTCGTATATATGGCTCTGCACTATGCACCACCGGAGCGTCACAAAACGTAATGCACCAGCGGTGCAACACGCTTGAAAAAATGCCGCTTAGTGTTTAGCCTGGAAATACGCATCTTCCAACAATCTGCTAATTGCCTCACACGTAAATTAAGAGGCACTCGCTGCATTTCATTTTATAGCTTTCATGTTAAAGGAGTGTTGCTCTGGGTTTGAAATGAAAGTGGAGTGTGGGAGGTAGACCACGCACTAGCTTAATTTGGCAGATAAGTGTGGCCTGGTGTGAGACTGAGGGGTAGAGATTTGTTCTTACCTCCACTTATTCATCCCAATTTAAGATAATTCTAGTTCTTTCCTCACCTAATACAGGTTATCACTGGATTCCGATGGTGTATGTTAATATGGGAAGTGGTCTTTATTTCTAGTTTAACTGTCCCCACCCTGCCCCCCACACCACACACCCTAGAAAGCAGTGGACAGCCGCTGGAGAATTGGAGTAAATAATGACTCAAGAATAACTACTAAACATACGGAGGCACAGAAACCCTACCGGTAAAGAGAGATCACGTACCACTCTTCAGTGCATAATATACACTCCTGTGTTGACTATGTTTTGGTGTCTGCTCTCTGAGCACACTCATGCATGTATCTAGCCCGCACATACTCGGATCATTGTTTAGTGTTAGTGGAACTAAGCATCTTTAAACATCGACTCCCCTGTTTCTCATGGAGATTTCCTTCTGAGTCTTTGTTGGACCGAGTTTTTCAATCTGAAATCTCTACTGCTATAAAGTGATTTTTTGACAACAATTTAGCCGCCATTGAGCATTGTTGGAGGCACTTAAAGCATATACCTCGGGGATAAGCATAGCCAAACATGCAAATGTTCGGCGATCCATGAATAGCAGTTTAGCTCAGCTTTAACAGGAAATCAGTTCCTTTGAACGGTCTCAGGACGAACATAATCTGCATAAAATACAGTCCAAACTCAAATAATTTCATGAATTTGCGGACATAGAGGTCAAATATATGGGCAAATACACTGTAGCCAGAATATATGGTGAGGGAGCACAGTCAGGTAAAACTCTTGCACACTTGATGAATCCTAGGTTGTAGGAGAGGATTGTGACCTGCACACAATCTTCCAAAGAGGACTACCTTTATGATTCCTCCTAAATAGTGAAGCACTTAAAGAAATATTATGAGGAGCTATAAGTTTCCCAAGCTAGCCCTTTGTCAACAGATATCACTGACATTAACGAACTGACCATGTACTGGTTTGAGGAGGAGCACACGGAGTGTCCACTTGCCTCCCCGGGTCTTGAAGAATGTAATTAGTAGAATGCCTAATGGTTGTGCCCTTGGCACAGATATTCGTATTACTAATTTTCAAAAAGAATATGTAGATGAGCTGACCCCCCATATTATGACACTCTTTGAGACTGTGGTGGATAATAGCCTCCCATCCGCCATGCATAAACTTTGATGGCAGATATTCTTAAACTGCATAAGCCAGCAAATCTTTGCTCTTTGAGAGAGACCAGGTATAAATACAAGCCTAGTATTGCCCAAGTAATCAGACCTTAGCCCTGGGCGACGACTGCTATTAATCTTAGAAAGTTTTTTTAGCAGACTTTAGCAGACTCTCAATTAGATCCTGATACATATATGTTTCGGGATGCTGAGAATGCATTCTACTCTGTTGAATAGGAATGTATTTTTGCAGTACTAATGAAGCTGTTGGTAGGGGAGACATTCCTTAAACTGGTCCAATTATTGGTTACGGATTCTGCTAGAAATACCTCCCGGTTCTTTATGAGATAACGCAATATGCAGGCCTGTGAAGTCTGAAAATGAATTGTGACAAGACCCTTCTCTTCCCATTGACTGAAGTTTCACAGCAATGACCACTGAAATTCCCCTTTAAATGCACCCCTAGCACGGTTTTTACTTGGGCATTAACGTGCGTAGAGACTCCATGGTTATTATAAACAGGGACTGTGCAACAGCCGTTGGACACCATAGATAGATGAATCAAACTACCTTGGCTGGGAGAACTGCCATCACGAAAATGGTGAGCTTGCTTCACCTATTATATTATTTTTTAATGTTCCTGTGACCCTGACCCAGAGGTTCTTTTGAAATTTGCGATAATTAATGATTTGACCCATTTAGGAATAGAACACATGCATGCAGCAGGTTTCTCCTATACTCCCCTGATATAAGACTAGAATGGTGTGCCTGACTTCCGATATGCTTGGAGAGCAGCATATGCAGATTCATAGTCGAGGTCTGACTTTAATGTCATGAGATATACTCTTTGACTTTAGGATTTGCAGGAGCCTTTGTTTGTTAATCACGAGGTTTTCTGCGGAGCCTCCATCCTTTTCATAACTGGCTGATTTAACACATAGGTGGTCATTACGGGCCAGGGGTAATGTAGCGTCCGTACCGCCAACAGGCTGGCGGTACGGAGGCCCTCATTACGACCGCGTCGGTAGCGCCGCGGTCGCACCGCCGGGGCCGGCGGTTTCCCGCCATTTTAGCCTCGGCAGTGATAATCCGCCAGGGCAGCGCTGCAAGCAGCGCTGCCCTTGGGATTATGACATCCCTACCGCCAGCCTGTTTCTGGCGGTTTGCACCGCCAGGAAGAGGCTGGCGGTAAGGTGTGTCCTGGGGCCCCTGGGGGCCCCTGCACTGCCCATGCCACTGGCATGGGCAGTGCAGGGGCCAACTAACAGGGCCCCGGCCAGCTTTTCACTGTCTGCATAGCAGACAGTGAAAAGCGCGACGGGTGCAACTGCACCCGTCGCACGGGTGCAACACCGCCGGCTCCATTAGGAGCCGGCTCCTATGTTGCGGCCTCATCCCCGCTGGGCCGGCGGGAATGTCATAATGGGGGCCGCACGAGTGCGGCTGCATTGGCGGCCGCATGGCGGTTACCGCCTGGCGGGCGGCGGTAGCCGCCCGCAAAGGTCGTAATGACCCCATAATCTCTAATCTATATGCTTTTACATGAAGCTGTGCCCCACTGGTCCCAACTGAGATGGTAGTCCAACCTTGATCAAGAAATAATAGAAGAGCAATGGCTGTTCGGCAGTTCGCCTATTAAAAATATTTCCTTGAACAGTCGACAAAGAATGATACAATTTAAATGTATACAAATAATTTATGAGAAGGTTGCATAGGTTTGATCTGCACTGCTATGCGCAGGGACAGAGGTCTTCTTAATAAAACTGATGACTGGGTAAAGGATTTAACATATTGCACTACTACGTCAGATAATTGTAACATGCTTGTGCAAACAAGATCTAGGCCTAGAGACATCCTGGCCCCATTGCGAATATACTTGGATAAATGTACCTCAAAACACAAAATGCTGATATCGACAATTCTGTCTAGAAAGAGAATGATTGTATATGTGACAATTATGCGTTCCTTCCCTAATGTTGTTATTAGATTTACGCATAGATCATACATTGGCACAAGTCTGAAAGACCCACTGCTTAAATGAAGTTTATTTTGCGATTATTACTGCTTCACACGTTTTGTTATTGACTGCCATGCCCATATGACTGTGTTAGTGGTGGATTGATACCTTTCTTCGTCTTTAATTTTCACGTCTTCCGTTTTAGAAATCAATAAATTCAATACAATTATTTAAAAAAGAGTCAGCAGAGAGCAGAGTGTGATTGGCAACAGTAAAGCACAGGATAATGTTCAGGAAGTATCATAAGGTAACTGCAGCAGGAGAGCACAGAGCGGGTGCCCTGGGGAGTACAAGGCGGAGTGCTTCAAGGGGGCATTCTGGGATGTGCCTCAGAGAAGCACTGAGTAATTTATCACATTGGAGCAGGAGTGCTGTGCATCAATAGAACACTGGGCTTTGTGCAGTTCAAGGACTCGGGGCTGCGTGATGGGAATCAGGGACCACGGGGTGTTGTACAAAGGGTGCACGTGGTGAATGATGTACAATGGGGAAATCGTCAACATGACCCATGTCATAGGAGCAGGTTAAACATTTCTTGAGTTTTTTATTCGACGACATTTTGAATGCTGCATTTTTAAAGCCTACACTTACGGGAAAACAATATCTGCAAGTCCCCGAGTGCAACATTCTACATGCTAAAATAATACAACTGTCTGAAGGTGTCAAAAATGGGATAGATTGGGTAAAATTCAGTTTGGCATGGTTTTATTTTGTAAAATAATATATCTCACTTTAATGGTAACGTGACAGTCCATTTCCTGCTGCTGCTATAAAATTCCCTCTGCTTTTTGGTGCATGATAAATATATTAGAAGTCAGAGGCTCGCAGTATGAACCTGGGGAGGTATCGCACTGCCTGCCTCACATCACCAGATTTCATTTACTTTCTACTCTGGTAGAAAAGAAAACTGCAAATGCTCTTAAAATAGTGCAACAGAGAAGCAAAAATCTGTTCTTGAAAAATGATGCTAGCTTCTCAATCTAATCACGGTGCCAGCATTTCCTCTTCTCACACCACTGCCCTAATTAGATATTTTCTTTCTAAGTATTTGGCCTAATTGCATTCCATTGCGCGGCATCTATGAAGGCAAACCTGAAGTGCTAGATTCATTTGCAAGGACGAGTGTGCATTTAACAGTGGATAGAAATGAGGTATCATGGCGTCCTTACAATGCTCCCAAATGCATTTAAATGTTGCGATTAGAAGAAAAATGTATTACACTCACACCTTTCTAGTTATTTCTCCACTTCATAATTATCTCTGGATGGACGTTAGTGCATCAAAGCTCCCGCAGCACTGTATCTAGAGAAGACATTGACCACACCAGCCAGCAGAAACATCATTTTCACAAAACATACCACTGTACTGCCATACTTACACTTATTGAATGATGGAATTCTGTGCCGCAAAAGTCCACATAAACTTGTGTCCTGTGCTTCATTGTTGTAAATGGTCGACGAAGATTCGTTGTTAAAACCAATCAAGGCATACTTTTGAATTTCCGAGGTGTGTGCGCTCACACAGATGTCTGCAAGCACCGAGCTGTAGAAGTAGATAATCTCCCAGGGCCAGGACGTGAGGTCAGGGAGGCAGTCGTCACCCTATATACATTTTGATAATACAAATATAGAAGTTGTTTACATCTGCGCCACGGCCAAATTCACTTTGAGATGGTAAATAAAATACACATCATTCATTTTTTAAAGTAAATTCCACATTTATTCGGTCAAATTTCTTAAATGCAACTCCTTTCCTTTGCAACTGTTACGTTATGCTAGTAACATACTACAGAGGTCCTTCAAGTTTAACTAAGGGTTTCATAGGGCTTCTCCTGACTGAGCCTTAGGTCTGGGCACTGCACTATCTGGAACACGGGCGCGAGTTTTTTTTCTTGCTCTCTGAAGGCCACGCCTCTAGACTGAAAAGAAGGGACTTTCAGTAGGAATGAGGAGGGGTGTAATTATCAGGTTAGAGTGAGTTTACATGTTTAATCTGGCTGCCACAATGGTATCCATTGTAGGTTAATGCAGGAGTCAGACTCAATGAGGACACGGCTCTCATTGTTTCGTCCAGGTAGAGGTCCCTGGTAAACATATGGCATTTATTTCAATTGGCAGCTCTCTGAATGCCCTTTGTTGATACTCCAGCTTATTGTGCTGCTGACGGAGACATGTTTTTTGTAGTGGGTGCTGCTAAAAGTGTGAAGAACTACAATGGTTATTTGCTGTGATATAAAGTAATTCACGGTAGATCTCCTGCGCTGGCATCGAGGCAGATATACAAATCCATTTTTTGCCGACAAAGGCTCCGATTCAGATCAAAAACCTGATTTTAGCAATGTACTAAACCAGGGGTCTCCAGATGTAGTTCGCTAGTTCCCTAAAAGTTGCTCCCTGAAGTGCATCACAGTTCATAATTCAGAGTTTAAAGCAATTGTGTAGTTCTGGCATAAGCCAAGACCTTTTGACTCTACTAAAATTATATGTATGGTATACTTATTTAAACTTCAAGTCGTTTTTCGATACCCCTCTTCATCCATATCCATTGGTCTGCTGTTGTGTCATTCAAATTTAGCTTCTGCCCACTGCAGCACACAGCATGGGCCAATGGGTCAGCCTATTTCAGCAACTGATTAAGTTCACTTTGACTGACTGCATTTTGCTTTTTCACAATGAGCACATCCACACACAAGGTAGTTCCATTCAGTGCTAATATATATATATATACATATTTTTTTTTTTTACTTGATAATTACTTTAATGTTGCCTTTGTGTTTAGAGTTTGAGGAGAAAGCAGGACATTTTTTGCCAAATGTAAGCACAGCCCACATTTCACGCTTTATCAGTCTCCTACCAATGCTGTTGTCAAATTTGACGTGTCCTGTGTTTATCTGACTGCTCGTATTTCACAGCATAACAGATTGCGTCCTTTTGAAACTGTTCTGTATTGTTATTCTCTTTTTCTCTTTTGATTATGAATGCAACACACAAACCTTAAGTGTCGATATTATACATGTGAATTCATAAACACGTTTAACACGTCTCTCTTTCTTTTCTTTCTTCCTTCCTTCCTTCCTTTCTTTCCTTCTTTCTTACTTTCTTTTTTCATTTCTTTCCTTCTGTCCTTCTTTCATTCATTTGTTTTTTCTTTCTTTCTGCCTTTCCTTCCATCTTTCTAGCTTTCCTTCCATCTTTAATTCCATCTTTCTTGCCTTCCTTCTTTTGTTCCTTCTTGCCTCATTTCATTCTCTTTCTTGTCTTTTCTTCTTTCCTTGACACTTGCCTTCTCTCCTTTGTTTCTTTCCTTACTGCTTTCTTTCTTTCCTTCTTTTGTTTCTTTGTTTCTTTCCTTCTTTTTTTATTTCAATTCTTTCTTTCTTTCTTTCTTTCTTTCTTTCTTTCTTTCTTTCTTTCTTTCAGTGCATAATGGCTACTCATTTAAAGGTGAATGACATTAATCATAGTTTTAGTATTTATTTCTGTAGCTGTGAAGACCTTAGCCATTTTTTTGTTCTCTAGTTTGCCTAAAATTTGTGTCCGAGGCATCATTGAGAGTTGTCTGTGATTTAGGTAAAGGCACAATTCTGAAAGAATCTGAAGGCAGCATGGAGCCTGTGCTGCTGGGTGCAGTGCTTAATTTGTGCTTTTGTTTCCGGTGCTGATCACCGTCACTTGATTTGAGGGCTGGCGCTTAGTCTTCTGCCTCAAGCATTTTCTGAGAGCAAAAGACACATATGGGAAAGACGGAGGAAAACAAAAAAGAAAAAGCGGCACAATGAGAGAAAGCAGCAGCTGTGAGCTGAAGGGGCAGGGAGTGGTTTTAAATGGATTGAAGAGGTCCGAGATGGCTTCGGATTACGCTGCCTCAGTATTCCATGTTTGCACATTCAATTGCAGCAGCCGCGTGTTTAAGAGGAGGGCTCTGGGCACCAGCACCTTTTTATTTACAAATTAAGCACTGGCTGGGTGAATTCTCTTTCAGCAGCCAATCAGCCAAGTATAGGTATATTTGATTGCCCTGCATCTTGAGGAATGCTGCCACTGAGGCAAGGCACTGCACAGAAATCCTGTGCAATGACTTGAAGCCAGAAGGGAGGACACTGAGCTAATATTGCTTGCAGGCAACTGAAAACTACAGATGACTGTGATGCTTTGGATGAACGGAAATAAGGAAATAGCATCTTGCAGGACTAAGACATCGATACACTCACCCTCCAGAAAAAGAGAAATTGTTGAGAGGAAACACATTTGCAATATATTGCATACATTGACAATGCACTATGCACGAGGATCATCAAGAATCTACAACAAAAGTTACAGCAGACATCTTCTCTGCATTTAAAGACAATAACCAAAGCAGAATATTCCATGTGAGTGCTACTACAGCCTAATGTTTTCTCACTTGACTATCTTCCCTCAACATTTACATACAGATTGGGAATGAGTCTATACAATTCCTGTGAAGATTTACTACAGCAACACATTCTACAGCACTCTTGTCTTCACATAGACAAAAGTCAGTCTGGTTCACCGCCTGGACCACACTCAGCACCTGGACCACACCCAGCCCCGCAAAACCTGGTCCAATTACTCCCCAGTGGTACACAGCAGCATTACTCCAGTCTCTCAACCCAAGACACCAATCTCCCCTGCATCTGCAGTAGACATCACCAGGGCCACGCCGGAAGGATCGAGGATCGCATTACAAGACCACCAACACAAACACAGTGGAGGGATCACAATAATCTTCAAGGAAACCATCAAATGCACCACAGCCAAAGAGATACAACCCCCTTCATGGAGTACCTGCACACCAAGCTATGGATTTTGGCAAATTTCACCCTGAATGGAACACCAGTCTACTGACCACCTGGACCACAAGCAAACTTCACTGACGATGTTGCAGATTTCATTGCCTCCCTCACCATTGACTCCAAAGCATACATACTCCTAGGGGACCACACTTTCCAGCTGGAAGACAGGACCAATCCTAGTCAGCCACACTCCTCAAAAGTCTATGAAACCTTGGACTGACACAGCATGTCACTAGACCCAACCACACCACTGGGTACACCCTCAACCTCAACCCCATCTTCATCTCCTTTACCAATAACATGGTCATCGCAGGCATGCCTTTCACCTGGACCGACCATGCCATTGTCCACTTCAAGATCAACATCTCTCACCATAAAATACCTGACACTACAGGTCTGGCCAGTTGCAGCTGGAACAGCATCACGGAATCAGATTGTTCCCACACCTTAAGCTAGAACTGGCCCAACCCCTCTGGAAATTTAACAAGCAACATCAACTATTTCAACAAGTGGATTACAGAATGCACTGATGTCCTGCCACTCCTCAAAGATAACTACCAGAAGAGAACTTTAAAGTAAGCCAACTGGTACACAAAGGAACTACGATCAACCAAGTGCTACTACAAACAACTGGAACAAAAATGGAAAACCAGTCAGAATCCAACTAAACAAGAACACCTTGAGAGCAGCCCTAAAACTTTACAGCCAACAAATCAGAGAAACCAAGAAGAAGGCCCTAGCTGAGAGCATAGAATGCAATTCCAACAACAAAGAGATCTTTGCAATCATCCAAAACTGTATCAGCATCCACCACCAACAGCATCATCTCGTCCTATGACCTTTAGTGATACCTATCGGAAATCTGCAGCAACAAAACTCAACTATCTATAACAACTTCAACCAAAACCTGAACCTTAGCAGTCTCGCCTCCAGCCTGCCCACAGAAAGCTCAGGAAAAGCCACAGATACTAGGAAATCAATTGCTGCAAAGGAAATAGCTAACATCATGAGAACCATCCTCTCTTGAGCCCAAATAGACCCTTGCCCCTTTCACATCTACAGCGTGGGCATCTCCCTGATCAGTGAAGTACTCACCTGCATCCTAAACACCTCCATTGCCACTGCCACCTTCTCAGAATCCTGGAAATATGCAGCATTTAACACACTACTAAAGATACCTTGGGTACTCCTTCCAGCGAACAAACTATCACCTGATAGCCCTACTACCATACCCAGCCCAGGCCATGGAAAAAAGAATCAACAAGTGACTCACAGACCACCTTGACCTACACCTGCTCCTGGACACCACTCAAACAGGTTTGAGACCCAACCACAGCACTAAGACAGCCCTCATCACTCCAACCAAGAACATCAGGATGACCCTTGACCAAGAGGAAACAGCAGGTCTCATCCTGCTTCACCTCTCAGCAGCTTTCGACACAGTCTCCCACTCCACCCTGATCAGAAGTCCTCACTAGACAGGTGTAGGAGGCTGGCCTGGCCTGGAGTGGGCACCAATGGTACTTACACCTTGTGCCAGGTCCAGTTATCCCTTATTAGTAGATTAGTAATGTTCTAGCAGCTTAGGCCGATAGAAGTAGCTATAGCAGAGCAGCTTAGGCTGAACTAGGAGACATGCAAAGCTCCTACTATACCATTTATATCATATAGGTACTATATCATAAGAAAGACAATACTCAGAGTTACTAAAAATAAAGGTACTTTATTTTAGTGACAATGTGCCAAAAATATCTCAGAGGATATACTCCCCTAGGAGTTAAGAAAAATACACAAAATATACACACAAACCAAAATCAGGTAACTAACACAGTCAGAAAATAGTGCAAACACTGTGGAATACAATAGGATGCAATAGGCCTAGGGGCAACACAAACCATGTACTAAGAAAGTGGAATGCGAACCACGAATGGACCTCTAGGCTAGTGTAGTGTGTAGAGGGTCGCTGGGAGTGTAAGAAAACACTAAGGGTGTCCAAGATACCCCACCCCAAGACCCTGGAAAGTAGGAGTAAAGTACTACTATTTCCCCAGAAACACACTAAAGTTGTGATAGAGGATTTTGCAAAGACCACAACAGACTGCAAAGCACTGAAGATGGATTCCTGGCCCTGAGGACCTGCAGAGGAAGGGGACCAAGTCCAAGAGGTGTGAAAATGTCCAGGGGGGGGCAGGAGCCCACTAAACCCCGGATGAACGTGCAAAAATGGCTGCCTCTGGATGGAAGAAGCTGAAGATTCTGCAACAACTAAAGGTGCTAGGAAATTCTCCTGCATGCAGAAGATGTCCCACGGAGTGCTGGAGGATGCAGAGTTGTTTCCTTGGCAAAATATTGCAAACAAGCCTTGCTAGCTGTAAGAGTCGCGGTTGAAGAAAAAGGGTGCTGCCCGAACCCAGATAGGACCAGGATGTCACCACTTGGGAGAGGAGGCAGAGGGAGCCCTTAGCAACATAAAGAGCCCACGCACAAGAAGGTAGCACCCACAGAAGTCCTTGAACACGGTTTCAAGAAGTCTGAACACGGCAGTTGTCTCAACACTGCAAAAGAGGGTCCCACGACACGGAGATCAACTCAGGGAGCTGAGCATCGCAAGACAGAGTGCAGGGACCTAGGCTTGACTGTGCATGCAGGATTTTGTGGAAGTGTGCACAGAAGCCCTTGTAGCTGCAGGTCACGCAGTGCACAGGATTACTGTCTGGAGAGGGGAGGCAAGGACTTACCTCCTCCAAATTTGGACAGTTGGACCACTAGACAGTCTGGGTCACTTGGGTCCACCATCTGTGTTCCAGGGGCCATGCTCGTCAGGATGAGTGGGGTCCCAGAGTACCGGTGACGCTGAAGTTTGGTGCCTGCTGAAGCAGGGGGAAGATTCCGTCGACCCACAGGAGATTTCTTTGTGGCTTCCAGTCAGGATGAAGGCAGGCAGCCCCCAAAGCATGCACCACCTGGAAACAGTCAAGAAAGCCGGCAGGATTAGGCACTACAATGTCGCTGGTAGTCTTCTTACTACTTTGTTGCAGTTTTGCAGGCATCCTGGAGCAGTCACTGGTCGATCCTTGGCAGAAGTCGAAGAGAGAGGTGAAAAGAAACTCTGGTGAATTCTCGCAAGTTGTTATCTGAGGAAAAGGCCACTGGAGAGACCCTAAATAGCCCTCAGAGGAGGATTGGCCAACTAGTTATGTAAGCACCTATCAGGAGGGGTCTCTGACGTCACCTTCTGGCATTGGCCACTCAGAGGCCTCCAGAGTGCCCTCACACCTCTTATAACTTATAAGTTACTTAAGTGCAGTGAAAATGGCTGTGAAATAACGTGTGCATTATTTCACTCAGGCTGCTGTGGTAGTACTGTGTAAAGGTTTGTCTGAGCTCTCTATGGGTGGCAATAGAATTGCTGCAGCCCATAGGGATCTCCTGGAACCCCAATAGCCTGGGTACCTAGGTACCATATACTAGGGAATTATAAGGGTGTTCCAGTGTGCCAATTGAAATTGGCAAAAGTGGTCACTAGCCTATAGTGACAAATTTAAAGGCAGAGAGAGCATACGCACTGAGGTTCTGATTAGCAGAGCCTCAGTTACACTGTTAAGCACTATACAGGTATACACATTTAGGCCACAAACTATGAGCACTTGGGTCCTGGCTAGCAGGATCCCAGTGAAACAGGCAAACCACACTGAAAAATAGGGTTTTCACTATGAGCACTGGGGTCCTGGCTAGCAGGATCCCAGTGAGACAGTAAAACTCACTAACATATACTCACAAACAGGCCAAAAGTGGGGGTAACAATGCTAGAAAGAGGCTACCTTCTCACAACAGGCATCCAAGGATGTGCTCTTAACTAGATCTGCTCCTTACTTACTGGAAGAGCACAGAAACCCATCATGCCGCCCTGCACTTGGAGAGAAAAGAACATTATCTGTAGTCTCCCAAGGATCCTCTCTCAGCCCGACACTATTCATCATCTACCTGGCTTCACTAGTCAACATCATCAAGTATCACAACATGAACATTCTCTCCTACGTGGATGACACTAACTGATACTCTCCTTTACAAGCAAGACTTCAGTGACAAGAACCAAGTTTGCCACCTGTAGGACCAGAATCGCTAACTGGATGACAGCCAACTTCCTTAAGCTCAACTTAAACAAGACAGAAATTGTGATTTTCAGAAAAAAATAGCTTTCTATGGGACACCTCATGGTCAGCAGACCTTAGACCCACATCCACCTCCACCACGCATACCAAAAACCTAGGAATCATCTTAGACAACAAGCTTGACACACCTGCGCTGGTCAACTCATTGACCTCCACCTGCTTCCACATCCTGAGAATGGTGCAAAAAATCTTCAAGTGGCAACCACAGAACACAATAAAAACAATCACAGCGGAACTCATTACCAGCAGACTGGACTATAGAAACACACTCTAGGCTGGAATCATCAAACAGCTCCTGAACAAACACCAAGTCATCCAGAACACAGCAGCAAGACTGGGACTAACCCTACCTCGCTGCTCTTAAATCTCACTACACCTCGGAGAATTCCACTGTCTCCCCAAATACAAAATGCCCATTTCAAACTCTCATTGCACACGTACAAAGCACTTCACAACATTGGCTCCACATTCTTCTACCACCACATACATTTCCACCAACCTGCCAGATACCTCTGCCTCAGCCAGACTACCACTTGTACACGTACCCTGCATACACAGTAGCAGAGAAGGTAGCTGCTTTTCTTACATCTACACCAAAGCAAAGATGACCTTCCACAACACATCAGAGCCTCATCTCTTCTTGAGTTCCCCAAGAAGCTGGTAGCTTTTCAAATAACTTCCAGGGAGTCCTCCACCTAACCTCCTGCTAAGTGCCTGGATACCCTCACAAGTAAATATTATGCTAAACAAACTGACATATTCTAACAATTCCTGTGCAATAATCAGAAACCTATGAAGGTGGGAGGAAGAGAGCTGCAGCAGATATGTTGAAAGATAAAGTATTCAAGACCAACAGGAACCTTGGGAGCAGTGGTGTTGCAGACTATGGACAGCCCTATACTGTAATTTACCCAGGCAAAGTTGGGAAAGAAACAAACTTGTTGCACCCACAAGGTTAGGGATTGTGAGAAAGGGAGAGTCACACCAGGATTTGGGATGGTTCTGTCTTGTTGGTTCAGCAGCATTCCACCCTGGAGTTAATGCAGGACCCATGTGTTTGGGACAGTGGAACCAGAATGGATAGCTAGAGACCAAATAGCCCAACTGTGGCCTGGGACTAGGGCAATGAGCCATTGAATTGTTACCACCCACCACCCAACAAGAGGGATCCAGTGTTATACCCTATATGTTAGCCAAGCACTAGTATAGGTGTTAGCTGACCAGCCATGTGCTACATAAGATGGATGTTTCCTCACACGCTACAGCACAAACCTATCCATAACTATCTATCCCTAGAAATAATTAAAATATGAAGGCAACATTAAAATCTCCTGAATTATATGAGTCAATCTACATATGAGCTCATAGGGTAAACTGAGGTTTTGGCTCAGCTTTACAAAATTTGTTTTCATACCCATGCGTGACGCTAGTGAACTTAGTTCAATGCACCTACTCCTGAATGTGAAAGACAGGTTAGTGTAGCCGTGCAGAACCCATCAAATACATAACTGAAGTGGCATCAATGCTTTTGGGTTACTTACAGTGCCTAAAAGGAACCTATGGATGCCATGGTGTTTGAAAAAAAATATTTTATTCTTTTTTTATTTTATTCATACACACAAACTGCACTAAGAAAAATACATTTGAACTATAAAGCGTTTTATTTCAACAGTCACAACCTGTTGCTTAGCAAATCTAAAATAACCAGACAAAATATCATAATAACAGCACATATGAATGTTGCATACAACAAGAATAAACATTTCTAACATAGATAAAATGTTATCTAAAAACCTAACACCCTAAAACCTACATCTATGCGCTACACTAGGAGAACACGAGGTCGTATAACTTGCATCTTGACTTTCTAAGGGACAATCAGTGCACTGTATACCTGTTAACAGCAAGGTATACTGGAAGTCCATCAATCAATCACGATTTATAAGGCGCGGTTAATCACCCAATAGGGTATCTAGGCGCTTGCAGGTCCCGGAAGCTTATTCAAACAGCTAGGTCTTGACGCCATTCAGAATTCTGGAAGTGAGTTGATGGTCCAGAGGTGCGTGGGCAGGCAGTCCTAGGTTTTTGCTGTGACGTGAGAGCAGGTGCTTCCTCCACTTCTGCCTCTGTAGATACGGAGAATATGGGCAGCTGGTGATGAGACCCTGTGTCACAGTGCATCTCGTGTGTAGAGGTAGGCACTTGAAGATCTTACATAGCATGTGCAAAGTGAGGAAGAAGGCAGAGGAGACAGCGTTGATCTGTGATTTCATGGCAAGTGTTAGAAATGGGGTCTTTGGTTGACAGTCAGGTTACCCCCTGTTCAAGCAAGGACCCTCACTCTAGTCAGGGTAAAAGAGAATCACCCTCAGTTAACCCCTGCTTGGTAACTTGGCAGAGCAGTAGACTTAACTTCAGAATGCTAGGTGTAAAGTATTTGTACCAACACACACAGTAACTTAATGAAAACACTACAAAATGACACAACACCAGTTTAGAAAAATAGGAAATATTTATCTAAACATAACAAGACCAAAATGACAAAAATTCCACAATACACAAGTCAAGTTATCAATAAAAATGCAAAAAGAGTCTTTAAGTAGTTTTAAACACACACTAGCGCTGCTAGCGTGAAAATGTACCTGGTGCGCGTAAAAAAAAAAACTGCACGGGGCAGTGTGCGTCAAAAAGGGTTTGCGAGGCATTGATTCCACTCACGAGCGGGACCGTGCGTCGTTTCTCCTTTTGCCGGATCGGGCGCGTTGTTTCTTCTCTCTTCAGGAGAGCGATGCGTCCATCCGGTCAGCACTCTCGGGCCCGGGCAGGCCTTGCGTTGTTTTTCCACGAACAGCAGTACTTGAGTCGGAAATCCAGCCGCACGATGATCCGAAAACCCTGCAGCGCGGGTTGTGATCTCCCAGCCTCCGTCAGCGATGCTGTGCATCATTTCTCCTGCTCCGTGCGTTGATTCTTCGGTCGCGTTTCCTGCGAGCGTCGTTTCTCAGCTGCAGAGCCGGTGGCGCGTCGTTTCTTCAGCCGCAGATCAGAGTCGCGTCAATCTTTTCCCCGCACAGTGCTCTGTGCGTGGATTTCCTTGTCTTTATGCTACCAGTTTCTCCTTTCAGGGTCCCAGGAACTGGATGGGCACCACAGGGCAGAGTAGGAGTCTCTCCAGAGACTCCAGGTGCTGGCAAAGAGAAGTCTTTGCTGTCCCTGAGATTTCAACAACAGGAGGCAAGCTCTAAATCAAGCTCTTGGAGATTTCTTCACAAGCTGGAAGTCCAGTCTTTGCCCTCTTACTCTGGCAGAAGCAGCATCTGCAGGATAGCTTCACAAAGCACAGTCACAGGCAGGGCAGCACTTCTCCTCAGCTCTTCAGCTCTTCTCCAGGCAGAGGTTCCTCTTGATGTCCAAAAGTGATCTAAAGTCTGTGGTTTTGGGTGCCCTTCTTATACCCAATTTCTCCTTTGAAGTAGGCCTACTTCAAAGTAAAGTCTCTTTTGAATGTGAAATCCTGCCTTGCCCAGGCCAGGCCCTAGACACTCACCAGGGGGTTGGAGACTGCATTGTGTGAGGGCAGGCACAGCCCTTTCAGGTGTGAGTGACCACTCCTCCCCTCCCTCCTAGCACAGGTGGCTCATCAGGATATGCAGGCTACACCCCAGCTCCCTTTGTGTCACTGTCGTGTGTGAGGTGCAACCAGCCCCAACTGTCAAACTGACCCAGACAAGGAATCGTATAAGCAAGAAAATGCTCACTTTCTAAAAGTGGCATTTTCAAACACAATCTTAAAATCAACTTTACTAAAAGATGTACTTTTAAATTGTGAGCTCAGAGACCCCAAACTCCACATGTCCATCCGCTTCCAAAGGGAATCTACACTTTAATCAGATTTAAAGGTAGCCCCCATGTTAACCTATGAGAGGGACAGGCCTTGCAACAGTGAAAAACAAATTTAGCAATATTTCACTGTCAGGATATATAAACCACATTACTATATGTCCTACCTTAACCATACACTGCACCCTGCCCTTGGGGCTACCTAGGGCCTACCTTAGGGGTGTCTGACATGTAAGAAAAGGGAAGGGGTAGGCCTAGCAAGTGGGTGCACTTGCCAAGTCGAATTTACAGTTAAAACTGCACACACAGACACTGCAGTGGCAGGTCTAAGACATGATTACAGAGCTACGTATGTGGGTGGCACAACCAGTGCTGCAGGCCCACTAGTAGCATTTGATTTATAGGCCCTGGGCACCTCTAGTGCACTGTACTAGGGACTTACTAATAAATCAAATATGCCAATCATGGATAAGCCAATTACATACACATTTGTCAAGGAGCACTTGCACTTTAGCACTGGTTAGCAGTGGTAAAGTGCCCATAGTAACAAAAACAGTAAAATCAGAGTCCAGCATACATCAACAACCTGGGGAACAGAGGCAAAAAGTTAAGGGAGACCACACCAAGGATGAAAAGTCTAACAAAAAGCTTGTTGTCAATGATAATTCTGAAGTTTCTGGTGTGGTCAGAGTGAGTGGGTGTGGGTCCTAGGTCTGATGGCCACCAGGAGTCGTTTCATGTGTTGCTGCTGTTGCCAAAGATCAGTACTTCCGTCTTGGCTGTGTTCGACTGCAGGCAGTTGTCCTTCATCCAATCAGTGACACTTGTCATGCATCTGTTGAAGCTGGATCTGGTGGTGGAGGGGTCGTCGGTGAGTGAAAGGATGATTTGGGTGTCATCTGCATAGGAAATTATGTTGAGACCGTGGGATCTGACGATGCATTCAATGCATTCAAGAACATGGGGCTGAGGGATGAGTAATGGGGGACACCGTAGGTGATCTCCTTGGGTTCAGAAATGAACGGTGGAAGGAAGATCTTCTGGATTCTTGTGGTGAGAAAGGAGGTGATCCATCTGAGCGCATCCCCTTGGATGCCGATGTGGTGGAGTCTTTTGATCAGTATGTGGTGGGATACGGTGTCAAAAGTTGCTGAGAGGTCAAGGAGGATCAACGCTTCTGTTTGCCCTCATTCGAGGAGGGTTTGGATGCCATTGGTGGCTGTGATCAGGACAGTTTTGGTGCTGTGATTGCTGTAGAAGCCGGAATGGGAGGCATTGAATAGTTGGTTATGCTCCTGGTATGTCATGAGTTGCTTGTTCATAATCTTTTCCAGTACCTTCACTGGGAGAGGGAGCAGGGAGATTGGCCAGTAGATGTTGGGTTTGTTGGGGTCGGTGGAGGGATTTTTGAGTAGTGGTCTGACATTTGCCATGTTTCCAGGTGTCGGGAAATGTTGAGGTGTTGAACAGGGTTGTGAGTTCCTGGCCTATCCTTTGGTTTCCAAGGAGGAAGATGTAGTGCAAGCATGGGTCTGTAGGAGCTCCCAAGTGGATGGATTTCATGGTGGAGGTGATGTCCTGGATGGAGAGGATGTTCCAGGTCGTCAGTATGTGGTTTGTGTTGATTATGGTGGTGGCGTATCTGTTGAGGAAGTCAGTAGGTGGGAGTTGGGGTTCGAAGTTTCTGTATATGGTTGCGATCTTGTCGTGGAAGACGTGGGCAATGTTGTCACACAGCTCCTGTGAGGGTGTGATGTTGTTTTCGCTGGCAGCCGGGTTGGAGAATTACTTAACGATGTTGAAAACTTCCTTTGTGTTGTTGGCGCTGGTTGAACTGCATGTGGCAAGGGCTGGCTTCTTTGTTGCCCTCAGCAGGTGGTGGTACAGGTTGAGGGAGGTCTTGAAGGCTGCTCTGTCAGAGGTGTTTTTGGCCGTGCGCCATCTCTTCTCCAGCTGTTTGCTGTCTCCTTTAGCTGTTCTGAGTTCTTGGGTGTACCAGCTGACCATTTTGGAGGATTTTCTCAGAATGTTGCTCTTGATGGGGACAATGCTGTTGGCGCAATTGGTGATCCAGGTGTTGAAGATTTTCACTCCCTGTTTGAGGTTGGTGGTGGTAGCGGGGTTGGAGGTATTGATGACGCCCGCCCAACTGGTCTCTCAGATTTGGTTCCACCTCTGGTGGAGGACACTGGTCATCTTCGGGGTGGAGGTGTGGGGGCTAGAGATGCTGGACAATGGAGTGATCGGTCCATTTGAGTTCTGTAACATGGCTGTCTTTGATGCTGTTGCTGGAGGTGAAAATGGGGTCCAGCGGGTGTCCTGTGGTGTGTGTAGGGTAGTGGACAATCTGGGTCAATCTGAAGCTGCTCATACTGTCGAGGAGATGTGCAGTGTTGTCATTTGGGTTGTCAATGTGGAAATCACCTCTTGCAGTATTGTGCATGATAATCTGGGGTAAAGGCCCTCTCCTGAAAAGTGGACAAGTGTGTGCCCTTTCATACCATATCTTATCTACGAAGGGAATTTCCAAAATCACCTTAGTAAGGTCTGGCACAACCAATGTGTATCTAGATGCTAGTCAAAGACACATACTTATAAACAAATAAGGTAAACATACATTTCAGACTTCACTGTTTTAGCTAGTGTTCTTGTTTAACCTTGAAACAGAGATAACAAGGTACTTGTTCCAGACTGATGTTGTATCAGGTGACCTACCAATGTCATTGTCTGAGTGACTTGACACTTCTTGGAAACTTCAGGACAGATAACACCTGTGTCAAAGCAGACATGTTGAAAACCAAAATACAGTAAATGGAGTCTCAGCCTGTTCAAAATGGAGTTGGACCTCAAGGTCTTCACATCAACCCCGGCTTGTAGGTCTGATTTGTGATGTCATTTATATGAGATATGTATAGGGATTTATCTGTCTTATATCCACCCTCTCAGAACAATAAGAAATGCAACTCTGTAACTAAAAATGATTTCATCAAATATATTATAACATGAAATAAGTATACACTACTGCAATCAGCATTACATATATATAAATATCTAAAAAACAAGGAATAAACTAGTGAATATGCATTCACATTTTCTTAAGCCTCACATCTTTCTATTTCGAAAAGTAGAGAAAATTGAATCTCAACCTCCTCAAACTGGAGTTGGACCTTATGGCCTTTATATCAGTTCCAGTGATGGAGAGAGAGTTAGACTATTTTTCTGTGTTGATAATCTTGCACTTCTTTCCGGTTTGGTATGCCTTACGTACTTCTGATAAGCTTGCTCTGTTCACAATGTAGACGAGTGCCATTTATTCTGTATGCATGTATGTGTGAGTGAATGTGTGGCATAAGAGAGGTATATGTTGCTTCATTTAGAGCATGCTTCCATGTTCACTAAAACAATTTGTATATATTTTGGCTTAAACCACTGAACTACAACTTTGATTTGAAGTGCCTTCTAATTTTATGAAAAGATCCTTCAATTCCAGAAGTATTTCAAACATGAGTTTTGAAATGGAGAGGGGTTACCTTACTTGGGTATTTATTTAGGTGTATAACGCACTTATAGTGAGGAAAGTCCAGTAACCAGGGGATACAATTTTTATAGAGGTTGTGTTACACCGTACAGTGCAGGTGATGGGACAAGGGGGTGGGGTGAATCAACCCTCAATGTTTATATCAGTCAAATAGAACTAATGTTAAGTAATGGGTAGTAAAAAGAAGCTATTGAAGAGCTTTCTTTCTCATTTCGTGATATCCGTTCCTTCGTTTCATGCTTTAAAGTTATTAACTTGAAAATTCTATCTCACCTCTTCATCGAGCTTCACCTGATTTAGGTGGCGTTGTTCGACCAGACTTACACAAAAAGCTAACGCCATAAATGAGCCCTGGGCACGGGGCTACATCACTTTCTGAGATCATGGTCTTCTCTTAAAACCTTACACATTTCTATGCAGTGGAACTCATAGATATAGAGTTAATGTAATCTGTTTAGTCCTTAAATCGCCGCCAAACACACATATGAAGTGTACAGCATGATAAGATATATTTACCTGCTAGATTAATGTTATTAAACTGAACTCTAGTAGTGCCCAGGGTTTCTTTGATGCAAGCATCCTTCTGGAAACAGGTCTGTTCTTTGGGTGTGCATAGTACACACGTCAGTCTGTGCATATACTCCTGGCAAGCAAGTACCAAACAATCACGAACATGCTACATACGTATGCGTGCCTTAAAGCCACCTGCAACAACCACAACACCACTGCATCCAGTTCTTTTCAACACATATGTAATATTCTTTTAAATAATAATTCTGATACCTGCGATTGCAGAAAGTCGGTGTTTGGAATAACAGCTCCCATTAAATCCAGTAACACCTGCAAACAGCAGGCGTTTACTTTTGCTGCTTCTCCCAGAACAAATAAAGCTAGGATCGAATCCAACCTAATTGTTACGAGACAGAAAAAACATACTTTAATTCAAATCAAAATAACAAAATGTGATGTGCCTCTATTTTTTCAAGTATTTATTTTATTTAGGATTATTGGTGTAGCTCAGCTTTCCAAACAGAGTAGTGCAGCTCTGACTTAATGCAGCAGGAACAGTTCTCTAAGTTATGGGGCCGGATTACATACAGTGAGCACAGGATATACTACTTTAGAACTTGTCTCTGTCACAATTTTGCGCTAACTTGTGTCTTAAGTAGTTGAAGAGCGTGCTGGAACAGAGGTATTTTACCATCTTGGACAAAGGTAAACGGTTGGTTGTCTTTGAGATTTTAAAAGTATGTGCTTCTTTTTGAAGGAAATGTACCACTATTTTCTGACAGCTCTAAAGTAATCATACTGCATAGCACAACACCAACCAGTCAGGTAAAGCAAAATAAAAACACAGCAAAACCATAACAGGGAGCAAATGAACATAATGGTTAAAACGGAGTGCAATGCAACAACCACAGTGCAACACAGCAATAATACAGCACAATAATGCAGAACGAAAACACAACATACAAAATAATTCAAAACATCCCCACTGCAACAAAATTCAATACAATATGTTGGACCTGGCCCTTTTTGCAGGGTCATCCCCAAACGTTGTGCTTCCTTCTTCTTATTTTCTCTGACCAGTTTATGTTGGCTTTAGGACTCTGGGCATTTTTACCACTGCCAACCAGTGCTAAAGTGCATATATTTTCTGTCTAAATTGTATTGGTGATTTGTTTATCCTTGATTGGCATATTTGATTTACTAGTAAGTCCCTAGTGAAGTGCACTAGAGATGCCCATGGCCTGTAAATCAAATGCTACTAGTGGGCCAGC